>NC_051155.1:68668364-68861523 GCF_013339745.2 Dermacentor silvarum | reverse complement strand
CTCAATTTATTATCGTCCTCCATGCTGCTGCTTTTACGCATTGATCAACCATACGAGAGCGCTTTCCAGGTACAACTGTCTCCAGTTGTACCCCCCCCCCCCATATATTAAATTTCGAATTATATTTTTTCTACACTGTCACCCTCCTGCGCCGGGTGTTTTTTTTTCCTTCCACACACGATCCACACCGAGACAGTCCAAAATCCCAGACGCCAGGATACCTTGTTCGGCGCCTTGACCACACAAGGTCTCGCCAATTCTGTATACCGCCGCGACGACGCATAGGGCGAACTAGTGAGGCTAACGTCCCTTGACGGACCAAGCTGCTCCCTTCAACCACAAAATTACCCGATGCCTTGATGCTACGCTACTCAAGTCATGCTTTCAAACTCGTATTGTGACCTGCACACTGACCGGCTCTTCAGGGACCCCACACGCACGCCGACCACGACTCCTCCTAACGCTCACTCGCCTTTCGCTCCCCCAACCCCCTCTGTCTGTTTTTTTCCTTTTTTATAATTTTTTTGCCACTTTCTCGCTCTCCCGCTCTTGTCCCCTCGTCTAGAAACCGCGCCTAGCCAGTCAAGCGCAGGCGCTCATTTTCTTTTCAGTCTCTCCCTTTACAGCCCCACAGCGGACATCGACGTGACGTCACTCCACTAACCCTTTAAAACTAACCCGCCGAGGATGACGAGGCGCCTTTGACGAAGATAGGTCCTCCTATCGAAACGTTGGCCAGCCTTTCTGAGGCACCTATCCCTGTTATAGTCCTTATTCCTCATGTTCTACAGAATGTCACGGAGACTTTCGACGTGCTGTATAGCTTGGTGTGGGTCGATCTTACGAAGAAGCAATGCCCCTCGAGGAAGCCCATTTGTTCTAGAGAGCGCCTCGCACGTTGCGGTAGGACCATTTTGACTGCGTAACCGTGCTTGTACAGCTTTTCATTTGTGAGGATGGATGTTCGTAATGTGTGCTCGTTATACTTCTAAATATTGTGTTGCGCATGCATGGATTGTAGTACCGACATCGCGTTACGTTTCTTGACACCCTCGTTTGCGCATTCTTTGTATTTCAGGTTCTGTGATCTGGTATGCTGGTGAGGGACGCAGTCTTGGCATTCCGTGCGGGAATCGAGACGGCACGAAATGTGATCCGCGAAACCTGCAGCCTCCTGTGGAAGGTTTTGGTCCCTCTATACAGACGTATGCGTACGGCATATTCACAGCATAGAGCAGGTACATATAGCGATGGGTAAATTTTATTGCACGTTATGTCATGCTTCCTAACCAAAGGTGTTCATAATAGCTTTTGTAGGGTGTCTGGAAAGCAGGCCTAGTTAATGTCAGCACGCATCGCAGAAACACAAAAGCTGTGTTTACGCTTGTGGGACTTTCAAATTCATTTACCTACTACTTCTCTGAGCTAGACGAAAGGGAGTTTTATTTGTGCCAGTGGGTTGCATGTTTCATGCAAAGTTACATGACAAAAGTTTGAAATGGTTGAGTAAACAACAGCGCCTGGCAGCTTGAACATAGTATGGAGTTTGTGTCACTAGGTGGTGTAATACCATAGCAAATGCACATGTACAAAAAAGGGTGGCCCATAATACTAAAAAAAGGCATGAGTAAGTTTACCGGGTGATGGTTGCACAACGTGGTATGTCAAACTGAAATTGCTTTTATGCAGACACCAACAGAAGAAGAGTCGCGAGAAATCGCCGCTGGGTTTTCGAACCATTGGCAGTTCCCGAATTGCCTTGGAGCAGTCGACTGCAAGCATGTGCAGATTAGATGTCCACGTAGTGCTGGAAGTATATATGTACTTCAATTACAAGGTATGTAACAGGAAACCGCATCGTTGCCTATGGTATGTTGCTGCTACAGGGTGATCTATATTTTTATTCAAAGAAGGGATAGGGTGAGTACAAGAGCATAGTAAATCTGCGCGTAATGCATGCAAAGTAGGTTACAGACCAAATTGTTCACCTGATTTGTGCATGCTGATCACTAATGCAGCTAAGTGCTACGTTATATAAGTAGCTATGATGGCAAGTAATTTTGTGACAGTTGTTCCATTGCTTTCAGGGAACCCATTCCATTGCATTGATGGCGGTGGTTGCAGCCAGTACTTCTTCCGGCTAGTTGATGTAGGTGCACCTGGGAGGTTCAGTGACAGGGGAATTTTTCAAGATTCCCTTATCGGCAAGCGAATGCATGAGGGAAAGCTTAGTCTACGACGTGCAGCCAGGCTCCCAGGTCGCAAAGGGTTTGTCCTCATGTTTGTTGGCGATGAGGCCTTCCAGCTGCGCCCAGACTTCATGTGGCACTGCCAGGGAACCGGACTGCACCTGAGGAGGTGATCTTCAATTACCGCCTTAGTCGTGCAAGGCCTGCACCCGCCACATGGAGAACTCTGTCCTGTTAAGTTTAACTATAAGCTCAATTGTTCACTGCCATAACTTTCACAGGTGTTAGGGTAGAGCAAGTGAGGCGTGGTAAACAAATTTATTTTAGCCGGTTTCTTACGCTGTTTTCATGTGCGACGCTGGAGTTGCTGCAGCAAGGAAGGCGCCTTGTTACAATTGAGGATAACGCGCAAATCTAAACCTAAGTTCGTTTAGGTTATCACTGGCAGTGCAGAATAAAACCACCATCTGTGCATACTACACCAAGCGATGGGTCCTTACTTATCAGATGATTAGTACTTCACTAAAGCCAAAATTACCCTTTATAAAGAAAGTTGCCATTCATTTTTCAATAATGTACAATCGTTCTTTGCATAGCCAACTTGTGAAACATTTGCGTGGCTGACAATTACTGCGACTTCCCTGGTCTACGTACAATCCAACAACAGAAATCATGTTTATTGTTTTTGTTTGGTTTTTTGACAGACGCTGCGTGGAAATGTCTTCGGCATTCTTGCATTTCGCGGGCACATTTACGAGAGGCAGATCAACATGGAAGCCGAAAATATGGACATCATTGTCAAGGCGACATGTGTGCTGCACAACTTCCTGTCTTCAAATGCTGCCTCTACGTACTGTCCTCCTGGCTGCGCGGATTTCCAAGATATGTTGGAACTGTGAGCAGTGGCACTGGAGGCAAGGACCAGAAAGCATGCAGTGTTCGGTTTGGAGAAGGCAAAGGCCCACGACTGTACTAAAGTGGTCAATGCAGTGCGACAGCAGTTCCTGAAGTATTTCAATGACGAAGGCCAAGTGCCTTGGCAATGGAAGCTGCCAGGAGTCGCCCCGCATCGTGATGATTCAAACAAACAAGTTTCAACCAGTGGCTAACTAGCGCCAATTCGCCATCAGATAATGCCATCAATACAAACAGCCCTTTTCAGGGCTACCCACTTGATGCTTTGGCGGTGAGGCACCAAATTTGCGATATCTCCTCCATAACCCCTCTTTACAAGTCAATATATATCGTGCTTGGTGTTGGACTGTGGGAGCATTGGCTACAGTTGCACCCATACATAGTTCATGCAAGCGTCTTTAGGAGGATTGAAGTACATGGCTACAAGGCAAAACTTTTATTGCACGTTTCCTTCCGTAATACCATTCCTTTAAAAACTGTGACAACTTTTTGAAATGCACCAAGGAAGTTATGCTCAACGTTGCATAACAGCACACAGAATAAAATATTTTGTATGAATTCAGTTATGAATATTACCACAGAATTGAGTACTTGCACTGGTTCAAGTTATCGCAAAATAAAAAAAATATATATCAGAACACATTAAACATCACAGGCACATTACATTGTTTACAACACATGTAAGAAATGTTTATACATAGGTCAACTCGTACATCAATACATGTTTCTTCTAATGAACACATCGGCCACATTTCGATGGGGGCGAAAGGCGGAAAACCCACCCCGTGTGCTTAGATTAGGTGCAGGTTAAGATCCTCAGGTGGTAGAAATTTCTGGAGTCCACCACTACAGCGTGCCTCATAATCAAATCGTGGTTTTGGCACGTAAAACCCAATAAAAAATTAACATACAGTGACATTCTCCCAGCAGGACAAAATAGCATGAACTCGTTGAATGTCTTGAGCATACTAATATCACAGACTGGGGAATATGACAACATGAACTAAACAATGATCAAAATAAATTATTGACATGGTATGCACCAGTAGTAGCTTTCCTATTGCATCATGCTGTATACGAAACAGCTGTTTGTACATATGACCACACCACTGACGTTATCACAGCATGGGAAAAATGACAGGGTGTACTCTAAGAATGTTTGTAGCAAAAAGTAAAGATACAGCATGACAACGCGTTATGCAATACAATGACCTGTGATGATGCAGAACGGTGTATATGCCGGAAATGTTTGTACAAATTAGGTTGGTGTTGACATTGCCACAGCACTGGCAAAATGACAGCGTGTTTTGTACATTACTAACCATTGATCTTGATGTTCAGTACATTCTGTGTTGTATTGAAATTTTGTATTTACTACCTCCACTCCTCCGACAGCCCTTCGAGGTTGCAACATGTTGAAATAAATAAAATAAAAATAAATAAAATTCACACTGCAAGAATGACCCCAGAAAAAAGTGCACCTCTCCCAGCATGACTGGCTTTCACCTTCAACAACACCATATATGAGCAACAAATTGTCAGAATATGCTGGTGGTTTACCTTATCACAGTTTGACTGGCTTATTATGCAATATTGCCACCAGCAGTAGTGGGTACAGTGCTAAGAAGCAGGCACGGACAAGAAGAAAAAAATGCGCGTGCTTCTCCGCCCGCTCGATAGCCAGCCCCCAGCGCCGTGCTTTTCAGGAGCCGCTACCCTCAATAAACGTCGCGTTGCCCGTTCTCTCACAAGGCACGTGACAAAGTGGTGAAGGTGCTGGGTATTCCTCACCCATGTCGCAGACCCCTTCTGGCAGTGGAACCACTACCCCCGTGCCAATCGATACGCCGGTCCACCGGGCCAGCCCCAGGATCCGGGGACTGCCTCCTGAAGATCCCGCAGCGCTTCAGACCATCTCAACCGGTATGGAAGGCGCCGCAGTGACGAACCGGTACACGCTTCAAAATCCACGGGTTCGAAAGTCGTTCCATGGCAAGGTCTTCGAAGACGTCGAAGACTGGATGGCCGACTTCGAGCGCGTGGCCGAATACAATGAATGGGACGACAAAAATAAATTTCGAAGTGTCTACTTCTGCCTGGAAGACGGCGCGCTCACATGGTTCCAAAACCGTGAGCAGCACTGACGTCGTGGCCTGAGTTCCGCCGTACAGTTACTAGACGCCTTACGCCAGTGCTGATCGCCGCGAACGAGCCGAACGAGCAATCCAGGTCCGCGTTCAGCTTCCCAACGAAAGTGTTACCACGTTCGTCGAAGATATGACGCGCCTCTTCAGACGAGCAGACTCGGGAATGACCGAGGACAAGAAGTTGCGTCACCTGATGCGAGGCGTGAAGGAGCAGCTCTTCGCTGGTCTTGTGCGGAGCCCTCCGAAGACTGTCGCCGAATTTTTATCTGAAGCTGTAAGTATGGAGAAGATGCTGCAGCAACGATCGAATTTCTATGAGCGGCAAGTGAACGTGACATCCACCACCGATATTTTCACGGCCACCAGAAGCAACGATTACCACCTTCGCGAACTAATCCGCACTGTCGTGCGCGAAGAAATACAGAAGGCTTTCGGCACGTCACAAGCGGTGGTGAGCTCTATTGAGAGTGTCGTCAAAGATGAAGTTCACCAAGCGCTCCGGTCGACCTGTCCTCTTCCTTACACCGCACCTGCACCTACTGAACACCGCCGTGCGACCTACGCGGAAGCCCTGAGACTCCCTGCACCAACCCCGCTGTTAGTTCATGCGGTTCATCCGGTTACGCTTTCATCTGCACAACCGGTACCATACATCGCAGAACGACGCGCGCCTCCAGCGTTTCCCTCCGCCGCTCCTCCCGCTGTGGTTCCGCAGGAGCAACCCGTATATTACGCTGACGATCGACGCATGACCCCTCGGAAGTCGGATGTTTGCGCACACCGGACCGTCGGCCTGTGTGCTTCCACTGCGGTGAGGCAGATCATTTGTACCGCCAGTGCCCATACCAACGTCTCGGGTTGCGGGGCTTTTCCACCTACTCACCGCCACCGCGACTTGGCCAACGACCTCGGGAGATAGAAGATTACCTTGCTCAACAACACTTGCCACCGTCTACCGGGGGACAGTCACGCTCGCCGTCACCACGGTGATTTTCACCACCGCCCCAGCGATATTCCGGCGCACGATCACCAAGTCCCCGCCGGGAAAACTAACCACAGCGACCTTTGGGGGCGAGGCCGCTGACAGTCGACACGCTGAAGACCTCCGATCGACGCGAACGAGCGAGGACACCGATCCGACGTCAACTGCAGATGAACGGAATGACCGGCTTTCGCTCGACATACCGGTGGTGATCGACGGCTTACGCGGTTAGCGCTTTAGTAGATACCGGTGCGGACTATTCCATCTTAAGCGCGAAGCTGGCGACGTTGCTGAAGAAAGCAATTACCCTTGGAATGGCTCGCAGACTCGTACGGCTGGCGGTCACGTCGTTACTCCACTGGGAACCTGCACGACAAGAGTTCGATTCGAGGATCGACATTCGTGGCGAGCTGCCTTGTCCTACGCGTATGCTCCCGTGACGTCATTCTCGGGGTTGATTTTCTCCAAGAATACGGCGCTGTTATTGACCTACGGGGAGGTGTAGTCACCTTCTCAGCAGACCGAGCACTCGACGGGTACGACCACAAGCGCCGAGACGACGCCCTTCGTGTCTCCACCGAATGTGTTACGCTTCCTCCGCGAACCAGTGTCCTAGTCGAAGTGATGTGCGGTGGAATGCGCGAAGGTGAAGTGGTCGCTGAAAGTAACTTATCGCATCTACTGATGCAAGGTGTTTGTGCGGCTAGAAGTGTGCTATAGCTAAGTGATGGCCGTTCTCAGTTGCTTATCACCAACTTCAGTAACGAGCATCGACATATGATCGTCCGCGGTACTTCGATAGCGTTTGCCGAGGAAATAGAGCACGTTGCTGAATGTTGTACCCCTGAACCAGTGAGGATGGCTGACAAGTCACTGGGCAACGTCGACATTAATTCAGAGTTATCTCCAGACAAACAGGCGGCACTGCACGAGCTCTTGCTTGAATTCAGGGCATGCTTCGCAAGCTTCGTCTAAGGTACGCCAAACTTCAGTTACAAGGCACAGGATCATCACATGCGACGTCGCGCGCCCGATACGCCAGCAGCCCTACCGCGTGTCGGCAAAGGAACGTGAAGCGATTCGTACGCAAGTACCAGAGATGCTTGAAGACGGCGTGATCGAACCTTCTAACAGCTCATGGTCGTCCCCGGTCGTTCTTGTGAAAAAGAAAGACGGAACGCTACGCTTTTGCGTCGACTACCGGAAGCTCAACAACGTCACTAAGAATGTCGCAGTTTCGCCCGAAAGGCGAAGCATCAATTGCGATAGCAAATTGGTAAAGAGCTATTCGGAGTAGGGATAGTAGAGTAGTTTTATCGGCCGCATAAAGTTGGACACATTCGCTTTCTAACTGAATTGACAAGCGTGGTGTCATCGCGCACAAGCAAACATGAATAGATCACACTGAATGACCGCAGACAACGACTGTCAAAACGCTGGCAGCAAGCGCAGCCGCTGCAGCCAGCGGGCGAAGAAGCGTGCGGTCAATCGCTACCCTCAATAAACGTCGCGTCGCCCGTTCTCTCACAAGGCACGTGACAATATCAATCGACTCCAGAACAATTGTCTCACCAGTGTATTGCGCAATGGTTTGCAGCAACTGTATTTACATGACACTAACGAAGCCTCGGAGGCACACGCCTCATTTTTTTTTCAGCAAGAAACGCACTAAAGCGTTCATGCTCGTCAGGTTTGTCGGTAATGAAATTGGACAGCTCCTCTATTTCTTCATCATATTTCGAACGTCTGGGTTGGCTTTTGGGTGGTGGTGGGCGCACACTGACATCCTCACGCGATTCCGCTGTTAGTGCCTCTAGGGGCTCAGTGGGCTCACTTATGGAGACCTCTTTCTCCATATAAATTCCTTCAAATAGCCGCTGCGCTGTTTGGCCATCAGACAGAGCTTCTTCCATAGGAGACAGAGGCTCTAAATTCAGATTTGTCTCTAAGCACAATTTTCAATATGCAGCGCTAGGTTTTCGGCTGCGACTCATGTGAACATTTTATGCATGTGGCTGTGCCATTTCTATTTTAAATATGTTTTTCCCACTGTTAGTCGTTAATCATGCATTAGCACACATGCACTAATTCCCTGCAAAAATGGCACCTTTCTTTGTTTTTCGTACCTTAATTTTTCCTACAGACTGCTTTATTATTCTTTAATCATGCATTTGCACACATGCACTAATTCCCTGTACAAATGGCAGCTTTTTTTTATTTTTCGTACTCTAATTAATCCTACAGGCTGCTTAATGAGCATACATTGCACAGCACGATGTCATTGTATGGCCGTGTTATTTTGGTTAATTCACGCCTGTGCTTAAAGTTTACTTCTACATTTGCCGAATAATCACCAAGGTATCTGCCATCCTTGTCAACTAAAGGCAAGAACTCTATGCATGCTATGTTCAACGTAAAAATGTCGATTAAGAACTTACGGCCTCCCTTCCATTGTATCCTGGAGCCGAGAGAAGAAACCCATTTGGTAGAATCGTCCAGAACATCGTCAGCAGGCGCTCCACTCTTGCTGGCTCGCGTCCGATCCTTCAAGACACGCGTGAACGTGTCTCGCACGTTCTTCTATCTCGCTTTGATTTGAGCAACTGCGCATAAATCACGGAATGTTGTACACCATGCCAGCACCGAATGACAGTGCAGCACGCCTCCTTCAATACTCATTCGGTAGCTTTAAAACAATTAGCATCGTAACGTTAGACATCGCTTGTACGTAGGTTGTCAAAACATCACAACTCACCAGTCGATCCCATAACTGCTGCTACGAGCCACCAAGCCGCGTCACATACGAGGCGGGACTCCTAGTTTCTGTCCCTCAGGTAACGCACGTTCGTGTTCAATGGCGTCAATGAAGCGCTAAATGTAAGCGTTGCGCTCGTCTTCGTTGGCCATGTTGATGAACGTTGTTTCTGCGAGTCGAAAAGCACGTGGAAACCACCGGCAGTACATCACTGATGTACATCGCGTTCCGTTGTTTTAATACTGGCTGCTTGAGCATAGCACTTACGGCCGCCGAGCGACGGATTTCAAATTTGAAAAACCGAGTGATCGCGCAATTTCGACCACGCGACACGTCGCGCGAACGGCCCGTTTTGTCGCTCATGCCGTCCCTCGTCGCTGTCGCGTGTATTTTCGAGCACATTGGGTTTGGCCTTTACTTTAGCGCGAGCAACAAGCGATCTGTTGAAAGCCCAGTGTGAAAACCAGGCGCACACCAATCTGTGCTCGGAAATGGGAGCGCAAGCCTCTAACGAGCCGCACCAATTCACTCTAGAGGAAAGAGAAGGAGCAACGAGCGATTTGTTGAAAGCCCAGTGCGAAAAGCAAGCGCACACCAAATCTGCTCGGCAATGCTAGCGCAAGCAAATAGCGAGCCGTGCCAATCCAATACAGAAGAAAAAAAAGAGGGCCAGTGGCCCCTCTTGGTATAACGCGAAACGTATTAAACTACGAATTAGTCTAATGCGCATTCAGTGTACGTCTTGTAAGCTTTAAAATGCTTATAACCCACGTTAATGTGACTAATAATATTGTACTAAATGCATTTATTTTATAACTTGCTTGTGCCTGTAATGTACTTGGTGGAACGACAAACAAGTGAAAGAAGGCTCCACCATGCATCGACCGTATCGTCACGTGAGCCCCAGTTTGTCGACCGCCCATATGGCAACCCAGAGTGAATATAGAGGCTCTATTCTGGACTTCCCGCCATTTTCTTCGAGGCGTGACGTAGGCGCGACGCTTACAAAATGACTTTGATAGCGCCGATTTGCTTTCGTAACGTGACGCAAATTTGCCGTTTCACCTAAGAAACTGTAATGTATGCATTGAACCTAGCGTTCTTGATAAAGCAAAAGAGTTTTCCTCGCCTATAGAAATTAAGCAGCTAGCTCAAAGCGTACGATTATTCCATCAAAGTTGTTTCTTGCTTCCGTCTGCATGCTCACAAGCTGTCCTCTGCTTCATTAGCTAGGATGCATGTCCTCGGGAAATCGAATAAGCCATCGTATATTGAAGTTGAAATTTATTTGCATCATCACAATGCGGGAATGCTCGGGCAAAAAGTGAAAATCAATTCACTTGAGAAGTGCCCGAGCCCCCACATACAAGGCATACAAAAAGGGCTACAATATACACTAACAAGGCATTTTAAATGTTTATCATTGCAGGTCTCACCTCTAGTGTTATTCATTGTAATTTAATACGAACAGCTTGACAATAATAATAAATACATAAAAACACCAACAGCAGTGGAAAAAAGTACTGACATCAAGGAATGAAACACTCCCGTATGTTACGCATGCTGCACATTTCCAAAAGAATGTTTTGGAAAATTAGTCGGTTTGACAGAACTGCAAGTGCATGACGCAACATTTGCCCTCAATGCTGAGTACGAAAAAATGGCACGTGCCAATACTCTTTACTGCGGAATGGATATACAATGGCATTCGTTTTCAGCGATAATATGCTAAGAAATGCATGCTCGCATTTATATACAGATTTTTTTGTATCTCATGCATAGAAAATACTCGAAAAGTTTGGGCACGGAAACAAATTTAATCAGACGAAACAGTTCAGCAGTGTGTGCCTTCTAATCAGCACTAGCGATATGACGTAACGCCTTCTTTTGTAGCACATGAAGTTTGCTTATGTTAGACGATGTGGTACTTTCCCAAACCAGGAAACAATAGTTAAGATGTGATAAGAACAGTGTGTTATAAATTAACGATTTTACGGATACGGGAAGGTATGAGCGAAATTTTGCTAGAACACCAACACACCTATTTAGGCGAGACATAACTTAGCTAACGTGAGGATCCCAGGTCATGTTTTTATTGAAAAGTATTCCTAGAGATTTTATAGTATCAACTATTTCAATGTAGCAGTTTTCGAACTTTATCAGTGGTTGTACAATAAGCGAACTTTGACTCGCATGGAACAACACAGCTTTTGTTTTTCTTTGGAATTTATTACCAAGCAATTTGCAGCGCTCTAGTACTAAGTTTTTCCATAGTTTCGTTAATAACCAAGATTAGGTGTTGCATGTCGCTGCTTTTAAATAGGAGGCTTGTGTCATCTGCATACAAAATATAACTTGGATCATTTCTCATAGTTGTTATATCATTAATATATAGCAAAACAGTAATGGGCCAGGATAATTCCCTGGGGGACTCCTGGGGTTATATTCTGGCAAGTAGACACGTGGTTTCCTATCACCACACGCTGGCATTGATATTGTAGGTACGTGTTTAGGAGGAGCGCTGCGATTCTACGAATACCATATAATTCCAGTTTTTACAAAAGTATTTCATGATTGATCTGATCGAACGCCTTCGAGTAGTCTACAGATACACCGATGCACAATTCGTTGTCTTCAATGGACTCAAGAATCAAATCTGTTTTGTTTAGGAGAGCTATTTCTGTGGACCTGTTAAGTAAGAAGCCATAGTGCGATAAAGAAATCAAGGTAAACTTCACGCAAAACTTCACTAGTTGCTTATAAATTACCTCCTCCAAGCCCTTGGGCCATCGGCCATACCATGCTGAATACGCCGGTTCTCATCCAAGCCCTCGGAAAAAAATGGGTAGAATCGAAATTTGCCTAAAGTTAGCCATGCCATTCGGTCCCCACTTTTAAAAATCATGCTGACTTTAGCTACTTGCATTAGTTTTGGAAAGTGACCTGAAGATATCGATAAGTTATATACATAAGCCAATATTGGGGCTATTATTTCAACCATGTTTTTAACTGGAGCTATCTCAATAACATAATTATGACGTGATTTGCTGTTTCTAAATGAGTTAAATATGGCACTATTTTGGCCTCATTGGTTGGTTCGAGATACATGCTAGAAGGGTTCCTATTTATGGCATGTTTAGTCCTACTCCACCTTTGCGGACCTGACACAGCATCTCTGAGAAACGTATTAAATTGTTCAGCAAGCTCGAATCCCTCAATACGATGCTTGATGATTTAGCTCTGTGACAGTTGCCGAGACTGGTGTGCGATTTAGCAAACTGTTGAGCTTATTCCACATCTGCGCACTATCCCTCTTTACTAAACTGATCGTGCAGAAAACAGCGCTTTTCATATTTTAGAAAGGTGTTAAGCTTATTACTATATTTCGTATAATTGAAATTGAAATTGTTTATTTGCCATCCTGTAGATTTACAGATGCAGACTGTAGCAGACTGTAGAAAAAAAGCTATGCATCAACAGCTTGACGAGTCTACAATCCCTGTTTCTGCAGGGAGGCAGCATAACATATGCGCACATACACATACATACATATTATGGCTGTATTCATGACTTCAATGACATGTTTCTCAAGAAACAAATGCAAAAAACACAGATACATAACGCTACTGGATAGTACATCGAAACCGTATACATCAGTTTCAGTTCCTTGGATGATGATGTAAAAAGATCAAATCGGATCGAATTATAGTAATTTAACAGTGTTGTAATTGCGTCTTTAAGGCTTTGTTTCTCATAGTTTGAACGTGGTGTTGGTACTAACCAATCCTCAAAGTGTCTTGTAATGTAATTCGGAGCTTTTCTCTGGAGTTGGGCTAGAGTACGCAGGTTGCTGATATTTCGATGGATTTCCAGTTTATATACCTGACTCAGACGATATCTGTAGAGATTGTGAGCTGGGATCACACAAGAGTTATTAAAGAAGGTTATTGTCGATGCTGTGTAGGAAGCGTTATATGCGTGGCGGAGATATTTCTTCTGCAACAGGTGAATATGTTCTAGATTGGTGGATGTTGTGTTACCCCATACTAATTGGCAATAGTTTAAATGTGATTGGAAGAGTGAATTGTACAGCAAGAGTTTAATACGTGTGGAAAGAATGTACCTCATATGGCCTACTACACCAGTTATTCTAGTAATTTTGCTTAGAACATATTTGACGTGATTGTCCCATGACATGTTCGCTGAAAAGATAACACCTAGACATTTGAAAGTCTCGACTATTTCAATACTCCTTGAGTATAATATAACATCTTGATGGGGAGGTATTTGCTTGTTTTTCGGTCTGAATATAACTGCTTTTGTTTTGTTTGCATTTATCTTCATGAAATTTACTCTCGACCATTCCTCTAAGGATTTCATTTCATTGTTACATTGTTCTATAAGAACATGAATATTATTACCAGTGAAAAAATACTCGTGTTGTCCGCGTAAATAATAAACTTTGCCTGAGAATTAATATTGACGATATCATTCAGATAGATATTAAAAAGCAAAGGCCCTAGAATACTTCCCTGTGGCACTCCACAATGGACAGCTCTAGCCTTAAAAGTAAAAGTGTCGATTTTCACAATTTGTGTTCTATTAGATAAGTAAGATTTGACAAGAGATAATGCCTGCCCTCGCATTCCATAATAGTTTAATTTCTCCAATAAAATGTTATGGTCAACTAATCAAAGGCCTTAGAGAAGTCTACGAAAATACCAACAACTATAGCTTTGTTTTCAAACTCTGTTAATATATTTTCTTTCTGCTCTACTAATGCTAACTCGACTGATTTTTTTCTTACGAAAACAAATTGGTGTGGTGTTAACAGGTTATGTTTTTCAATGAACTTTGTCATCCTTGAATGCAACATTTTTCAAACACCTTTGAAAAGATTGGTAAAATGGATACCGGCCTGTAATTTCCTAAGTCATTACGATCTTCTTTTTATATAGAACGATTACTTTCGCAGACGGCATTTTCACTGGAAAAATTGCCTACTCCAGACACATGTTAAAAATATGGGTGAGTGTTGGGGCAATAATTTCAACTACATGTTTATTTGGGCACACTTGAAAACCGTCAATGTCACAACTACTGCTATTGTTTAAGGTTTTTATAACTGACAACTTCATCCGGTGTGACGGGCTGAAGGTATATTGTGTTCTCATTGTTAGTGTAAACATATTTACTAACATGACCGGTCGTAGCGTGAGTACTAGCCATATCTGTGAAAAAATTATCGAATGCATCATCTAGTTCAATACGCGATAATTCTTTGCCATTAATTTGTAACTGCGATAAAGGCGTGTGGCAATCACTACGATTCAAAATTCGGTTCAACCTCGACCATAGTAGGCTTTGTTTACGGCTTTCGATGTCTAGGAAAGATGAGTAGTATGCTATACGTGCATGCCGTAACTTCATAGTTAACTTGTTTTGATACTTTTTAAATATGGCAAGGTCATCTGTTGATCACGTGCGGAGGAAATGTTGGTATAGCTTGTCCCTCATCTTCATTTCTTCGCGTATATCAGGTGTAATCCATGGTTTCCGTGTTTTTCTACTTTTCCTGCGTGTCCTGGAAGGAAAGCTGTTGTGGTATAGGACGGACAATATATCAATGAACATATTGTAAGCCTCATTGGCATCTGTTCGGTTAGTTGTCACATCCCACTCTACTGTCAAAAAAGTATCATAAAAAGATGTCAGAGTTGAGTCTGTAATTATTTGGTATGACAGTGGTGGGAACTTTTTTCTTCTTAATCCGCTGATTTTAGCACACAGAAGCACTGGCAAATGGTCACTGATGGAACAAGATAAGACTCCGGATTTAATGTTTGATTGTAAGGAGTTGGTGATAAATAAATCCAGATTTTACTGGCCTTGAAGCGTAACCCTAGTAGGCGTGGTGATTAGGTTGGCAAAACCGTTCGATAATATAATCATATTGAAAGAATTCGATGACTGACTATTCGAACACATGTCAATGTTGAAATCTCCACCAGCTATTAAAGTTTTGGAATTATGATTTTGAACCACATACGCAAGGAATTCATCGTAGAACTTTATAAACGCCGGTATATCACGAGTGGGTGGTTGATAGCACACAGAAAATGCATGCTTACCAGTGCATAGTAAGAATATTTCATAGTCAGGTGAAAGCACAGTATAAGAATGAAGGATTTGACATTCAACGTCATCTGCAATCAGCAACGCTACTCCACCCCCTCGAGCGTGCGACCTGTTTAAATAGTAAGTATTATAATTAGGCAACCTAAATATATCACTTTCAGAAGTGCTCCATGTTTCGGTTAACATGATCACCGAAAATTGAAAAGAACATTCGGTAAGTAGCTCCTCCATGCACAACATTTTGGTTTTCACAGATCGCGTATTTAGGTGGATACATTTTATGGAGGCTGTAGTAAATGTTGCGACAATTTCATTTACATCATTTGGTAAGTAATACTGCACTTCATCATACATCCTTCAGGTATTGCAACCAACGTATTGCACTATCGAGATGCTCTGGTGACCTGGTTTAAGAAATTTTTGGAACAATCTTGCTTTCTTTTTTATTCTGCGCAGGCACTTGCGGTTGATCTATGGTTTCCGGTTTTTGTTACAATTTCGCAATATTTTTTTCCTTAAAATGTTCAAAATAAATACGTTTGAAAGCAGAAATGAAAGCCTAGTATGCGGCGTCGGCTGTTAAAGAATCATAAACGTTAGTCCAAGTTTTTTTTTTCAAGGCATGCGTAGAAGGCGCTTAAAGTTGTAGGTACGATATTTTGTACCGTCTTTACATCGTTCATTTGCGCATATGCAAGTGTCTTCACCCCTGATAAACAAATAAATCGGTAAGTGGTCGCTGATATCACAATTCAGGACACCAGTTGTCAAACTTTCTGTATGTATATTTGTAATGAAGAGGTCGATTAGTGTCTATGTGTGGCATGTAACGCGCGTTGCCGTATCTGTTATGGTAGCGTGACCAGATGGCTCTACTGCTGAAAAAATGTGTTTATTGCAGCAAGATTTTAAGATATAAATATTTAGGTCTCCGCCAAGAATGAGCTTTGCGTTTTTCAAATTAACATAATTTAGAAGATTTTAAAGGCATTCAATGAAATGTTGAATTTGTGTCTTCAGTGGCCATACATGACAGTGAAAATACATTCCCCGCATAATAATGTCAATCATTCTATGTCTTCAGATATAATGGAAAACTCGGTATGTACGTATTTCACCTTGCTTATGATGCCTATTGAGAAAGAAGCTTTGCTAACTTCTGCGGTTGAACATTTTAGTATTTGCAGAACACCATGTCTCTGTAAACATTATCACATCAAAATTGAAAACAAATTCATCTAAGAAAAGTGACAGCTCGTCTTCGTTGTTTATTGGCAACCACACATTCAAGTGAAAACATGTGAAAGGGTTTTTAGAAAGGTGAAATGCATTGTTAACGTATTCTGGGGCCACAGCCATTGCAAAAGCACTGAGTAACCAAAAATATGTGCAGTCAGCGCAAACTGGCTAATCCTGTCTAGATCACGCTCACTGCCAATGTGCACAATCGGTGACGTTTCATCTTTCGTGGCCAAAATCTTGCCGCTGCTTGACCAAACAAATCGCCAGTTTTTCACTCTCTTTTGCTCAAGCGCCATGCCGAGAAGATGCTTCAGCGTTGGGCAAAGGTGCTCGTTAACATATGGTGGTGAACCAGGGGAAAAACCCAGTTCCTGAGTAGACAGGTGTGACTTTTTTTGCTTTTTGCAGATTGAATCACGTTTGGTACGGCTCTTAAACTGCACGGTAAAGTTTGGGGTGACATCAGCATTCCTTGTAGGCACACGATGGCACACTTAAATGTCTGTGTCCATTATATGTTCACTCAGCACCACACCGATTTTGCGCAAAACCTTAGGAAGGCTTTCACCTTAAGTCAAGGGTACACCTTTTATCTCGAGATTGCGGTTTCTTGAGTACTGTTCCGACACAGTAACACGATTCCCGAGTTGAGCAACTTGCTTTGATAGCGTTGAACAATCGCTTGCAAGTTTCGTGTTAGTGGCCTTGAGCTCCTTGTTTTCTTTCGAGATTTCATCTTTTTCATGCTTGCCCTTTTCGAGTTCGGCAGGACAGAAGTTAAGACTTGCCTTCAGCTCTCTAAGTTCTTTTCTGACTTCGCGTTCCAATTTAGATTTGAAATCTGACATTTCCTTCCTAAGCTCCTCACGAAATTTGGCGGAATCAGTCATACCATGCACACTACAAGCGAATACACAAGCACTGGTATCGGCAGCAGCTAAGGCAGAAATCACAGTGTTTCTGTAAGAATTGTGGAAAATAATTCTAACCTGAAAATATACAAAGCAGCTTCAGAAAGTTGTCGGGTTGCCCCCGCTACTGCCAAGTCGTTGAAGATCGAAGATGCAGGCCTTTATGTAGCTCGTTCTTCCACCTAGTGGGCGTGACATCACTGGCAGTGACACGTAGTCACTGCAGGCGAGCCTTTCACTTGCTGACATCACTGCGCGCCGTAAGCAGCTGTTGAAACAGTGGTCCAAGCTGCAAATATACAAAGCAGCTTCAGAAGGTTATCGGGCTGCCCCGCTGCTGCCAAGTGATTGCAGATCGAAGATGCAGGCCATTATGTAGCTTATTCTTCCACCTGGTGGGCGTGACGTCACTGGCAGTCACACGGAGTCACTGCAGGTGAGCCTTGCACTGGCTGATATCACAGCGTGCCGTAAGCAGCTGTTGAAACAGTGGTCCAAGCTGCAAATATACATTGGTGCCCACGCGCTTGTTTTCTACCTTGAGAAAACATACGCGACCTACCAGTGGTTACGGTCTAGGCCACGTTATCGCTATCTCATGAAACGAAAGTGACTCAGCCCGACTCGCCGGGCTGAGAAGTGGCCGAATATCATCGATAGCTTCAAGGCGCCGCCTGGCGTAAATTTATTTTTATAAATTGAAAAGCCGCCGTTGTCAGAGCCTCTCATTAGGCGAAAAGTCATTAATCTTGATTACGATACAAACGCAGCAGTGAAAAGTGCAAGAAGTCGCAGAAAGTTTGCTATGTTCAACCAATACCATTTCAAATAAATGTGTTTTGAATGAAAATGATGGTCCAACACACAAATGCCAACACCTCATGAGAGCGATGCAAATGCTATGAGCACGGCTTATGAACAAATGATTGTCACGGCCACAAACGACAGGGAAAATGTGGCGAAAATGCCTCTCTGCCCCGTTGCATATTACCGCTTATTACCATAATTCGCGTGACTCGTCGCACCACAAATTATGTCGCAAAATTTCTGCAATGGCACCCCCAGAGCAACGTCACGTAACGTAAAACTGACGTTTACGAAACGGCCCTTCTTGTGACGCTACTCACGGGGTATTTCTTCTGTCAATATACAATCTGGCATGCTGCCTATGTTGGAACTTGACCACATATTCGCGAAATTGCAGATGCATTGCACGGGCTTCTGCACGCTACCGTCCAATTTGTTTTTAAAGCGCGAAAGTCGCAATATACATGTGCCAAGAACCACAGGACAGTATTAGTCGATAAAATCTGCGGCTCCAAGTCACGTTTCGTCATGCTGATGAAAACTCAAAATTGCATTTTGCTAAACTCTCGTTTCCTGGCACAAATTTCAACACACTTGACCTCTGGACAGCCAATGAGACAGCCATCATGGCGGATGCGTGTCGAGAATAGCCGCCAGGCCTGTCCAGAATAGGGGCTGAGATAAACCAATGAAACTGGAGGCGTGCTGACGGACAAACTTTGTCTTGTTACCCTTTCGTTTTGGGGCGTCGCTAGAGCTCGTGAAGACCCCGAGTTTCGCCAAACTCGGCGCATCTTGCCTAGCACCCTTTATCTGGCTAGTGAGCCGAGTTCGTGACTTGGTCTGCCCTGTTCCAGGCGACAATTCCTCAGTGGTACGGTAGCCACTAAAATACGTGATGCTCGTTTTTAAACGCTTGGTAGTGATCCTGCCTAGTTTTATGAAATAGCGGCTCATGAAGGGCCTGACGCAAGGCAAATAAATTCTGTAGCACGGCCTTATCATTGCAAAAAAATTGTCCATCTGTTAAGCTGTCGTAGAAATCCATACTTGATAGAAGGCTCGAAAAGGGGATACAATTCCTGAATTAAAGTGTCAATCTGAAGGTGCTGCTCTATAATATTCCAGATTCATCATCATCATCAGCACCAGCAGCCTATATTTTATGCCCATTGCAGGACGAAGGCCTCTTTCTGCGATCTCCAATTACCCCTCTCTTGCGATAGCGTATTCCAACTTGCGCCTGCAGATTTCCTAACTTCATCCCATTTGGCTTTCTGCAGACCTCGACTGCACTTCCCTTCTCTTGGTATCCATTCTGGAACCCTAATGGTCCACCGGTTATCCATCCTGCGCATTACATGGCCTGCCAAGCTCCATTTCTTCCGCTTAATGTCAACTAGCGAAAGAAATGGAGCTGGGCAGGCCATGCTTCATCAAAGTCACAACCTCACCAGAACAGGAATTGGCCTCTCGGTGCAGTATTCGGCCACTACCTCCCTCATGACTACGACAATTTCAGAATCAACGGTGATTAAATGTGCAAGATTGCATCGGCGTATTTGGCAACGCGAAGTTAAAAGTTATACTGTTCAATTCCCGTGAACGTGGCAAGCGGGTTTAGAACGGGTACTCGTTCAGCCTTATCTAGGCAAAATGCCCTGATGTCAGGAGACGAGGTAATATAGGTGACATCCAAAACGCTGTGGCAAACCTCAGTTAAGCTTTTTCTTGTGGTGTTCTTCGATTTTTTGAAGGGAAATAAGTGAATTGAACGATCAACTGATTGATTCATTGATTGATCAAAAAGTCACTTCAGCGGTAAAAACATTGTATGCAGTTTTGCGCCGGCGTCGCGTATTTGTTCATGGCGAAAAAGCATGATTTGATTGAAATAGCATTGGATTAAACTGTTGCGGTAGCATCCCCGTACTTACAGTGAGGCTGATTTATAGCTATGTTTCCGCGTTTAGAATATTATGCAATTTATAGTTGATAATATTCTGGGCCATGCCGTGAAGTCTCTGAAGCACGGTATTTTACGTGTAAGTCATAAAAATAACTCTTATAAAATTCCATGACAAAGTAATTTGCATAAATACCACTCTGCATTTTCGCTCGAAAGAAGTTGCCACGTGATGACACTGGCCCCTTCAGGCGAGAACGACATAGTTCGTGGTTGCGCGCACGCTCTCCGAGGATCAGTTATTGCTAAAGGCAGACGTTTTTTGCCAACCTGCCGCTGGTCCACTTTTTTAGCTTGTACTAGCTGAGTGACAATATATACGTACTGGGTGTATATGATGAAAGGCGACATAGGGCTGGTGGGCTGCGTTAAATTAATATTGAAAGTTGGGCTATTTGGCGTTGTTGGGAGAGGTGCATTGTTGGAACAGCGGGAAAAGACGGCACGTGCAGGAAGAATATACAAGACAGCGCTAACTATGAATTGCATATTATTGACAGAAGAAAACTATACATGAGGGAAATAAACTTTATTCACCGCGCCGTTGCTTCAAGGCCACGAGACATCTTGAAACAATGTTTGTTTCTTTGGCAGGGCTGTACTTCACTGGCTTAGAGAGGCCTCAACTATTTTGGCGATGTGATAAGACACTATAATTTTCCTGTGGTCTTGATCCTGATGCCTCTGCAGTATTACGGTATCTTAAAGTAAAAGAACAGTGTAACATTCTCGGCTATGCGTAGGTAAGTGTGGACACAGCATTATTTGTTGCTACGCTTATATATATATATATATATATATATATATATATATGTTCACTAAAATTTACAATTGGAAGTGAGGCCCTCATTTCAAAAATTACACGCTTCTTTACTTAATCGCCTCTAACAAGTTTAATAATTAGGACGCAGATTTATCCTATGGCCAAACGAAAAGTGATGACCGTGCACTGCAATTCTCGTAATCGCACACTGCAGCATTCTATGAACAGCTTGGGTAACGTTAGCTAGGAAGCCCTGTATAGCCTGCCTCACATCACTGATTCCTGGAGCTTTGTTGTGGCGCACCCGTTTCTATTCCAAGGTAAAATGTTGGCGCCGAGGTTTCACTATTTACTCGCTCTAAACAACACGACCATGTGAGAAACTTGCTACGTTTCAAGCTTTTACGCGGTTTTTGTGTCACTGAAAGAACTAGAATAGCTTTTTAAATCTACAAGAGCCCTATAGAAACAACCGTTAATGTGTTACTGTGCTCCTGAACATGGCGACACAGGCTGCTGAGTGGTATTTAAACAATTTATAATTACCTCTGAATGAACCTAACGTGAAAAATTATGACTAATATTTACTGCCAATCATGGATGAGAACACATGGGCAGCAATGCATAAATATGAAGTGGTGGCATAGTGAGACATTGCTACATTTTCAAGAAGTTCAGCTCCACCAGACAAACGTTACGCCTGCCGACAGGCACGGACAGAGAAGGCAAAAGACACAGGACCGCAAAGTTTTAACAAATGTTTATTTCAAGCCGGAGAGTAAATATATTTCCACGGTTTCACAGGAAGTGTCCATGTGACACAGCTATGTGTTCACACAGCCATAGCTGAAATCGGTCCTAAGGAACATGTGTTGTTTTTCTGATAAATCAATAGATAACGACCTGACGCATCGTGTGCCCTCACTGTCAGTTATTTCAACCTGAATTATCTATACTAGCGGCTTTTATTCTTGCACAATTCATCAGCGTCTTGAAACTGTGACTTACATATGTACAAGCTACAAAGAGTGCCAAGACCGTCCTTCGATTATTGTACGTTGCAATGCTGTGTTCCCTGGAGCGATTAATTAGGCATCTAGTGGGCAGCCCAGTGCAGTATTTGTCGCAGCTCAAATGCTCTAAGGAATCCTATATACCACAAGTACTACATCCCAGTCCAGCATCGGCCAATACTGATTGGCCAGTATGGAAGACAAGCCGCAGAACCCAGGTATATTGGGTTGGAACAAACGCCACATTCCTAAACCTCCATAGGACTCGTCTTGTCCCATTGCCTAGCACCCTTGAAGAGCTTCGAGGAAAGGACGACTAGGAAACTCATTAAATGGAAAATGAGGCCTCCTCCGAGTTGTATCAATTGCTACGATTGAGTGGATGTCTCATTTTTCATTTAAATATTTCTCACCACCTAGCGGGTTTCCACTGAACTGTTACGTCAAACACAAGGAAACTCCTACGCCCTAGCCTGATTCACTGCAGGAAATTTCGTAGCCATCTTTCTCGTGCAGCAATCGACGAAATACTGCACCAAAAGCGGCAGATGCATTTTCGCTCAAAAAAAAAGAAACACATACTAAATTCCTGTAGCCAGGGGCATATTTCCTCAACATTGCAGTTCACAGAAACTGACGCATTTTAGTTGCCAGAACGAGCGGCATCTCAGGTTATGACCTATGCCGCAAAAGTCACAATGGCAAGAAACCCGGGAGAGATCTACTAAAAATTGCGCTCGCGTAATCCGCATTAGGTGCCAGCTGCTGAGAGTAGCACGTGCGCTCTGGTGAGGCACGATTGCTGCCTTATTTAAATACACAGTTGTCCTATAACGCAACTAAGTGGCAGCCACCCATTTCCCTTCCGAATGACGGGATGTAAGTTTAATTATTTTATTTGGAAATATATTTAGAAACTTAATTGCGTGCCAGTGTAGAAAACTTAATCAGCACATATTGTTTATATAAGTAGTGCCGCAAAGAATAGACAGGGTGCTTTTCAAAAAGCACAACAGCCCTGAAAGAAGACTCTTACAAAGTTGAGTAGCGCAAATGCTCCGAATTGTATAGTTTTCAGTGCTCTTTTTTTGGAGGACCTAAGCTTGCGATATTCATGAAAGGAATCGGCCGCAAGCAAAAGTCTCGAGGCATTATTGTTGAAATAGTAATGACGATATAAGTTGTAGAAGTCATCTGACGGAGCGACAAAGAGAAATACTCGCCTAATACCCTTCACAAGAAAAGAACACATACTTTGAAATGTATAAGCAATATTTATTTCATATATTATGTGAACCCAAGTACAACCACCATCACGTTTATTTTGTTTGGTGTATAATGCTCGCGATACCGCGTTTCATTTTTGCAGGGCCGGCATCACCTAACTGAACTCAGTGGCGAGTTCAGTTGCTGTCATGTGTTGTACGCAGAGGGTGATAACTTTACAAGTTCACATGCTATAATACATGTACATTTCGGAGATTATCACTCAGCATCTAAATAAACCACTTATGTCCAATTTTGGTATAGTATAGACCACTTCTTTTTTATGTACATAGAGAAACCAGATTAGTAACAATTAGTTTTACTTAACCACAGTGCGAAAGCGGATATGTTATGACACATACACAGAGGTAAAACAGGTCTCCGTGGAACAAACATGATGAAGGATGCGATGCATGAGCGCTTTTATATCTTTGCATTTTTACTGAATTAAATTTAAGTAAAGGTAGTGCCTCAAGAAGCTACCAGTGTTTCAGCACAAACTGCATCCAGACCGCAGTGAAGTAGTTCACAATGTCTTAGTGGTCTTACCTTAAAAAGTAGAGAAAAACTGAGATCGAAAATATTACTGTGGATGAAATTATTCAGGCCACTTAGAATGCACTGACAAAGCTATATTTTAATTGTGATATGCTGTTTTCACTAGTTTTCAGCGTTTTCACCACTACTCCATAGGCTTGGGTGCTTGAAGATGTTAAGCTGTGGCAGTAAAGACCAAAGTGGTGACTTTTTTATTACATTAACCTTAACAAGCCAGCATTTTGATGTACTAATCTTACCTGTCATGTACTTCGTGCCTGCTGAAATGAACGATTTGAAAAACGTAATTTTAGGAGGTGGCACTGATTGTACAGCGTACGACCATGTTTCTTCAGTAACAATGGTTTGTGAACGAACGAAAACCCTACTTGCAATAGGTGTGAATATCTTGTCCCCTGATGAAGCTTTTCCTGCCGACTTCCTGGACATCAAGGCATACTGATTGTATGCAGCCTTGAAACTGTCGCACCAGTGTCATTCTAACCTTCCTTACTTCAGAATGTACCGGCACCCATCCACCGCCAGCAAAGCTCGAAGACGCGCTGTGTAGACTCTTGGGAGTCATGAGCACTGGACCGAAAGAAGAAGTAAAGTGCAGCTGCGTGATTTTTGTTTCGTATCTTGCACAACTAACACCAGACCTGCGACGTACTTTAGCATCTACAACTCGGAACCCTTATCCAAGCAACCAGATTACCGCAAGGCTGCTTCCTTGAAAACATTCCACTGTACCTGAACACATCTGTCTTTGCTACAAACGCGGCTACGCTACTCCATTCTCAACAGACTACGCCCACTAAGCATTTCACGTAGGATGCATGGCCATTTTCGTTCATTTAGCTGCTTCTCACATTCAAGGCCACGCGTATTCGTACCTTAAAGTCATTCGCTTCTCTTCATCTCTCACTTCCGATAAACGACGCTTCGCTTCCTCCGCCCGTACTCGCCGTTAATATAGGCGGGATATCCGAGGTGACCGAGCGCCAAAGATTCATACGGGGCCGCCTTAACGAGGTATGATGGCGCGACGGCGTAAGACAGCACGTGACCCGTGGCTGAAGCACGGCCTACGACTGGTGGCACCACCACGGGGTCAGCGTTGTAGATTGCATCCGCGCTGCGTCCAGGGGCCGTGCCGGGCTCGTTGGTGGTAATGGTAACGTGGAATCCCGTGCCGTCGGCCACGTAATTGACGCGTCTGTAGAGCCCGTTGGCGTCCGTGTAGCCGTACGATCCAGTCTTGATGTTGTTGGAGTCGCCTTCCTCCTTGTGAAACTGTTTGTTGCCGTATTCGTCCTCTGTGTCGTAGCCGAAATTGTATGGCGTTGGGGGCTGCATGAATGAAAGAAACGAGATTTAAAAACTGTTTTGTTACACATCATAAATTTTAACCTTCTCGAAAGAATCAATAGCGGTCATAACATACACACTGAAATGCTTCCTCAGAATATAAGTCGCATTGCGACTGCTGCAGTGCGGAACGTACGGCTTGCACTCGCAAGCCGCACATGCTCTACACGTACGCACACGCTCCGCGCGTACGTAAAAGTGAGTTTTTAGGCCAGAAGAATAAAAGGCATCACCAATTTAAGAAAATTACTGCCCATGCACCCCGTACAGATGGTAAACCAGCGCAGCTGAAATGTGCGGCCACGGTTTGAGCCACACGTGCTTTTTTTCTTTCTTTCAGGTCCCTGGCTCATACCCGCACATCTCTGGTTCATACCTGCCTATCCAATGTGTGTATGCGCCACACGTGATTTTATTATTGGTAATCATTACGTAACTGACGAGCATGTAATGTTATTGACGTCATGAACTATCAGTAATGTTGGCCATACATTTGTACCCTTCCATGCCAATTTTGGCACATACTAAGTGAATGAGACGCGAGCTTTCGACGCCGAAAACTTCCTCTAGGCGGCGTTTTGTCCGCGGACGCGATCCGCCAGAACCTAGCCATGTACAGCTTCGCTGTAAAAACAACTTTAACTTATAACGCCTGCATTTCGTGAGTTTGATGCAGCCACTTACAATTTGGTAGGTCAAAAAGTAGGTTTTAGAAAATTTCCTCGCCTACTGCTTGCCGGAAGCGTTCACAAGTCTGATATTCTATGGCTTCCAAGAGCACCTGCATTGGTTTATGGCACAAGTAATTTAAGATGATACCCGCATTACCTTCCGCACTGAGCTTGTTTACTGCGACAAGAGCTGGCTGTTACAGTGGGCACATTCATTTGCTAAGAAGTTAATGTTCTCCTTGCAGCCTCAAATCGTTCCTCATATCCACAAGGGATTTGGGTGACACTGGAAGTCAAGGAAAAAGCACAAAATTATTAAAGTCCTACAATAAAAATGAACATTTCGTAACATAAGAGAATATATTATTTCGCGATAATATTTAAATAAAGCACGGTTCGCACACCTAACACCGTAATTTTCTGGAGCATCAATGAACTTATGCAAAGCTGCTATCGTGGAGTTCTGGGATAGTACCTGACTGAGGTGCACTAAAATGACAATGTTTGATGTAAAATAATTATTTGCAGCACTGTAGCGGACGTTGACCGTTGTCATCGTCCGCTACAGGGTTTCCTGTTCTCAGCTCCGAAAGGAAAGTACATGCGCAGAAGCCTATAAATTGAGTCTGATTGGCGCACAAAACTCAGCGAGAAATGCCAAGTGCACGCAATAGCCCAATGTTAGCGCGTCTGTCTCCGAAGTGCACATGATAGAAGGGGCGTGCGTTAAATCTATAGTAGCCATAGCCTAGTTGTTTTTCGCCAC
Source organism: Dermacentor silvarum (assembly GCF_013339745.2). Taxonomy (NCBI): domain Eukaryota; kingdom Metazoa; phylum Arthropoda; class Arachnida; order Ixodida; family Ixodidae; genus Dermacentor; species Dermacentor silvarum. The sequence goes on along the minus strand of NC_051155.1, from coordinate 68,835,084 downwards.
GTAATAAGGGCGAAGGTGAAGACAAAGAGTTCGCGATATGGCGATCATGGCATAAGGGAATAGACGCACAAAATAAACCCACTCTCAACCTCTCAATTGCCTTCGCAATAAGGAAGTTATCAGTGGATGCGCGATAATTTACCATGTGCGGTCGGTATTTTTTATCCCGAATGCCCATAAGCGGAAATTACCGGAGAAACAGTCAGTGCTGCATTTTTTAATTGTTCTTCAGATCCGTTTTCATCGAGTTGACATCACATCACTGTACTACACTACCGAGTGAAAAGCAGTGAAGGCACTCTCCTACGTAGCGTTTTTTCATATGTTTGGCCTGAGGACATTATGTTGGCAACATGAGAGACGCATTGGCTTCAATACAGAAACAATGGAAATCGGAAAGTTCCGCTAGCATGAGAGAGCGCTTGTCTGCCATTTTCTGACTTAGTAATTGATGTGGCCATTGCGCTCGTCATTGTACTTCCCCTTATTGCTAAAGCGTGCGCGTTCCTCTAAATAGGCAAATTTTCACGCATACTTGCAGCGGGCCGCTGCAATCGTGACGCTCACGATGCCGGTCTCCGAAATGATTCTCTAACGACGCGCACTTCTGAAAGCATCTCACGATTCTCGCATTTCGTTTCCTCATTTGTTTTTTCTTCGGTCTTCGAAATTCTGTTCTGGTGCAACCAACGGTAGTCGTGCTCCTCACTTCTAATGTAAGGTGTCATTTTCTACTTCAGACCTGTAGCAAACCACTCAGCGGAAGCCAGGAGCTAATGCGCTCGTAAGTGGGTGAAAATAAAAATGTAGAACGCATGTCCAAGCTTTCCTCGGCTTGGTCTGCAACATTAAAAAAGTATATACTAGGCTAGCTACAGTTACCGTATAATAATCGCAAGTTTTACCTTCACGGCTTGAAACGTCTGCAGAACTTCGCCAGCCTGCACACTCAGGCCTTACGTCAGTTCACATTGCAGTAGTAAACCTAACTCCAGTTAGTGTCGACGTGGGCCGCAGAAACACGGGCTGTGAGCTGAGACGTCAGGCGTGACCGCCATAAGCCCGACTGTTTTTTTTTTCGAAATTCGCATGAAGCTGCAACAGTATAACACTTTTAGATCACCCAGCGGTCTCACCTTTGATAAAAAAAGTTTGCGCGAAAGTCATCCATGCACAATTTCTAGGTTAATTCTAGTTGGTACCATTTGTCATCTGTTTCGACAAGTCAATAGCTACTTTGTCTTGAATGAATGACGGAATCCTGTTACCGCGCATTTGTTGCCCCTTTTTCACATAATAAATTACCGTATATTTAGGAATTTATTGTTTATGCTCTCCTAAAAAACTAGCATTCACGTTTCCCAATTTTAGAATAGGACGTTTTCAATTGCTATTCATGCTATTTCTGCCGTTTAAGATACAGCTAATATAATTTGTCATATAGAATGAGTTCTTGCAATTTCAAGAACCGGATGCATTCCACATTTCTGCCACAGTCGACAAGCGCTGCGCTTTCAAATTTAAAATTTCGACAACCGCTGCCGAGTTGCTGCCGAACTTACAATTTTTTTTCACGTGTGTTATAAACGTTCCTAATACATTGGCCATAGAATATTTTCTAGGTCATTTATTCAGATGGTGATCCTATGCATTCTCAGACCTTTTTTTTTCAGTTTATGATGTCCACAGCTCACAAATAAACAGACAGTGACGTACTGTAATATGTTCAGATAAATGAGTTTGAATAGCAATTATAATCAAGCAAATCAGATGCAGCAGCAACGCCAGAAGCCAAACAAAACACTGCAACATTGTGCGCAAGGTTGAGCACTACGCACTCTTTAGACTCTGTCAAATTTGGTGCGCAGCAGCTTACAGAACATCGCTTACATATGAATCGAACTTTTAGAATCGCACTGGTGGCGGTAAGAAAATTGCTACCACAGTAGGAAAGACACTTGGAAACAATGACTAACGCTTCAGAAGCATGATATTACCAAGGAAACTTCAATACAAAAATTTATTGTTCTTGTTCGGAATGGTCGTCATGTTCGAATAAATGTGACAATCCGGCACAGTTCTATGTAAGCGGTAAGCGAGTTTAGCAACGCCTCTCGATGCCAGCAAAAGGTTTTTACAGCTCCCTAATGTTGGCAGATTCTGAGCGGGGAGATACTCACGTAAACTGGCTCCGTGGGCTCGCCATATCCCGGATTGTCATAACCAGCCTGCTGGTATTCCGGCTGTAGGTAGTTGTCTTGCGCAAAGACCCCCATGGATGTAAACACCGCCTGCATGGCATTCACGATGCGAATAGATTTTGCCTTCATCATTCTTACCTATTTGACTAATATATGTATGAGGCGTACCTGGTCAGAAAGTTATGGGCGACAGACACCAATGTATTTGTTGCGCTGTCCGATAAATGCAGCTTTAGAAAAATACAAGCGGGCCTACTGAACGCAGATGCTAAGTTCTAGAGTTCACCAAAACGTTTCTGTTCCGACTTGTGGTACCAGTTACTTATTGTAAAAATTACGATTATGTTACCACGAAACCATGTTACCTGAAAACAGTTTCGTCCGTCTGTGCCACTTGCAAGACGTATTGCCACTTAGAAGTTGGAGTCCTTGCATGATAGAGTGTACACGCAGCTGTTAGGGTGCTTCTCAACTTTTCTATATGAAATAATGTTTTTTGAGTATTAAGAAAAATGCAAGCAGTGTCATTTATATATATATATATATATATATATATATTGTTATGAAGATGAAGAGATGCACTTGGGCTCGGGCGCTAAGACACCGGACGCTAGGGGGCGAAGGAGAGGACGACGAAGCGGGAATAGGACAGCCGGCCCAGGAACGGGTGCTGTCTCTGTCTCTGTTCCTTTCCAATATATATCATATATATATATATATATATATATATATATATATATATTTCTTCTTTTTCTCAATCATTTTTGATGTCTTTTCAGTGTGCTCGCATTACACTTCAGTAAGTCGATGCGGAATAAATCTCGCAATTGCTTGCTTCTTTGTAGTTCCTCATCTTTTGACTCTCCATTTGGCATTCATATCCCTATATTATCTAGTGCGTGTATTATGCTTCTGAAAACATTTAGTTTTTAAGTATAAGTGAGTGCTGTTTCTTTACGCTCATGGTTATGTGCGCCAGCTGCGAACACCCTGGTTTCTGTTAAGCTGCTTTTTATGCAGTGCCAGCACACTATAAGGCATACCCTCATCTTCATTTAGTAATTATGGGGCAGCAAACTGGCAAATGCCATGAGCACTGTAGTTTTTCTACGGCTGCTACTGTTGTAACTAAGTAAGGCCAGCTAAACCTATAAACAGTGTGGGAAGAGAAGTCCGGTGCTGGAACAAACGTTTCCCGAAGGAGACTTCTCTTCGAAACGTCACCTCCAATGTAAAGCTTTTCTTGTTAATCTACCCCTGGTACCTTCAAATCTCCATCTTACACTGAATCCCTTGTCTCTTGGATGAGTACCTAAGTTTGTTCGTTATCCTTAAGTTCATGTTGGTTACAGACATCACACCTTTACTAACACGCCCGTTTACCTCCGAGACAAAGATAACTAAATCAACTTAGCGCCTCAAAGCTGCTGCCGATGTTCACTTTCTTATTTAAAACTCCATCTCATCTGCATGTCCTGTTTGATACATGTTAAAAATTCCGTGCAGCGGATACGGATGTCTCATTCGCGCAGTTTCAATCTACAATATATATTCTTCAATAAATTTAAAAATCACTTCAGAATACCCAAATATAATTTGTAGGTACGCCGACAACCATTGCAGTTTGTTTTTACTTCGTTCAAATATAATACACTGCATTACAATGAGATAAACTTAACACACTTCTAGTAATTTCTAACTGATCAATCTGTGTACGTGTATAATTAACGGCGCGATACCTTAGCGCTCTTTTTCGCGCCTACATTTATTTCCACGCTCCAGAAATAAACACACAGTAACGAGTTTAAAAAGCTAAAACTGTCGTCTCTCGCGCTACCCTGGGCATCGTAATTCCCATTAAAACATGGTTGGTGCGAGAACTGCAAGATCAAACGGGATTTGCAGACAACATCGTAGACTGCAAGATCGAATGTCGTATCACTTTGTTAATCGTTACGAAGACTCTCAACTAGAAAGTTTATTATATGTAATGCTGCGTTCCCATCATTTCCGATAAGCGCCATTGGTTGACGCGTAAAGGTTGATACCACGAGACGTGGTTGCGGCAAATTCAAACATTATATATATATATATATATATATATATATATATATATATATATATATATATATATATATACATTATATAAAGGTAGAACGGGCGAGCAATGGTCCGGGGGCGAAGTAATCATTTCAAGTCTAAACGGCGGTAGTAGTTCATAGAATAGCAAGACATGGCCTAACGACACGGATCCATAGAGAGTTCACCGATCGTAGAAGAAAAAAATATCCACCAGGACGACAATGTTATTTTCAGCAGGTAGACAACGTAATAAGGTTAACAACCGTTGCCTATTGTATACCAGCTAATTTTACATTGCAGCACATTATTTTTTACTATCCTATGGCAATCATTGAGCATTTCGAGACAGGTTTCACGAGCAATACTCGTGCAACTATACTCATATAGTAAACCGCCCGCTTTCTTATAGCCTTCAGAACGTTTCAGGACAGGACGTACTTCGACGAATTAAAGTCAATGTCTCAAATCGCTAAAAAATAAATTATCGGGTTTAACGTGCCTAAACCTACTATCTGATTATGAGGCACGCCGTAGTGGGGGGCTCCGGAAATTTAGACCACATGGGGTTCTTTAACTTGCACCTAAATCTAAGTACACAGGTGTTTTTGCATTTCGCCCCCATCGAAATGCAGCCGCCTTGGCCGGGACACGAAATGGTTCAAATCTTGATTTACGCGAAGGCCATTAGAAATAAAGCACGCGAGACATATGCTACAAACACCATTCATTTACTTTTTAGCTAAGATCACAATTACTTGTAGTCCAATCTCCTATGTATTCAGAGATAAAGTAAACCACAAGTATTGACAAACAGGGCGCTTACCTGCGCTATAAGAATAAGTATTCCACTTCTGAAGACGATGGAAGGAGTACTCCTGAGAGACGCGTAACGCTGGGACAGCTGCATGGCGCCTGGAACGAGTGCTGAACCGTCGAGGTGCAAGTGTTGCGCGTCGGGAACCGTCTGAGGCTTGTGACAGGGCGATACACAGCGTAGGCGTGTTATATAAGCCACCTCGGGTGCAAAATAGAGCAGCGGATTCAGCCACACATTCCCTCGCAGAGGTAGGCGAATCTCCTTTTTGCGGTTGTCTGCGCTATAAATCTTCCTTCCCCAACGCATCTCGTGAGTTCCTCGCCGGAATTCACGAAGGCACGCCGAGAAGCAGGAGAAAGGAAGATATTTCGGCACGTTCCTTGTTGAGAAGACGTTTCCGGCGCTCGTCGCGTTCTCGTATATTTTGCGGTAAAAACAGTTCCTGAGGCCCCCCACGTGACAATGATCGTGACTGTTCTTTCACTTCCTTTGTTTCCTTGGCATCACTGTCGCTTTTCTTTTCAAGTGTCACGAGGCCGCAGTTCGCGTAACGGAACTTCATCTTTCATCAAATATAGCGCCCAGCGCCATTTATATGTGGCTCTTGTTATGAGCGGCCGGCTGTATAACTCGTCCGGCGTGCGGCCTTCATAAAGGGTGTGCTCTAATGATGTCGGCTCCGGTCGTTGGCCGTGCAGGCCACTGTAACGCGTATTCGCATGCCGGAAAGTGCGAGCAGTTGTTTCTGTTGCATCTCGCGATATGAAATAAACACGGACCACGGAGATGGGATTTGATAGCCTTATGGGATTTCCTAGACGACGATAAACTAATGGATTAGATTTATTTCTGCATTTAGTGCTCCAGAACTACCTCAAACGTTACATTCGCGTATGCCTGTATAATAGTATTTTTCGTGCACGGTGGATAGGAACTACTGTTAGTGCAGGTGCTTACAAGGGTCGCTTTTTCTGGAATTATTGTTCCCTATATTTTATTTTGCAAACTTGGCATGTTTGCATGCTAGAAATATGTGTGAGCATGTTATATAGAGAAAAGTGTTGCCTAATTTTTTTTAAATGTGCCTTGCGGTAGGCGGCTTTAATTTCACCCACATCCACATTTATCTGTAGTTTCTCAAGATAAAGAAAACCAGTAAACGGAGACAACAGACACGCACTTGAAGCCCTATATTGTACACAATTGTTCTCTACGAAACAGGGTACTGCAATCATCTTTCTATTGAGGTCCTTTTGAGGACTTCAATATTTTATACATTGCCGGCTTGAACGCATTGAGAGACCGCATTTCATTTGATACGGTATCCTTTAGCGAGTGGAAGCATAGGTCTTTTGGTATGACGCAACATTTCCTGAGAAAGGTTCAGTCTACCGTTAGCCTATGTGCCCATGTTTGCAACTCTCTTATAAGCCCCTTCCAACGACCTGCGAATTCCAGAAATACCTACAGTATGCCAATGTGCTGGCATGCCGGTGTCCGTGTGGCAAAATTATTAAAATGCGCATGACTTAACGTCCACTGAAAGCCTTCATAGTTAAATGAAGTGTACTTGCGAAAAGTCTCCATCTATGTATCACGCGTCGTTACCCCTATTGCGGCAATAAGCATCGTGAAAAATCTAACAAATAGCGAAAAATGTCAACCCGTGTGGGCTTATTCATGTGAGTGAAGTGTAATGGCGAAAATGCGCGAACCGGACGTCGTGTTTAATGTACTTTTGCTGCATCCACCTAAGGTAACGGCACCTATGCGTTTCTCAGACCGTTTTTTTTTCCTATTATTTTGTAAACTGATCTCAGCACTTATGCGGTTAATAAGGGCGTTTTAGCGGTCCGTTTTGCTGTGTAACCTCACAAATTTTGTTAGATAACAAGAGTATAGAAGCCACCATCTGCTGACAGGTGCAGCATTCGATAAAACAACGCACAGGTTTTTCCCAGAATCTTTCGTTTTTCCTGCAAAATATACATACTGATATTTTGCTGTTCCTGAGTAGCACCGTTGTCTTCTTGATTTACGTAGACGGGTTCAGTTTCAACATTTTAATACTATGAGAAGCGTTTGCTACTAGGTATGCGTGAATTCTGGACACTAAGGGCTAACTTATTATTGGGACAGCAATTATATGGGCACTTCAGGTGCATTTCTGCCGTCACCGTGATGTGCCGTATAACATTGCCGATCATTTGAGATCATTGATATTTGATTGAGGTGATTGAGACTCTGCTTAGACTTTGTTTGAATAACAATGCTTCAATGCGTAGGCATTCATTGATTTGTGTGATGTACATACTCAGTGTGAAACACTTATTGAATGTATCTGGATTATGGAATAGTATGTTGGTTTCCCTTCCGTAAACAGTACATAGCAATATTGGAGAGCCTACAAAGGAAAGCGATTAGATTTACTTTTAATAAGTATCGCCGTCTTGACTCCCCTACAGAACTATTAAGGCAAGCTGAACTTCCCACTATACAAAACCGAGCCCGACTACTTCGTCTTAAGTTTCTTTTCCTTCTTCTTAATGGCAGTATGAAAATCGATGCGAGTGACTACTTACTGCAGACAGATACACGTAGTTCTCGAACAAAACACACCAACCACTTAACAGAATACAGATTTCACAACGACATATTCAGGTACTCATTTTTTACACAGGCAATCCGTGATTGGAACATGTTGCCTGATGACGTTGTAACCGGCACACCACTCGAAACTTTTATCGCCAAGTTATCAAACAATGCTTTGTAGCTACTATCTGCACGTAGGCGCGCTGTGCAGTACAATGGCATTCTGAATCACTTCGCCGTGTCTTGTTTTCCGCCCTGATATATATATATATATCTGATATATATCTATTTATATATATATATATATATATATATATATATATATATTTATATATTGCTGCTCCTGACTCCCCCAGTACCTGCTGAGTCTTGTCTCTTACGCAATGAACATCCACTACATTTACATTACCTTTGTTTGTTCTTTTGTGTGCGAAATCTTCCAACATGGCGTTTACTACTTTTTCCCCCTCGTTTTATGGCATTTGTATAATGAATATAGAGTGCATATGTACTACCCTGTTCACCTGAACTTATCTATGTCGGCGCCTACTTAAACCGTCTTCTCTTGAATATGTATCCTGCCCCTTTTCTGCAACAGCCTCAAATGTGAGGCTAGCAGTATGTTCCAATAAGTAAATAAAATAAAAACCTGCAATGCCATTAAGCAATCTACAAGGGTATATGTGCACCACAATTATGAGTGATCAGTGTGTCCCTTGGATAACCGATACTATACAAAAAATAATAAAACAGAAATACTTCTTACCGTAGTTCGAAACGCTATAAATTACATTCATATCATGGGCAAAGCTATAAATACTTTAGAAATAGCTCAGTTACCATGATTAGAAAATCGAAAAAGCACTACTATACTAACCTTATTAAGAACTAGAACAGTAACACGAAAATGATATGGGAAATCATAAAAGAAGGTATAGACAAAGGCAAAATACAAAGCAATCAACCTGAGAAACCATCGAAGCAAGTAGCGAACAATTTTAATTACTACTTTCCTTACATAGGAATGAATTCAGCTAACCAGTTCTTATCCAGTAAGGCCACACCTGTCCTAACTAGAATAGTTGACAACGACTTTAACCTGGAAGAAATAACTCATAACAAACCTATATCAACGATAAATGAAATGCCACTAAAGAAAGCGGCTGGTCATTATGGTATACCCACTAGGATTTTAAAAGACAATATTGGAATTCTCTGCAGTCCCATATGCTATGTATTCAACCCAGCGTTTGCTTCCAGCTCGTATTCATATTAAAAACAGCCAAAGCCGTTCCCGTATACAAGTCCGGAGATTCGAACCAACCAGAGAATTATAGACCAATTTCTGTTCTGAGTGTGATAAAAACAGTTTTTGTAAAACTAATTTCCAACCGATTAAAGTGATTTCTAAACGAAAACAATGTAATTTGTCCGCAGCAGCATGGTTTTGTTCCGTCCCGATTGACGTCCACTGCAGTCTTGACACTTACGCAATGAATAAATTCTGCACTTCATCGAAATAAACTAATTATAAGAATATTCTTGGATATCAGGAAGGCACTTGATACCGTTTCCCACTCTATACTATCGCAAAAACTTGAAAGTTGCGGTTTTACAAATAACTCCCTCGAATTTTTTTCCAGCTATTTATCCTCATGGAAACAAATGGTAGTAATGGGCGATTATTATTCTACATACAGCACAGTCCCCAGTGGAGTCCCACAAGGTTCTGTGCTCGGCTCCACGTTATTCTCGTTGTACATTAATGAGCTGCCTAATTCTCTACAGAACTCAAACGTCCTAATGTATGCAGATGGCACGGCTTTATTATTTACAGGAGACACACTCTATTCACTGCAAACAGATGTAATGGATGAGTTACCAAAAATATCCTCCTGGTATATAGAAAACAACTTCACTTTAAATAGCAGTAAGACAAAATGTGCAGTTTTTCGATCGACAAGAAACTATGTTTACACCAGTCAAATAAATATTCAGGTAAATAATAGCCCTATCCAACAAGCTGATTCGTTTAAATATCCCAGCGTCATTTTTGACCAACATAAACATTGGGAAGCAAACGTCCATAACGTATACAAGGATGTCGCATACCGTTGTTACTCCCTAAATAAAGTAAAGCAATATTTCCCTCTTGAATTACTCAAATTCCTTAACTATGCGTTTTGCCATAGCCATATTAGTTATGGTTTAAAATCATGGGGCGTGACTTACATGACATACTTACAACCTCTACAAAATCTACAGAAAAGGGTCCTGAAAATAATTTGCACATCAACATACAGCAGTGATAAATTTAATGATATTTTCCAAACACAATATGTGCTATCGGTTAAGGCACTATGTAATCATAAGATCTCAATTTCAATGAATAATATTTTGGTGCACTAACCTCCCTATTCCTATAGACGTCTTTTCTTTACCAACTAACACTACTAGACATGCTTTGAAAGGTAATCTCAATTTACCGAAGTCTTATAATGTATACGGCGGAAGGGTAATGTCTGCAATTTCAACACACGAAGTTGTGTATAATGCTCCGCAAAACACTTAACATTCCCTTAGTGCTTAGCTATAAGAGATATTGCATTTTACAAGGAAAAAAAATCTTGGCATTGGTATTTGATGTCAATATTATAAATTCGTGTTAGAAGGAAACTGCACAGCGAATCTTTTATGATGATTCTTATTACTATGGTGAGTTGTTCTAGTCAAATATGGCTACATTATTAATGCGCTAATAGGAAGAGTTAGGCGGGCATTTTGCATGAAAACGTTTGCTAATACTTTCAGTGTTCTCTGAAACTAGGCACCCAGAAAACGCATTGCTCATGTCTGTTAACACGACGGCGCGTCACGTATAGTATGTATATACTTCACGAATACCATGACAGCAATCGCCTAAAAGAACAGTTTCGTGGTTAAGATTGAGAGCCTATCAATTGCAAGCGAGGAAATGTTTCATAGTGACGCTCAGTTGCCTTTATCGACATCATGGCACAGCCTTTACGCAACTAAATCTACCGACTGTCGTTATGGCGAGGCACACATTATTCGCGAAACCCATCAGTTCACTACAACTTCCAATTGAAACCATGAAGCTGTTCTTTAAGCGCCAATTTCAATTCCTAAGGTATACTCAGGCTATACAGCGCAGCTTAGGCTGCGCTGAAGAGGAAAATTCAAACGCCTTCGGCCTCACCATGTCTCGTCTCAATCCGGCGTTGTTTAACTACACAAACTGAGAACTATTCGCTTCGTGAGTACATAAAAGAGAACATCACATACCCGCCTCATAGAGGAGACAACACAAGCCTTAAATGAGGAGGAGGAATAAACATTTATTGCGGAACCAGCACTTTAAGATGGCCTGACCTAAGCCTTCCATGAGGGGACGTCGAGGGCTTGCCTCGCCGCCGCCTCACGGGCGTGCTGGGTCGCCCAGGTTTGGTCGTCGAGGGCGGAGCTCCGCAGGAGCCTCACGCAACCTCGACGAGAGGGTCGTGGTGTTAATGTGTGTTTACTGTGCTGGGCACTCCCACAGCATATGCGTAAGCGTAGCCGGGTGAGTGCCACAGCACCGGCAGTTGGGGGTATTGTAAACTTCAGGGAATATAAGGTGGAGGCGGGCGGGTGAAGGGTACGTATTTGTTTGTAGCAGACGCAGGGTGGTAGCCTGCGTCCGGCTGAACTTGGGGTGAGGTGGGGGAAGGTTCGGCGACTAAATTAAAATGGCTTAACGAGATCTTAGTAAGTAGTCAGATTGTCCCTGGTGTCCAACTCGTCTCCACTGTCGCGCGGTTGACTAGTCCTCGCGCAATGGAGTGGGTGACCTCATTGAGGTTGGGGAGGTGTGGGTGGACAGTGCCCGCGTGGGCCGGGATCCATGTCAGGGAGATCATGCTTTCTTTAGAGTGTGGTGCCTGGCGGAGGATACGAAGAGCTTGAGGAGAAATACGGCCTTTGCTGAAGTTAGTGACGGCTGAGCGAGAGTCACACACGATGGTGTGACATGTGGGATCTAGAGTGGCCAGGGCGATGGCCACTTCTTCAGCCGTTTCGGCAGTGGGAGTAGTGACGCTGGAGGCGTGGTGTAGGACTGCATCGCGTGTGGCGACGGCCACAAATCGTGTGCCATGGGAATATTGGGCTGCATCAACAAATGTAACGCCACGTACACGAGCAAGGGCTTTTATGATTGCTCCGGCCCGAGCTTGGCGCCGGGCCCTGTTATATTCAGGGTGCATATTTCTAAGAATAGGGTCAATGTGGATCCAGCTACGGATATCAGTCGGGATCGATTGTTTGGGGCCCTGTTGCTGATGGTAAGTAAAGCCAAGCGTAGATAGCCTTAAATGAATTCAGTTGATCTTTTGACCTCCACAGAGGAATAATGATGTCTTCAATAAGCCCAATACTGCTAATGAATGAGGCTTCGGCTTCTTTCTAGCTGCAGCCGTAGGGTCCAAAAGGCATATTTCACTAAAGAATTTGGGCCGAGCAGCATGTGTCAGTCTCCGGCTCGCCAGTCCATCCTTCGCCACAAGACAGGACTAATTTTTTCCCCGGGGGAAAACAGTCGCTTCGGACTCTGTACGCTCGCTCAATCGCCTGCAGATTTTTGCCGGGGCGAAAGGCATTGTTGTTTCCCAGAAGACGTCGTCAAACGCGACGAATCGTCGTCGGAAGGGCGGCTTGATTGCCTTCACACGTTTCCTCGTTTCAAGGTTCCCTCGTTTCCCTGAAACCACCCCGAAACTCAACTGTCGTCCTTGAGGTGGTCCTCCCGGGTTGTTGGGCGCAATGCCGGTTAACCGACGACTTCGTTCGCAACAGAGTTGGCGCCTGTATGCTAATTAAGCGGCGAGATTCCACGGCTTCACACTCGAATTCATTCACTAACCTCGGCGCGTGTTTGCCACGCCGGATATGTGCGCATATTCCGAAACCCCCGCTACCGCCGCAGCAGACGAAACCGAAGCCACCGAAGCGAGCCGAGTAAAATCTAACGCTTCCCTATCACGCGAGGGCCTATTTCCAACATCCCATTCCACTAAATTTTTTATGACTAGGCTTAAAAATTGTCACGTGACGCTCCCTCCTAGTTTTTTTCCTTCCTCCATGCAAATGGCGGATGGCGAAGAAGGTATTCCTGTCGCATTTGTGATTTCACTCTGAATAGGAAGGAATCGGCGCTGGATTGTTACAGAAGTAAGTGTTTCAAGTGTCCTTTTTTCGTTGTTGGTGCACGTCGCACGTGCGAAATGCTCCGCGATGGCCGGTGATGGGCTCAATTGTGTTGTGTGAGCACGCTCTGTAACGAGATTCCTTGGTCATGAGGATTGACAAAGCGACATTGCGAGTCTGTGATAAAGGGGTGTTGAATTTGTTGTGTTGATTGGATACTGACTACAACTAAGACGCGTAGGCAATGTAAGTGGCGTAGACGCTTCTAGCAGCTTCTTTGTCGTCTTTATGTGGCCGCTGGTTTACTGACGTTAGCATTCCAGTTTGTACTGTGTTGTGCTGTGTGCTTGGCGTTCCAAAATTAAGTGAAGTAGGTATACCTCTTAGCAATCTCTCCTGACGTGTTGCAGTGTACCTCTTAACAATCTCTCCCGACGTGGTGCAATGCTATGTTACCCATATTCAGCGACGCATTGCATCACAGTGAAATTTTCAGACATTATTATTTTTCTTTAAGCTTCTGACGCAGTGCCCTGGCTGGGCGTACGTAATCACAGTGTTCACACCCGTGATTGGAAGACTGCTCATGTGTGAAGACCTCACAGAGCATGTTCGATGCGCATGCCCCTTCATTACAATGAAAGGACGGTGTTGCGTGCTTGCTGCCGTAACCTTGTGCCAACAGCAGTGTTAGGTAATACGTCACATGGTGCCCTTTCGATTGTGATTGTGCCCGAGCAACCGTGTACGATCGCAATTGAAAGTGTCCGCGTGATACCCGTTAAGGGTCGTTGCAAAGGAAACGAATTATTTTCTACCGGGCAATCTGTATTCGTATTTTTTTACAGCTACCAGGCTGACAATTAACGTTCTGACGCACTACGTGAGCATTTCATGTAATCTGGGAGCGAGGATTGCTGCCTAAATTCTGTCCATATGCGGCCGTAATTGTGAAGCAAATGCATGCGATAAGTAATTTTTAACGGAACCTTGACATAGAACAGTGGTGGCCAAACGTGCATTGTTTGTGCTTTGCTTTGTATGACTGGTCAGAAAGTAACTGATATCAGTATTTCATTTGCAGTTGTTGCACCAGTGAAGGATGTCTGTGTGCCGCCTTGCATTCAGTTTCTCAGCCATGGAGGCCTGCTTGCAATACCAGTGGCACAGCAGTCTGTTGCATGGTGCTATTTGTTGCGGTAAGCTGTGACATTCTATCGTATATCGGTCTTGCATATGCAGTCCTAATGGACATTGACTGCAAATGTTGGTGGAATGACAAGGCCTATGCAACTAGAATATTTGTTGCAGATGCTTCCAAAATATAAATAAATGTTTTGTTTTTCCTTTGGCAACCAATTCGTTCAGAATGGGGACGTCGACTTGAGTGTGGTATTGTTTCATACTTGTCTAGGGTGCACATATGAGTGGTGTTCAAAAAACACTGAGTGCGCTGGAATTTAGGATTTGAGGCAACAGATAAAACATGCACCATTAAAATAGTTCTTTGTCAAGTGTTGCCTTTATGAGTATGCAAAAACACCTGCATACTGACATCTAGCACTGCCATGCGTCAGGGTAATTAAATGTTGCCACTGTTAAGCTCACTATTAGCGACCGTTCAGCTAACTATAATAAGGGAAGATGCCCTGACAGAATTTCGTACGACATTGGAAGGCAACATAACAAGGTAAAATTATTGCCTGAGCACACAGCTGTGTGACGTGGTCAGGTGACCAAAATATATGAATATTCAGAAGGGAATGAACAGCACTACTGCTAGAACGAAGTGAAGGCGACGGACCTAGCAACGTATTCACATTGTCCTGTCTGTAGCGCCATTCGATTCTCTTCTAAACATGCACCAACCAGCCCACTTTAGAACGCTCCCGCAGTTAATCTGAATACCTCAATTTGTCGAGAAAGATTAGGTGATGACACGCTAGCATATGTTAGGGCTATTCTGCGAGTTTTGAATCTTTTGAACCTGTGTCATGTAGAGCACTGCACGGGCTCAGGCTTACCCGAAAGCCCGGGCCCGGCCCGGCCCGAGGGCCAGGCCAGGCCGGATAGAGAAGTTTTTTTCATGGGCACGGGCCGGGCTCGGGCACGGCGTGTGCTTTTTGACCCGGGCCGGGCTCGGGTTTTTTGACGTGGGCCCGGGCCGGCCTCGGGATTTGTGCGAGTTATTCTCGGGCTTCTCAACTCTGAAAAACATGTACTTTTCGGTCTAGGGCCGGGTTCGGGCCGGTTTCTAGTCGGGCTCGGGCCGGGCTCGGGCTTAAGGTAAAGGGGTGGCGGGCCGGGCCGGGCGAGTAACGTAGATTATTTCCGGGCCCGGGCCGGGCCCGGGTCTCGCCATAAAGTTTTGATCGGGCTCGGGAGGGTCGCCCGATGTAAAAACGGGCCCCGGCCGGGCCCGGGCCGCAAAAATCGGCCCGTGCAGTGCTCCAGTGTCATAAGGATTCTTCATTGCTCAAAACTTTAGTAGAAGTAGTAGAAAAACATTTATTGAGCTCAAATGACGGATGGGGTGGTTCCCTGGTTTCGGGACCCATATACGGTCCCTAGCCATCCGCGCGAGCTGGATCGACAGGGCGGGACTGGACCGTGAGGTCTCCCATCGCTCATGGCGTGGAGTAGTGGGGGACGGAGGCGGGATGGGGGGTACAGAGGATTTCAGTGAAGTGCACTTCATCACGATGTGTGCGAGGGTGCCTGTGTTGTTTGTGCAAAATGGACAAATGTCCTCTTCGGTTTCTGGGTAGAATTTATTAATTAGGGGAGGGTGGGTAAGTGAAACCCGCCTGAATGCGCCTGATGATTGTTGTTCCCTGCTCAGGGTGCGGTGCGGCTCGAGGAAGGTGCGCCGATTCTTCCTATACTCGGAGGTAATCTCTCTGTACGTGAACACCGGGTTGGTGGTGTGGGCGTCCGGCCCTGCCCGGAGGGTCATCGCTCCGGCATGGTAATCGGCTATGACGTTCCCAGCTACCACTGTGTGGGCAGGCACCCATACGAGCTTTATGTACAACTGTACAAAGCAGCATCAATAGCTACGTTGCTCCCCCACCTTGTGTCGAGAGTTTGTGACTGTTTCCTAAGATAGTGATTGAGTCGTCGTCCTGTTTGTCCTACTTAATTGCTGCTGCGGGCAGTAGGATGCTATAAACAGCATCAACTGCACTTCCTATTAATTCCAGCACATACTTCTTGATGCAGACTTCACGGCGTGGCCTGGTTCGGTTGGCATTTTAGTACGTGCCCTGATTGTTTGGCCTTGAAAATAAAAAGGTAGTTCCAACTCACCCCAGCAATTTGCTTGAATTGACGGCTTCCTTTGTGTACATACTGTATAGCAGTGGTAGGCCTTAGCTTCCTTGAAGTTCTCCGACCTGAGACGTTACCTATGTTAACTCCCTTAAAGGCTTTTTGTCGACACATACCAAAAGGCAGTGCGAACACACTGTTAAAAGCAAACATACTTGGGTCTGGAAGCTCCCCTCCGCTTCGTGGTGGTATTCCTTGTGTTCCTGTAGCAACACGCTTCGGCGTTCAAGTGCGCTAATAGGAAACCCGAAAACCCTTCTGAGTGCGGGGCTCCAGCACGGTGATCATCACAAAAAATCTTTAGGCCAGATATCAGAGCTTGCCTTCTAGTAGTTTTACTTCCATGAGCACACCTGGTACTGTGGAGGAGACATTAAAAGATGGCTCAACCCCTTGAGTAGCCTTGCTTGGCAACTTATCACAGACAAAAGCGCTGTAAACTAACCGTAGAACACTAGCTACGGTCGGCACCAGTGTAGTAAAGTTATTCTACTTCACTGGCAACTTTCTGCTCCATATTAGGCGAAGTAAGGCTACTAAATGGGTAGACGCATTTTTTTTCTGTCTTCTATACAGTGCTATATGAATATGTGTGGGGAAAACTACCACTAGACAGTGATTCTCCATTTATGGAATGCAGGGTTTTTTTGGATAGTGTTATGTGTGCTGGAGCTATGCCCAATATTTGGAGGGTATTCTGCCTTCCACGTCAGCACACTCTTTGGCTGTGAAGCTCGTCACAGGAGCACCAAAAAGCGTTGTCAACAAGTCGGCATCACCAAGTGGTGGAGAGCTCCTCAACCCAGGTCTAACATTTTCTTGCAGTAGGGTGCCTGCTGTTATAGGCTCCGTACAGTGAACAGGCGGCGCTGCTGCGCAGCAGCGGTGGCGCGATGTTCAGCGTCGCATGTGGCGGGCGGCGCGAACCTGGGAAGGGGGGAAGACAGCGAGATTTCGGAACTACGTATACACGCCTCCGAAAGCCGCACGTATATCCGCGATCCGCTTTCTTTTTTTTGTGCGTGTACGTGAAAGTACAAGCGTGGCCCTCTGTGATGGCACAAATAGTTTTTGCGGGGTTCAGGCCTATTAAAGGAATAGACGATTACTTTCACGGTGCAGCGTTAACCAGCGGATACAAGCTCTACGCTGCTTCGCATGTTGCTTGTGTGAAAGACGGCGTGGACGTTCACGCGAAGTGCCATTTGCAACAGGGAAAACAAGTATACGACGTCATCCTTCACGTGAGTAAAGCTTACTGTTACACTAAAATTGAAGTCACTAAACTGGCACCCTGAAAACGTGACACCCTGAAACCGATTTTTAATCGACGCCTCACTGTTGGCAATGCATGCCTCATTTCGCTCCGGCGCGTTGTACGCCGCGGCCTATCATTTGATGCCCCTGTCACACTGTTACTTTAGATTGTCATACAGCTCGATCTGGACCGCGTGCAGCTACACGCTCACTCGTAGGCTGTCGGCAGCACAGTCATGTCGAATGAGCTAAACGATTCGGATTGTTGGATCGTGTGGCAGTGACCATGCTATCCTCGTTGACTCGTTTGGGACCCAGTCGGAGCCACCTGCTGCGCTGATAAACGAGATTTATTAACTAGGCGATCTTAATTTACATGACGCGAATGTTCGTTCTTCATCATGCGCAATGATCGATCGAGGCTCATTAGGCCCCTTTCACGAGATACGATATCGCATGCGAATTCCTTTCCTTGCATACGCGCTTTGCTTTTACAATGATACATCGCAAATGTATATCACAAGAAAAATCGCACCATGTGAAACCGCGCCTCTCAAGCGCCAGCGGCCGAAACGAGGATCGTCGAGTTAGTGCTCGCCAGCTCAATATAGGCTTCCTTGGCATAAAATATTGCTCATCGCACATGCCAGTGCTATGCTGATCATACCGAATGCTAAGACAACGCCAAGCAGTCGTCAAATCAGCAAAGTCGTGACAAATTTCTTTTAAATGTTCAGCAGCTGGCCATGGCCGCTGGCGTCGCACAACGAGCTGTGAAACGCACATGTGTAGCACGCTTTAAAGAACAAAACCTTGTCACAAATATCAAAGAAGCTGACTTACTTTACTCTCCTCACAGCTGCGACCCATTTCTTTCGCCGTTCGATCTCATAAGGTTTGCCAGGAAACCTGTACAACTTTATCCCGGGCTGGCCTTCGTGGTTGTGACAGCCCTTTACGCAGCAGTATCACCGGTTCCACTTGCCTTTTTTTTTCACCTCCGACGCTTGCCGATGAAGCGCATGCCATTGCACCGTTGCAAGACGTATAAAAAAATGAGGCTGGTGAACAAAGCAAAACGGCTTCAACCGTGGCCGAGACTAAATGTAGCGCGCGGGAAAGAACACTCATCGGGCCGGCCGAGCTGCGGCGCCCACTTCCCAACACTGTTGCGTCGCTGCGCCAGATGGCGCCAGAGCAGCCGCAAACTCGACTGTACGGAGCCTATATCACATTCACAAGGTCAGCCGTAGTCTCAAATAGACTGTTGGGAGAGCTGGAACTTTCCTTTTATTTTTCACGTCTAGCAATCGGGGTACATTGTGCGAAAAGGTGAGCCGGACTAAGCCTTGACGCAAAGTGCAGCAAGAGGCACAACAGCTATTCAACAACTATTCGGTTGTTGTTCACGACATCCCGCTGTCCTGCAGCTGCAACTACGCAGCTGCTTCGCACACGTACTGCTTCGCATAGCATGGATTCCCACAGGGCGTGGGATCTTCCGGCTTTTTTGTAGCGTTAGCTACACTGGCCTAGCCAAGCCCGTTTCGCGCGGCACATCAAGAGCCGTGCTGCTCATGCGCAAGGATCAGTGATGTCACACGGCTTGCGCAGCGGAGCCACCGGAGCCGGCACCTCTCGCGCACTCCGGCGCCGCCGCGCGCGACTCACCGCCGCCGGTCTGCGCATTCCAGAGGAGTGACGTCGTAGCCGTGGTAGACGCATTGGCGCCGGCGCGCGCCTCGCTTTGCCGTCGCCGTCTGACACTGCGCTGGAGCCGCTGCGCTTCTGACTGGCGTTTGCCAGTGTGGTATAGCCATGGAGAAGGAGAGTGCAAATGCTGCTCAACAGCGCAGAAGAACGGAGAAGCTTGACTCATCGGATCCCGAAGTAGTTGCCTGGCAATTAGCGGTTGAGCGTAGCAGGAATGAATACATATGCCACATAATACGTATACCGCGTGTGTGTCATTGGAGCAGCAGTAAGCATGACAATCAAGCTAATCCTTGACAATCTAGCCAACCAGGAAAGCTAAGAATAATCAGCTGAACCTTTGCTAACGCTACGTATATCCTGGCATAGCCGAGCTAAGCCACTGCAACTTTTTTTAACTCCCGCGTCTGTCGTGCTCATGTTTCATGACACAACTGTAAACAAGTATGAGTAATTATCCCTTGAGTTTAAGTAAAGATTACATGAATTTGATTAAGGAAAGACGCTCCTTGAAACAATTTATCGAAATATCGCAACATACCACCTTAACCTCTTTCATCTACTGTTTTGCAAGTCACAATGGTGACTGATGTCAATATTTTTCTGACCAGTCTTTCGTGTAATATGAAGAAAATTAGCAAGCCTAGTCTTACTTGAAAGTAAATTCGAAATCATTTATTCCACTTGTTTGACAGCAGCTCTGAACTGTTCTTTTATTATCAGTAGAGTACTTGCAATTCCCCTTTGTATTGCTGAGTACAGGTAGAGGTATGGTTAGTTATTTACCAGAAAGGATCCTGAATTTTACAACTCCTGATTGTAGCATAATCACTTGTTGCACTTCACAAAATAGTGGACTGTGGTAGCTACAAAACATTGTTTTCCTTGAGAATTTTGATACTTGTACTTTTGATTCGGTCTGCTAGCATGTTTGTATTACAGCATGAATTTCATAGATTAGAGGCTCCATGAAAGTACATTCTGTCATTGAATGTCTATGAGATGGTTAAACTGGTTGACTGTATCTAGTTAGAACTAGATACAGATCTGTTGCAGTTACGTTTGTGTGGTTTGGTGCTGCCAGTGTAAGCTTAACATTTCTTGTGCTCTACCAGGAAGGACACAAGCTTTGCTGAGGAGCCATTTGACCAGTCACTACACTAATACTGTATTTTGTAAGTTCTATTACAGGTTTTATTTTGTGTAGTAGTACATGCTATAATTCTGTATAATGTGTTCAGACCTATAGTCAGCATGTTTAACAACAAGTGTTTACAAATGAATACCTACCAAGATTTTCAAGGTCATTAGTGATAAAATTATTGCACACTGCTGCATTTTTCTGCAAATTCAATGATGAGCCATCCAGCAAGTGCTGCTCTCCTGCCTTACTGTACGAACCTTCAAATGCTGTTAATCCTATATCACTTGTGTACAGCAGTCGGAGACAACTGTTCACAGCAACAAGTTCATAATGTTTACTTACATGCAAAAGTGGGTCAAAGGTCAGCTACACCTTAGGTTTTCCAAAACAAGTTCATCATCATAGTGTATAGCTCATTGAAAGGTTTCTTGCAAAATTCTCGCTTCTAAGAACAGATGGCTAGTCTTTATCAGGCAGCTCATGGCAAAATTCATGTCACACATTGGAGGTGTTAAAGAAAACATGAATGAATAGAACACAATGGAAGGTGTTCAAGAAATATATCAATTTAGTCATCCTTACGATACTGCTTGAGCGGATCAGTATGAAGACATTATGTAGAACAGGAAGCATCAATGCTCCTTCATGCACATTATGTCGACTGCGTGAAGAAAGGCTTTCCCAGCAATCTGCGATAACGCCTGGCTTGCGTCAATTGACTCCATCCTGTGCCTGCAGATTGCCTAATTTCATCATGGTGCCTAGTTGCTTACCGTCTTCGATTGTAATTTTCTTTAAGTATCATGCCTGTCAATTTTTGACAGGCATGATACTTAAAGGTTCATTTTTATCGTGCCAGGTAACCTCTTTTGTTAGTGTAATATCAACGCAATGATGGTACTTTTCGAGAATAATGATAAGCTTTTGTTGCCACAAGCACTGACATAAAGAAAAGAATGGTTGCTGTCATCCCCTACACACACAGTTTCTCCCCTAGATTAAAGAATATTGCTGGAATTAGGGACATAAGTATTGTTTTTTCGGTGCCTAATAAATTCGTTAGCCTGTGTAGGAAGACAAGGCCAGAAAGAATCGCGGATACCGCATGCGAGAAGAAACATAAAAACAAATTTATTAATTGCATCTCGTGCGTTGTATACCACATTCCTCTCAGGTGTGGAAGACCCTACATTGGTCAAACTGGTAGATGTATAATTGATAGGCTACGATAACACAATAACAAAGTAAATAACGTGACTGCTGTCAGTTCTCTTGCCATCCTGTGCCATAGATGCAAGTGCAAACCCAGATTAAAAAAAGTTGCAGTGGCTTAGCTCGGCTATGCCAGGATATACGTAGCGTTAGCAAAGGTTCAGCTGATTATTCTTAGCTTTCCTGGTTGTCTCCTACGCTCAACCGCTAATTGCCAGGCAACTACTTCGGGATCCGATGAGCCAAGCTTCTCCGTTCTTCTGCGCTGTTGAGCAGCATTTGCGCTCTCCTTGTCCGTGGCTATACCACACTGGCAAACGCCAGTCAGAAGCGCAGCGGCTCCAGCGCAGTGTCAGACGGCGACTCCACAGCGAGCGCGCGCCGGCGCCAGTGCGTCTACCACGGCTACGACGTCACTCCTCTGGAATGCGCAGACCGGCGGCGGTGAGTCACGCGCGGCGGCGGCGGAGTGCGCGAGAGGTGCCGGCTCCGGTGCGCAAGCCGTGTGACATCACTGATCCTTGCGCATGCGCAGCACGGCTCTTGATGTGCCGCGCGAAACGGGCTTGGCTAGGCCAGTGTAGCTAACGCTAAAAAAAACAGTTATGAGTAGAAGCAGGTGCGAGATGACGGGCTTAATAATAGATGCTAGAAACATACCAGCATTTGGTGACGCATGCGTCAGTGAGCCTTTAATTTCATTATCCTCAAAGGACCTTGATTATCTTTGTTCGCGTTAAAAGTGTACGTGTCTGTAAATCTGTGTGGCTAAAAAAACTGTATGTGTGTGGTTCCGGGTTTTCTTTAGTTCATGTTTACTGAGCTTTTACACGTGTTGTATATGACGTTTTGAGGGTATATATAGCGACAAGAACTGGAAATAAATCTGTTGTTGAAAATTAGCGCTGTGTGTGTGTCAAATGTGCCTTTCTGTTGTCCCTGTCGTTCAGCTTGCGCTAAAACAAAACAGAAGATGCCATACCAACAAGTCCCTGTAGCTACCCTCATCGAAATCAGTGTTAATTTCACGATAAAAAGAATTGTCTTCGCAAAATGAAATATAAAACACCACTTCTATCGGAAGCATTTTCCCTCGATTTGGCCGAATCCACATTTTGGTTACATCCCAAAGAAAAAGTGTTGTGGCTATGGCTCTACGAATATTTTGGCACAGACTGCAGGCCACGGATTATCCCTGCTACGATATGAAGTTAAAAGAAAACGCAATGTTGCGCATATTTATTTATTTATTTATTTTACATACCCGAACTTCAGTTTTTTTTTCTCTGCATCTATTAGCAGCAACGAATTCGGGGCAAATAGCTATGCCTTCGTTGACTCTCAAAATCCACGAGAAGCGCCTATGTTTGGCCATTGCTTTAGTGTGAGCTCCACTTTAGGAGAGGCTGAATTCTTTAAAAAAAATTCCCAAGTTAAGCACATCACGGAAGTAACGCAGTCCGAAAAGACTTGTTGCAATATTTGTTTGGTTGTGGGATTGCAAGTCAACGAATGGACCACGGTGTAAGAATAAGCAGGAGAGGTGCTGACACTCTCCACACAACGCGCGCGAAAGCGCCGCCCTCTCGCGTCCAGATTATGTTCGGCTCCGTTACAGCTCGGTCGGAGCCATTGTAGAGGGCGCTGCGGAATGCGATCCCTGCCTAGGCGGCAAGGCGCGTGCGTTTCATGAGCTTGTGCTTGGGTATTGTCGCCACGGGCCCTCAACAAAGGTGGCAGCGACCTTCTGAGGGGCGTTTGAAATAGCTAGAAAGGGCTTCGTTCCGAACAGCCATTCTGGATACCGGACGTACTTGTCGGAGCGTGTGCCTTTATTCAAAGCGCCGTCCGACAACGGTCGTCTTGAGCAGTGGCGTCGTGCAAATGTGAGGGCAGACCGAACTCTATTGCCTACCGACCTTGTCTGCACCATTTTTCAGAGGATACGATATCGACGGCATATTACGCGGAGCTCTATAAAAGGGTTCCCCCCTTATTTCGGAACTGTCCAAAGAACCTCACACGGTCAAATAAACCTCGAAACCCGCGGCGGAAGAGCGAACCTCCTTTGTGCCACAGCAGTTCGTGCAAATTTTGCTGCATGTACAAGATATGCAGAGTGTCCCAGCTAAAAGTAGCCAATGTTTTAAAAATGACGGAGTGTGCTAGGAGGCTCAAACCAACTCAGTGGGGTTGAGGATCGCGTGTCCTAGTCAGCGGTATTTCTTTTCGTTTTGCAAAGTGAATTTTTATCATAAACTAATTGCCTGACTTTTTAAATATTGGTTTCACCAAGAAAGTGCCAATACGAAAGATGTAGATTACATTTAAAACTGGCTGATTGAAGTGTTTGCAATTAAGTGCCATTGATGGAGCGTCTTGTAATTGCCTTTAAAGTAAGCCCACGAAATACAAAAACAATTCCGTGATAGCGCCACTATTTCAGCGCCCCAAACGACCGATCAGTAAAAGACAATGTTTGCATGCCTTTTTCCGAGACTCACTCGCGTGCCCTGTCGCGATCGGGCGCACAGGGCGAGCGGCGGTGATGAAGGTGTGTGGAACTAGTGGAATGAAGCCCGAACACACAAGGCAAGAAAAAAAATACAAACATACAAACTGACAGACAGACAAAGAACTTTATTGAAGGTCCTGAGAAGCTCCGTTGCCCCCTATCAGGGAGGCGACGAAGTCGCGGGCTGCACCCACGTTGGGACGGGGAGACCGAGCTCCAGCGCCGCATCGTGAGCTCTCTAGACAGCCCAAAATTGGCGTAACTGGTCGCAGCTCCGAAGAGCAGAGCTCCACTGCTCTGCAGTGCATCGATGAGGGCCCCTCTGTAACGAGGGGCATCCCCAGAGCATGTGGTCTAAAGTACAACGTTGTTCGCAGCTAGGGCAGTCTGGATTGATGTAGTGAAAAATTCAGGTTGGGAGATGATCCCGCCTTAAGCATGCGTAGTGTCACAGCTTGAGGTCTGGTTAGTGTGCCGTGTGGGGGAGGGTATAGTCTCCTACGAAGGTAGTAGTCTTTGGTAACCTCTTTGAAGGTGGATAGAGTGTCACGGAACTCGACGAGCCTAGAATCGATGGAGCCTCGACTCGCAGTGGCGTCAGCACGGAGGGTTAGTTCGCGCGCTTGGACGTGTGCGATGTCATAGAGGTTGAGGAGGGAGTCGAGTTGAGGTTCGAGATGTGCCGGGAACCACGTGATTGTATGTGGCTGGATGACTTTGCCTTTGAGAATTCGATGAGCTTCCTCGGCGATGATACTAGAGGCAAATGCCCGAACCGCCGCCCTCGAGTCAGTAAATAATTCAGCTCTCTCATCGTCGAGAAGTAAAGAAAAAAATAAAGCTCGGGCTGGAGTAAATGTTGACCGCGGAACTGTTTAATCGGGAAGGAAAATGCTGTTGTCATGTTATTCTATGCGTTCGCGATCATATCTTACTAGCAACAGCTGGTGGCGCGTATCTTGCGGCCACCGGAAACGCCAAGCCCGTCCCAGAACCACTGTACAGATACACGGATTTCATTTCTTCATCGGTCGTTTAGGGGTGTAGAAACCCGCGAAGGACCACACAGGAAGAGCGGTCGATGAGCAAACATGGGGTTTTTATGGAACAACAATCACGATGATGATAATGATAGCTGATGAGCGAGGAAAACGTTTGTACACACTCGCCGCCGCGACATGAAGGGTTATTTTCGTGTCCTTGGCACAGACACAGTCCGTTTACACCATATCAGAACAATCGGGAAGTTCCAGCAGGCCGGAAGAAGTTTCTACAGGGGCGCTGAAATAGTGGTGCTATCACGCAGTTGTTTTTGTATTTCGCGGGCTTTCTTTAAAGGCAATTACAAGACACTCCATCAATGGTACTTAATTGCGAACACTTCAGTCAGCCATTTTATTGCGATGGCAATTATGTGACACTCCAAAGCGGATTTCTGCCGTTGCCGTCGTCGTCGCCGTGAGGTTCCGTATGACGTCATCGGCGATGAAATCGTCGCCGCGCTCCGGACGCTGTATGTGCGAGTGAAAGGGCGCGAGGGACGTGCGCTTTCGCGGGGAGCGAACGCACGTCGGAGAGCAAGCACGCGTTCTGCGCCAGGCTCCCTGAAAGGCTGCAGAATTACGCGTCTCTTTCCTCCTTTATAATCACCATATATAGAGAGCAAACGCGACGTCTTCCGCCGCGC
This sequence comes from Dermacentor silvarum, assembly GCF_013339745.2. Taxonomy (NCBI): domain Eukaryota; kingdom Metazoa; phylum Arthropoda; class Arachnida; order Ixodida; family Ixodidae; genus Dermacentor; species Dermacentor silvarum. Next base: position 68,809,329 of record NC_051155.1, on the reverse strand, counting down.
GGCGAGGCGAGAAGGTGGGTAAGATTTCCGACGTTGCTCGACGAGTGTCCCATTCTGATGTCGTGGAAAACCTCCGAGCCGTCCCCAGAAGCACCGGCAACAGTCACCAACGCCGCGGGCGTTCTGTGCGAACGCGGGCAAAACGCCGACGGCGTCGACAACAGTTCTGCGCGTTGCTGGTGCTGCTGCATGTCATTACTCCGTATAGCTGTCTACTAATTTGCTATCGCAATTGATGCTTCGCCTTTCGGATGAAACTGCGACAATTTTTTAAATGGAATCTACAAATTTTGTATTGACACTTTCTTGGCGAAGGCAATGTTTAGAAAGTTAAGCAATTAGTTTATGATCAATAATTGACTTTGCAAAACGAAAGAAATACCACAGACTAGGACACGCGATCCCAAACCCCACTGAGTTGGTTTGAGCCTCCTAGCACACTCCGTCGTTTTTAAAACATTGGCTACTTTTAGCTGGGACACCCTGTATACTGGGTGGCTAAACTATCATGCACCAAGATTTAAAAATATCCAAATGTCATGTAGCTGGACAGAACCAAGGTAATGTTGTCTGCCAACTCTTGGAGGCACTCAGATTATATTTTTGCCTTCCGCCTAAGTACACAAATATTTTCATAATTGATTATTCAACTTTTCTAATGCTATAATTGGATGAAAAGTGTGAACGAGAGAATTGTACAGCAACATGGAAAACTACCGATACAGCTTTCTGGTGCTCAATACTTGATACATAAAAGTGTTTTCCGAGCGTGAAAGAAACCTCCGAATACATGCAAAATTGCCGCGCGACTGGCTGCTCGAGGCACTTTGCGTGTATTCATGGGCTTCTTTCACGCTCAGAAAAACACTTCTACGTAGCGCGTATTGAGCAGTATAAAGCTGTATCGGGAGTCTTTCATGTTGCTCTACAATTTTCCCATTGACACTTTTAATCTAATTATAATATTTGATAGTTGAATAATTAATTAAGACTAATTATGTAATTAGTCGGAATGTAAAAAAATTATCTGAGTATCGCCAAGGAACGGCAGCAACATTACTATGGTTATGTCCAGCTACGTGACATTTGCATATTTTTAAATTTTTGTGCACCCTGTATAATACTGCTGTTTTCTGTGCAGATGTGTGCCTGATTTTCAATTTTGTTCCATCCTGGCTACTGAATTTCTTTGGCGGTGTATATTACACGCTTGCTTGTTTTTATGCAACATTTTTCCATTGTGGGAGTGTTTGAGAGCATAAGCATCTGGGTTGGTTATCCCCAAATAAAATTACCGAGCGGATTCTTGCACAATTTTTTTTCGCATTTTGTCCTTGCAAAAAAAATCTCTATGGGATTATTGTTTAGTGGGTGTAAGTTTATTTGTAGACAGGCTGTAGCATGCATTGTCAAACACGCTTACATTGGCATATTCTCATATGCAATTTAGGAAAAAAGAAAATCGCCTCTTATTTTAGATCTTGCAAGAGCCAATCAGTCATCAATGGACGAAAGCCAACTAAATAATATACACGGTCTATGTTAAGTGGAATTGAAATAAAAAAGCATTTGCTCAGGTTTTCATCAGTAAGCTGTATTATAATGATGCTGTAATCAATGATAAGACACCTGCCTTCGTCCCGCCTAATTAATTCCCTTTTGAATTAGTTTTTACATAGTTCATGTGCATTCTCATCATAAGTTCTACCCATGAACAGCCACTTAGCTCTAGTGCGTTGCATATCGCAAGCTTGCACCGTTTCATTTCTTAATTTATTTCGCGGAAAGTTTCATGCACGCGATCACCAGTTCTGTAGGCGATGGCTACCCAAAAGGCCTGTTACAGAGGTAGCTGAAGACTTGTAAGGCGCTGAAACAGCAGATCGCAAGAAGGAAAAAAGGAGGAAATACCACGAAAAAGGCTGCCGTTGTGTCATTTGTACACGGTCTAACCGACAAGCTATCGAAGATAGCCAGCAAAGAAGGCGTCACAGTGGTATGCTCAACACCAAGCAACAATTATTCAATTTGTGCACGGGTCAACGATCCCAGTGAAATGACTGATGCACAAAATAAAGTGCGGAAGGACTCACCTCATGATTACTGTCAACGGTAATTCGGTTAGCATTGAAGCAGTGTAGCGACAAGGTCTGTTGCCACCGCCGGAGTGCATCGAGCATGAGGCGTGCACTGCAGCGAGATTTCCCTTTCGCGCTTCTATCTGGGCACAGACTACCGCTGCTAAGTCCTTCGCGTGGCGTTCGAGATTACATCGGTGGTGCCCGGGTGCGTATGAATCGCATACTTCATCCGCGTTCCTCTTTCGCGCTTCCCTTAGCACTCGCTGCGCCATCTATTGCCGTACGTCCCGCCGAAGACCATGCGTGGCCTTCGAGATGCACGGCGCGCCGGCGCCTAGAGCGTTCAAAAACGCATCTACGAGCCGTTTATCGCAGCCGGGATCCTCTCAGGTTAACTCTGACCACGCTGCACTATCTAGTGTCGCTGCGGAGAAATCCACGCGTGGGGTCCGAGATGCGCGGCACGCGGGCTCATGCGAACTCTGAGAATTGTTCCCTCGCTGGCCGCATACCCCGTGGCACATACCTAGTGAGCCAAGTTTGCGTGAAAGTTGATTGACGGGCAACACATACTCAGTGCATTCGTGGCGCAGTTTGCTCAAGCGTTGGCGTGAAACAGATTCATTTAAGAGCGGTGCATACCCAGTCATATCGTGGCGCAGTTCACTCAAGCATCGGGTTGCTGTGCTTGAGGAACCTGTGTGAGTTTTAATTCCAACCAGTTGTAGATGAATCTAAAAGGTTTCCTTTTTCATTGAAGAGGTCGGGAAAAACGGTTAGATACCAAGATGGTCGCAGATCAAGCTGCGTGAACAAGCCCAGGAATGCTAATTGTATTACAACCACAAGCAGTACGCAGCCTGCAAGAAAGTGGTAATGTAGAAATACGATATACCTTTATCACGCGGCCGAAGATACGAAGGACAAACGGGCATGTGTCGAAGTGACAGGACAAGAGAACATGCCGCATATTTAGATGGTGTTCTCGCAGGGCACCTCGCTCTTTATCCATGTCATACGAATTACATCAAACCAAACCAAACCATCAGACCAAACGTGCGCTTGAATGCACGCGCTCACTCCTGGCAGTTCATGGCTAGACACCTTAGTAGACATCGCTTCGTATTGAGGGCGGAGAGCGATTCAAATTTCGCAATTGGGATGTGGTTGCTATACGTCGGTCAAGCTAGAGCGCTATAACGTAAAGCGATTCCAAACTGCAATGAGGCCTCAACAATCGGTAACAAATTTTGCGGGCTACCCCCGCTTCGCCTGTCACGCGACGTCACGAAAACTCGAAAACTCCCCATCTGATATAACGGGTCCACACTGATTATGCGAGATTCGACCGAAGAAAAGAAAAATAAGCACTTGTGATACCACACTTTTATCGCCATTAGCCCTCCGCTATTGGTCAAAATGATTCGGGCTGCGCCCACTTTGAATTTCTGTCACGGGACGTCACAAAACTGCGAAGCCTCACTACGTCAAAGTTGTCTCTCTGCATTAAAGATGCATTAATACACGAAACAAAAGGGAATTTTTTGTTGGAATAGCCAGAGTTTTCCCCGTGCTGACGGGGAATAGAAGACGTCTCCCTACCGATTGCTCAGGCACTGGCTACTCGGAGCTGTCGGGGAGAACGGAATTATTTGCCTGTAATCAAAACTTTTTCCCGTGCTGACGGGGAATAGAAGACGTCTGCCTACCGATTGCTCTGGCACTGGCTACTCGGAGCTGCCGGAGAGAACGGAATTATTTGCCTGTAATCAAAACCTTTACGTGGCAGTATAACGTTTTCGAGCCCTTGCAACACGTATACGACATCGCTCTGCCAACTCTTATTCGCTATGGATCCGTTTCAGCGGCATTTTTAACATCTCTTAGCACGCCGCCGCATTTTCAACCAGCCACCGTAAGCTATATAAAGCAAGGGCGAATCCCAGACGCCGGCACCACGCTCCTTATCCGGTTAACTACTTTCCCTGCAGCATAGCTCGGCCCCACACACACCCTCTTCATTTCTGCGTGCTCCTCGCCCCCTGTGAGCCAATTAGATATAAAAAACCTGTAAAAGTAGGCAATGTTATTCGCGTTGAAATCAAACAAAAGTGACCTCCTATAAACGAGGAGAGCGTTTGATTGGGTGGTTCAACAACGCTGCGGGTCACCGCCCAATGCTTACGTCGACGGTTACGTAAATCTGACGTTGGTGATTGGAATAAAAAAAAGATTAGAATAGTTTCACGGTATGCAGCCCCTGGTGCAGGAAGAAAATCCACGCATCTCCACGAAGTGAATCATCACGAGTGGGCAAAGCACTGAGGATCGTTCTTACCGCAAATGACCCGTGACATCGCCCACTCGCGCATGTAAATGACTGACAATGCGTGTGTACACTATATAAAATGTTTTCTTTCTCATAACTCATATGTCGTGTTCAGTTCTGGATTCCGTTTTCCCTTCATTTTCACTGCTTTGTGGTCCGCGAAATGTAGAGCTAATTGTTCTACGATCGGATCTAGCCTTACGTTGGCAACGACAAGCCTACTACTGGTGGTTGTTGGTTGTTTCCAGTCATACGAAATGCATCGTAGAACGTATCGAGACGTCATATACTGCACAAGCCAGTCGCTCTCCGTGACGTCTACGTTGAGGTCTCCGACAAGTACGAAGGGGTTGTTCGTGTACTTTGTTTCGTATTTGTGCATGGTATATAGTTTTATTGCAGTGCGTTCGCCGTTGTGAGATTGGCTCGTTATTGGTAGGTCGAGATCTTATTTTTGGAAGTTGGCGGAGTGCTTGAAGCCTGCTTCACCTCCGCCGCGGGTCGGCCTGGTATTGCACGACCTCCGGGATCGGCCCACGCAAGAGCACGGACAACGTGGACGGACGGACAATCCTCGGTCCTAACGTGCTTCGCCCCTAAAGGTGGATACACACGCGCGGGCAAAATCCCGCCTGCTCCGCACGCCAAACAGTCACATCATCACTTGAATCCGGCGCAGCTGAGTCAGGTCGCATTCCCACAGCCGGAGCGTCGTTTGCGGAATCCGCGTTCTTACTCTAGACTCCAACGCTGCGCGTTTGCATAATCGGCGTGCTCTATATTCCATAGCGCTGTTAATCCCTCAACAAGAGCCAAAGAAGTGACGGTTGCCTCGTCACTTAGCATTTTCTTGTGCACCTCACTCATGCTGAGGTCACGCAGGCTGCGCGGTGTGAAATAGAAATGCGCGCGCAACCATGACTCGCCTTTCTCGCTGCACCACAGCAAAAGAAAGTGCGGTCACTGCTCCACAACAAAAACACGTGGCTTCAAGCCGACAACCCGCCATCGTAGCCACGCCATTCTATCCAAAACACCCGTGTAATTAGATTTATGTGCACGTTAAAGAACCCCAGGTGGTCCAAATTTCCGGAGTCCCCCACAATGGCGCGCCTCATAATCAGAATTAGTTTTGGCACGTAAAAACCCATAATTTTTTTGAATGTGGACAGATTTGACGCTGACTACGCTAAATTGAGGTCAGACGACCCGCCAAACGGACAGACAGAAATACCGGCGAGCATTTTCAATCCGGACCGCGATCGGAGGAGGCCGGACTAGGCGAGGGCGGCACGTTTTGATGACGCGCGCATCACGTGATACGCCATCCGCTGCGAAAATTCCTCCTCCGTCCGGTCGTGTGAATGCAACTTAAAAGCCGGCCATCCTCACGTAGCACGACCAGACTGAAGCACATGAGCGCGAGAGTGCACTCGAGCCCTGCCGTGCTCATAGCAAACGTTGTACTACACTACGGTGGCATGTAGATGTGTCTGCTGCGTAGCGTAGACATTGTAGTACATGCTTGTTCGCCACGGGGTGCCGCGAAGATCCCGCTCGCAGAAATCGCTGTATACAACCGCATGATCTGAGTGGTCTCTGTGGGTGACAAGCGTCAGCATCCTAGTGGAACAGGTCCTCTGCTTCCTGAGTTGTACGTGTTCGAGGTGTGCCGCCATAACTGTCAAAACTTGACACGTAAGGACGCCTTTCAGTCCGCAGTACGGCATCCATCACTTAGCTGATGTAGGGGCTGCCACGTACTTGCAGGAGCGACATATAGATGACTTTTCGTTGCCTCAGAGATGTGTGGGAAAGAAAGTGTGCTACTAGCCACTCGGTAAGGAAAAGACATAGCCACGCCAGCTATCTAGCACATCCTAACGTAGCAAAGGGATGAGACACCGGGAACTCAACCTTAAGTTGAGTGACAGCCTCCGAGTTTGGCGCGTCGTAGGCGCAAAACTCGGAAGGAGTTGAGTCTACGGGAACCTCCAAAATCAAATTTGAAATGCGTGCCACGTTGACGTTCAGTAGGCGGAGCGTTTAGGGCATGCCCCACTGCGCCGCAGCCTTCGCAGTGCATGCGATTGATGAAGGAGCGAGAGAAGCGCGAAGGTGATCAAATGTGATCTTTGATTGCCAATAACTGCACTCCTGCTGAACGATGCACATTCATCAAACGTACTTGTTGCTGCAAAGTATTTCTGAACTACTCTATTTTAACTTTTATTGTATTTTGTGTCCCTTCTTCGTCCCTCTACTCCACTTTTGACGACGCTCTCTTCCATCCTCTCCACACTTTCCTCCTCTACCACGCCAAGGAGTACTGGGAGGACGGCGCCGGGTTTTCGTTCTCATAAGCTTTCTAATGTGGTTCTAGTGCTGACGCATTAAAAGCAGCCAGCAACGCAGCCTATTTTTTAGCCCCGAAGCGGCCGTGTGGATAAAGCATCAGCTTTGATTCACAAAGCTTTTCTTTCGTAAGTGCTCTTTGCCATTGGCCGGCCACCTTTGAGAATAATACGTCTTGCATCCGGATTGGCTGTTATGCTTTCCTAGGAATAATTCTAGCGTAAGTAGTTTTTGGAAATTCGGGCCCAGTGTTGACAGTCAAACGCTAGTAAGAACAGCCAGCACTGCAGCCCTATGAGGCCATTGGAACGTGCAGCGGGGCTCCAGCGTCCGTTTAGCTGGCGACTAATACAGCAGCATAAGTCAGATATGCTTGAAATGTGGTTCAGGCGCAGCAACACTAAGTGGAAATGAGAAGGAACAGCAAGAGCGCCATAACCAAATATGCGCTAGAACCACATTTCAAGGATGAACCACCTATCCGCAATCGCATTTTGCTGAATTCCGATGCAACTTAGACTATCGACATAAAACACTCATATATAGTGAAGCATTTCTTGGGTATAGCGAGCGAAGCAAAATACTCGGGTATAGCGAAGAAATTGCAAAACAAATGTGGGAGCTTGTGCAAAGTCTTGGGTCGATTCATGGCATTAGTCTCCTATTGCTTCCAAAGAGCTTCACATCACGCGCGTACGGCTTCCCTGTCGTTGATGATTGGTTTGCTCAAATCGGCGTACATCTTTGAAATTAGTTTTTTTCGCTTTTATCGTGTTGCGTGTAACAAGTTTCTCTTTAATTGCGAACTTCAAAATAGATCCAGTCTTGCAGGGAGTCTCCTGCAAGCTAAGGCTGTAAATGAATATAGACTGGCACATTTCTGTATTCAATAAATAAAATCACTTCTAACGAATATTCTGAGTTTCGTGTTTCTTATCGAAGGTGCAGCATAATCGTTGGAATCCGTGTGGAGATATCCTGCGCAATATATCATACACAAATGGCCTGCTTGTATACACTGTAGGTATGAAGCGAAGGTACTTTCTAACTCTTTGAAGTGGGGATTGAAAAGAAATTGACACTGGTGCTTGATTGTTATTCCTGCTGAACGCTACCAACGAAAGAAGAAATGAGCAATGTGCATCGTCAAGCAAGGAATTTATTAAAAGTTTGTTGATATGTCATTTGCGCACAAGCACACATGCGAAATACACGTCTTGGTATTTGTCAAGTACTTGTGACATATTTCACATATTGCCATCCCTCGAGCATGGAAATATACAACATTCAGCGGCTGATCAGGAGTACACGGGATGCCGATCCAACCAGCAAATATTTGGAATAAACTCCTACTTTCGGTTCAGACAAAGTAAAAGCAGGACAAAGTAAAAGAGGATAAACGGCAAGCAATTTTGTTGAACAGAATAAATGTTGTATGGTGGAGTGGCGAGTGAGGATCTGATGCTTAGTGAGAACTCTAGAGAAAAGCATGAGGCCTACCTTTTTAACAGTATAACTAAAAATACATCTTGCAAGCTGTAATGTGAACAATGATTTCGCTCAGGCTTTTGTACCTGTGCGATTATCGAAAACTGCCATCCGTTTGGCTACCAATAAAACTGCAAGAAGCAAGCAATAGGAAATGTAACCCGAGGTAAGGGATGCCGACAAGAATAATGAACTGGCGGGCTGTCGGAGACGTAAGTCAGTTTTTGATGCAAAACATGGGGGAGGGGGGGGGGCAACAATGGCCATAGAATAGCTTTTCCAAACAAAGTGTGATGCCAGGCATACTACGAGAGTGGTGCGTAGGGAATAAAATCACAATTAAGAGAATGGATTATGGGAGTGGGTGAAGAAAGGGTTCAGCTCCGCGGATAACACTGCTGGGAAAGGGGATCTACAGCAGGCTATGAGATACACGATACAGTGTAGGCTATGCATCACATTCACTCACACTTTTGCTGTTATTATTAACGACTAACCAAATTTGGACCGAAAACGGTTTGAGGGGAGGGAGGGTAGTGGTAGGGATAGTGTTTGGGATAAGGTGAGGGTGGCGTAGGGGAGGAGAGCACGAAACCGGTATTGTAGGGACATTACAGCCTCACTGGTGTGGGTAGGGTATTCAACTTAAGGGCCTTTCGAGGGCTGTCTTCTCATGACCGCTGAAGAGAAAATACTTCGGACTCCAAAATATCGTAGGAGTAAAGTAGTCTCTCTTAAAACGTGGCTGAGCTCACCGAGGCTTGGCACCTGGTCGTTGTTCAGTAATTTCAGATACCAGACAGACAGCCGATCAAGAAGAAAGGCAAGCTCATGAATGCACGATTCCCTAAATTGTGAAAGGGCAAACATGCAAGTGATAGAATAACGACTCTCTGCAGGCGAATCTGCCATCACCAAAACTGGTAGCCTTCCACGCACCTGTATCGAACTTCCGATAAAAGCGACATAAGAAATCATTGTTTTTACAGTTCCCTGCGGACTGAAGAATATCAGCACTGTTTCTGTGTATACTGATTGAAGAGCGCTATTCAATTCGAAGTTATCAGGCAAGGATGCTGCGTGTTTGGTGTATGTAGGGAGTGGGTGGGGAAGTGGGTTGGGATGTTGAAGGAGAGGAGGCGTGGTAGGAGATATTGGTACTGGGAAGGGGACTTCTTTAGAGGGCTGGGTGGGGGGGGGGTTCCGTGTTTTGACCACACATACCGAAATTTATTTTAGGATTCTCCAGAATCAACGTCTGCGAAATTGACATGTTGGTTTCAGGCCGAGTGCGAGGATGGAGGGTATTGTATCGAACTTCCGATCACAGCGACATAAGAAAGCATCGTTTTTGCATAAGACCTAGACACGACAAAGGCTTTCGACTTTCTCTGAAATAGAGAGTGCGCAGATTACTAAGCTGTGTTTCATATGTATTTCTGGCTTGTTACGGAGGTGTTTTGTTTTTTCATTTTTCATACTTCGCTAGAGACCTCTGCTCTCGGTTTTTATAAGCTTGCTTTTCCTGCAATGAATACTTTTCCTGTGCTTGCACTAAGCGCATGTTTCATTCACGGCTCTTCTTCCGTCGATCTTCTTAATTTCTGAAAAGTTATCTGTGAATTGAAGAACATCAGCACTGTTATGTGTATACTGATTGAAGAGTGCTATTCAATTCGAAGTTATCAGGCAAGGATGCTGCGTGTTTGGTGTAGGTAGGGAGTGGGTGGGGAAGTGGGTTGGGATGTTGAAGGAGAGGAGGCGTGGTAGGGGATATTGGTACTGGGAAGGGGACTTCTTTAGAGGGCTGGGTGGGGGGGGGGGGGGGTTCCGTGTTTTGACCACACATACCGAAATTTATTTTAGAATTCTCCGGAATCAACGTCTCCGATATTGACATGTTGGTTTCAGGCCGAGTGCGAGGATGGAGGGTATTGTATCGAACTTCCGATCACAGCGACATAAGGAAGCATCGTTTTTGCATAAGACCTAGACACGACAAAGGCTTTCGACTTTCTCTGAAATAGAGAGTGCGCAGATTACTAAGCTGTGTTTCATATGTATTTCTGCCTTGTTACGGAGGTGTTTTGTTTTTTCATTTTTCATACTTCGCCAGAGACCTCTGCTCTCGGTTTTTATAAGCTTGCTTTTCGTGCAATGAATACTTTTCCCGTGCTTGCGCTAAGCGCATGTTTCATTCACGGCTCTTCTTCCGTCGATCTTCTTAATTTCTGAAAAGTTCTCTGTGAATTGAAGAACATCAGCACTGTTATGTGTATACTGATTGAAGAGTGCTATTCAATTCGAAGTTATCAGGCAAGGATGCTGCGTGTTTGGTGTAAGTAGGGAGTGGGAGGTGAAGTGGGTTGGGACGTTGAAGCAGAGGAGGTGTGTTGTGACCACATATAGTGAAATTTATTTTAGGATTGCCCAGAATCAACATCTGCGATATTGGCATGTTGGTTTCAGGCCGACTGCGAGGATGGAGGGTAGTTTAGTGGGAGGTTTTTTTTTTTTTTTTTTTTTTTTTGCTTGGTGGATCGGGAAGTGGGAAAACAACACCAAAAAACGTGTTCTGCAGAAGGAGTGTATTCCAAAGGCGTGCGTTATATTATACTTAAGCAGGAAGGTGCATGGAGAAGGCAAGCGTAGGTACTTCAGACGACAGTTTAAACGCTGACGCGCAGAGTCGTACAATGTCTGGATACACTATTCAAGGACTCAGGATGTGCGGGACTGTGCGCAGGAGGGCGTGTTGGGTTTTAAGGGAAGTGGGGCAGACATTTTGTTCAGCGTCTTGGGAAATGCATAACTGGAGGAAAGAGCAGGTCACTTTATCTGACATGCGTGCTGCCTAGACAAAGCTTGAGTTTTACGGTCGCGTTGTTCTTGGATGGGTTGGGATATATGTTGCTGACGAGTGCCGCCAGAGGTGGGGGAGGCAAGATGGGTACGAGGCTTTAATGTATGTAGAATGAGCTAGCGTATTGGTTATCTGGGACTGCATGGCCGGGCGCGTTAGGAGGTGGGATTGGGAGCAAGTCATTGGGGGCGGGGGCTTGGCAGCACTTATAATTAATAATAGATGCCAGCAGTATCAGAAAGCTTGAGTTCTTACTCCCAGTATGTACAAAAGGTTTTTGATAACAATGCAAGGGCGCGCACAGTCGTGGTAATAAATTTAAACTGCTGCTTTCTTGGATGAAAAGCCGCTGAAATCTGCGGAGTATTCGTGACATGGCAAAATGAAAGAAAAAAAAAAGGCAGTTATCTTTTTTCTTCGCGGTATAAAATCATAATAAAAAAATTTAGTTTTCCACTTGGAAAACTGCAGTTTTTCTGCCTTTTAACATGAGATGCGGCGCCGTTATAATTATGGTAAAATCCCAAAAAATTTGGTTCGGAGACAACGGCAACATCACGAGTGAAAGTTACCAATTTAGCCGATAGCAACAATGTGGCTACATATTCAAATTGCATCGACGGTCTAGAGACTTATATGCTGTGAAATAAAAAAACTCGCGAATGCGCTTGGAAGACAGCAATAACTACGGCTTGACATCGAGAAACTTAAACCAAAGACGATGAAATAATTGTGTACTTAGCAGGCGAGAAAAATGTCATCGTTTCAAGGTGAGCACGAATGGCGCTTAGATAAAATGTTGGTCTAAAGAAAACATAATCTTGACAAAGAAGTCATTTACCACGCAAAACTGATTTCGCCCTGTCTCCGTCCGTTTCATCAGTTGTTGAAAAGCTCAAGCAAAATAATACTTCGTGCAACGTCACTGCTTAAACAATTGAGCGCACACGCAAGCGGCATGTCAACCAGCCCAGGGCAGCGGCCCACTAAACCCTCCAAACCCTGCGCCCGCAGGTGCGTGGTGATGATGGTGACCAGAGGCTGCTCCTTGGATCAGGGCAGCCGAGGCGGCGCGGGGCTTTGCGTCGAACACGGCGTCGGCGCTGCCTCCGGGCGCCGTGCCGGGTTCGTTGGTGTGCACGTTGGCACGGAATCCGTACTGGTCGGCCACGTAGTCGACGCGTCGGAACATGCCGAAAGCATCACGGTACCCATACGAGCCTTTCTTAGCGTTGCTGGCATCGCCTTGCTCCTTGCGGTAGGTCTGCGTGCCGAGCTCGTCGACGCTATCGTAGCCGAAGCTGTACGGTTGCGGAGGCTGCGCGGAACGGAAATACGATATGGTGAGCTCTCGTTCGAGTAAACAAAACCAAATTTTATAGATAATTTCTTATTATTCCGTAGACAGAAATCTCTACAACATAAACAGCTTATTGGCACTCGTTGGTGCAGTTTTCAGCTTGTGACCTTTTAAAAACTGGTTTCCAGTGAAACATTTGTAGCTACATTTATGAAACTTCGGCTATTTCTACATCATTGTTTCTCACGGCATAAATTCCAAACAGGTAGTGCATCCTCACGCTCTGCTACAACCAGGATGTTCTCAATTCCCGACACATGTGTGTGTATAGGTTTGAGAGTCGGGGCAGTCTAAAATGTGAAGAGGTGTGACAACAAAAAATAGCTGTGTCGTACACCAGCCAGTAAGCTTACCTTCACTTCGTCGCAAAATAGGCACGCTTATAGTCGAATAGGAAGGGCCAGTGAAAAGTGCCCCTGGATTGGCGCGAATGGACTTGTAGCTACAAGTCAGCGATTGTCTACCGTGAAAACGAAAAAAAATAGAAAATTCTATACGATTGCGACGTCGCGCTGTATCACAAAAATGAAATCAAGAGAGATAAAAGGGAAGGAAAGACAGGGAGGTTAGCCAGTGGAAGTACGGGTTGGCAACCTAGTGCTAGGGAAAGCGCGAAAGGGAATGAAAGAAAATTAAGAATCGAATAAAAAGGAACGAATAAAAAATTTGGTGAGATCAAAGTTCTTAAAGAGCGCATTAGCTTTTTCTGAAATGAAATTGTGTGTTCACTTTCTTCAGCATCAGTCTTTTCAATGGAAAATCAGTAGGTTTTTCGAGATATCCAAGGTTGCAACCTCGTACTCATGCATGCCAAATTGCTTGCCATATGTTTTACATCCTCCTTCTCTCGTCATCGTCACCCATAATGCGCCTCTTTCTTCCCTCTTTCTTTCTCTCTTCGCCTTCCCCCAACGCCGAGTGGCTGGCTAGAGGAATTCACGTCAGGCCGACCTCTCTGCATTTCGCATCATTAAACTTCTCTCTCTCTCTCGTACGCGCTCCACACACACACAAAAAAAGATATTGTGGCGCACGGTCACAAAGTGCGCAGCATATGCCACTTGGTAGAATGTACGTTCTCAAATAATTCAGTTCCAGCTCGTACAGCCAGTCCACAACTTTTATTTTGACGCATGAAAATGACGTCTGCTCTCTGCCATCGATGCTCCTCTATTTAAATCTGTCTTTTTCCGCATTCGTCCCTGGCAGCAAGAATCAGTACGAAAAAATTCCCTGAATGTTGTTTGAAACCATCATCAAGGCTACTCGTGCTACCTTGCTGACTAGAAGATAAATTTCACTCAGGTAGTGAAAAGTTTACCTCGGAGTTAAGCAGGCTATGACGTATCTCGAATGCGCTTGTGTTACGGAGCAGTTGTAGGAGTGGGGACATGCACAGTCATCACCGCTTAGTAGTAAAGAGCGAAGACTTAAACAAGAAAATAGTCTTAAGTGAAATAATATTCAGGACCTAACAAGTGTCGCTAAAACCCGTACATAATCTAGGAATGATGTCGCATGCCGTGTTTGTTGATAATAATGATATCATTGTCCTCGTGGACACCGGTGCCGATTATTCAGTTATGAGCGGCGCACTCGCATCTAAATTTAGCATAGTCACCACGCCATGGCAAGGGCCCCAGTTGGGCAGGGCAAGTGGCCATCTGGTGATGCGAACTGTAACGTGCACGGCACGTATTCCTATCCATGCGTCGACGTTCACGGAGGCTTTCCCTGTATTACCTCTGTCCTCCTGCCCAATAATCCGTGGAATGGACTTTGTGAATGCGGCGAAATCATTGACCTACGTGAGTTGCTGGTGTCGTTCGAGGACCCTTTCCGTTCTGAAGCTGTCAACACCCAATTACCGAAGACAGCGCTACGTGCGTCCGATGAATCTGTCACTTTGCCCCCCCCCCCCCGTAGCAGCCTCTTTGTTGGTGTGGACTGCGAACAGGACGTCCCCGACGCTGTTTTGCGGAGGCAAATTTGGCTTTTCTTCTTGCACGACAAATATGCGTTGATCGAGGAGTTATTCAGCCTATATATACAGACAGGCTCACCTGCTAGACACGAACTTCAGCGAGGAATATGGTCGTCTTACATGACGCACCGCCATTGCATACTTAGAGGCATTTGCCGACATCCACGGTCCGCCAATATTAGCTGCTCTTTGGCCGTGCGAGCATTCTGCCCTGGCGTTCGCGAGCACTCTTGATGTAAATCCTAGCCTACCATCAGCGCAACGAGAAAGTCTTCTGGATGTACTCGATTATTTTCGAGGTTGTTTCGCTACAACTACGAAGGTTAACCAGACGCTGCTTTCCCAGAATCGTATCGTTACCGAACCTACCAAAATGCCCGTTCGACAACAAGCCTATAGGTTGTCGCAAAAAAAAAAAAAAAAAAAAAAAAAAAAAACAAGACGCTATACGTCACCAAGTTCAGCAGTTGCTTAAAAAAGACGTCATCCAGTCATCGGCTGGGCTTCACCAGTCGTGTTAGCAAAGAATAAATATGGTACGCTTTGGCGTCGATTATCGAGATCACGAAGAAAGTCGTTTATCCTCTGCCCGGAATAGATTACTCCTTGGATCGTATACGCAACGCAACGAGCAGTACAGCACTGACAATATATGTACAAGTTCTATAGCAAAAACAGAGGGGTATATTCTTCACAAGTGGTGCGCTAATGAGGAACGGTAGACTCTGTAGTCCCTTCTGAAATCCCATTCACATCGCAAAAACGGGCATTCGCTAGCCCGAATGAAGAAAGCCTCCCCCCCCCCCCCTCCAAAAAAAAAAAAAAACGTTCGCGGGACGTGCACAGCAAATCGCACACTATTTCCCTTCAAGCTTTTCTATGAATGCCAAAAAAACGAACAAAGAAAAATAAAGAAATAAAAACGACTTTGGGAAACAGCGGAGAGCCACTTGTCCTCACCGCTGTTTCCCAAAGTCGTTTTTATTTCTCTATTTTTCTTTTTTAGTTTTTGTGGCATTCATAGAAAAAAAACGAAAAAAGGAAAATCCCGCTATCAAGGGATCCGCTATCAAGAGCCCCGATGCCGGGGCGCAACTATGGGCTGTCCAGAGGGCCCACGATGCGGCGGTCGGGCATGGCCTGACTGTCCCAACGTGGGAGCGGCTCGCTGCGCGCTGAGTCGAGTACCTCAGGACGTTTATTAAAGTTTTACATCCATCCATCCATTTGGGAAACAGCGTCTTCCAAGTTACTGGAACTCTCGGCTTCTCTGCTAGCTCACGTCGGAAAGGTAAACATTTTAAGGTAAACAGGTTGGCTGGTGAGAACCCAATACTTTACTACTGAAATACACTGGCACGTAATAAATACTGCGAAAACAACGCTAGCTTTGAACATAAAACAAGGTGTAGCAACTAAGTGCACATGTGAACAGTGCAGCCTATGTGTGAGTCAAATTACGTGCGCACGAAGCTCCTGGCTTTAACCGCGTCTGAACAACTCTCATGCAAGTGCGGAACCAGAAAGTATAGCTTTGTTCCACTGAAACACTCGTTGATTCCTAAATATCAGTGAGAAATTGATGGCGTACTGTCTGTAAAAATAGGCGTTCATAGGCTGCGCACTTCCAATGCCCATTCAGTTGCTGGTGTTTGTTAAATAATTTCTGCAAGCAACATGCGCTACCAGACTTACCGTCTACATGAGCGTGCGTGTCCATCTTCCCCACTGCGAGCCTGTTAATCAAGTCAAGCTGCCAACTAGTGCAGTTCTCTGCCGTAACTACTGGCGTCCATTTCTAAGGCACATGTTCAACTATTTTGCAAGGAAAGGTATTTCTACCAGCAACTCACATAGATTGGCTGAGCAGCAGCAAAACTCCCTCCTGTTGCAGAACCAACCAGGGGGTCACCGTAGGGACGGCCATAGCCTTGAAAGCCAAACTGGCCTCCAGCGCTGACACAGGCGGTGAGGGTGGCTATAACAATCTGTGAACGGCAGAGCAGCCCGCCATCACAGAAATGCAGTGCTATAAACCAAGACAAGGTGAAAGGAGCGCACAGACACTGCGCTGTGTGCTTTTTCCTATATATATATATTAAAATTAAATTGTGGGGTTTTACGTGCCAAAACCAGTTCTGATTATGAGGCACGCCGTAGTGGGGGACTCCGGAAATTTGGACCACCTGGGGTTCTTTAACGTGCACCTAAATCTAAGTACACGGGTGTTTTCGCATTTCGCCCCCATCGAAATGCGGCCACCGTGGCCGGGATTCGATCCCGCGACCTCGTGCTCAGCAGCCCAACACCATAGCCACTGAGCAACCGCGGCGGGTTATATATATATATATATATATATATATATATATTATTCGTGGGCGTTATTTGTATAACCGGAACGTGAACGTGATCAAACTTTTGTTAGGAGTGGGTGCCATATAATTAAGCAAATGCACCACATTTATCGGAATTTAAAGGGGTCCTGCACCACTCTTTATCGCAGTTGAGAAATGCATTTGAAGGTACAATAGACTATATCAGAAATATTTTGCCTCAATAATACGTGCATGTGTTCAGCAGAAGCGGAGCTATTGGCAGTCAAAGGTCGCGTATGATCCCCTTCGCGGTGCTTCCACTCGTTCTTGAAAACCAGTGCACTGCGAATGCTACTCTGGAGCGGGATGTGGCCTCAACGCTCCGCCTACTGAACGTCCCCGTTGCGCGCAGTTCAAATTTGATTTCGTATGTTCACGCAGACGCCACTATTTCCGATTCTGGCGCCTGCGAAGCGCCAAACGCGATTGTCCTCAGCGCGGCGCAGTGCGCTCAGACAGCGGGCTACGCTACGCAGCAGACCACAGCTGTATGCAACTGTAGTGCGCATGCCCGGCGTCTGATATATGCGCTTTAGGGCTAGAGGGCGCGCTATGTGCTACTACTGTCTTGCGCTCATGTGCTACGTGGCGCGGACCATCTCTCTGCACCAGCTTTACCGACGGAGAGTAGCCGCATCCAACTTGCGCATATTGAAGCGCTGTTAATCGCTTAATAGAAAGCGAACTCTGCCAAGGCGTCTAACCAGGAGCGGCCAGGAGTGAGCGTGCGCTGGAAATGATGCGTGCCGTGCTCTGACCTAAACTTTCCTGTGGTTCGAGGCCAGCTGAGTGTTCAAAACTGGTCGAAATTAGCGAGACCCAGCGGCTAGGACACCCATAATCAGGGTGGCCAAAGATTAATTCCTACGCGGTCGGCCGTGGCCGAGCGTGAGCAGACGGTAGTCAGCTTCTTCAGGAAGTACCTAATTGTTATCGAAATTCCAACGCATATTTTGGCCTACTTCAGTATGTTTATGAAACTGCGTCAGTAAATATTTACAGTAACCATAGCGAGAAGCGCTCTGATCTAAATGCCCTTTTTGATTGATGTCAGCTAGTGGCCAATAGAAGCCGTGTATGGCAATCTGCTATACAAGCAACCCAAGAAGAGCACGGAGAAGTCTTCTGTTGATTAGAGAGCGTTTGAGCGAAAGGAACGACTGCAACATTTGGCTGATATGTTCACAGCAGCGTATGCTGTCCGAGGACTATTTTTTCACCAAGCCCGAGCATTAGCTCGGGCGGTGGATCGGGCTTGGTGAAAAAACCTTGCTGGTACTCCTTTAGGTACGGATATGTATGTTTTGGTGTTCTGCACCAATGGCAACTCTTACAGATGGCTCTACTTTTTTTACGTCAGTAAAAAAAAAGAAAGGAGAAAGGAAAGAGGGGTTCTGTTTCTTCCAGTGTTGTACGGAATGGCGTTCCAAGGAACGGCGTTCATGGAACTAGTTCCCTTTGAGAGCAACGCAGGAACGCTACCGTTCCATTAAGGGTTGGTGTAACTGTAACGGTAACTCGTTAGGTTTACGAAGGAACGGCGTTCCTTCTTTAAACGTCCCACGGCATTAAACAGACGCACGCACGTACGCAGCAGATCATGCAGGGCGGATGAGCGATCGCGTGGGGTTAAAAGAACTACCGCTTGCCTGTCACGTGACTATGCTTCATTTTCTTTCGTGAGTTCTCCGTTATGTTTTTTTATGACTAGGCGTCAAGATTTTCATATGACGCTCCCTCCTATAGTTTCTTTACTCCATGCCGGCCTGGCGTACAGCAACATCGAAATGTAGCGCTTGCTGAGTTTAAACAAGGGTGTTTACTAAATTGAGAATATGTATTCTGGCCATTTCTTCCCACTCATACTGCAATATTGAATCACAATTTATTAAACGCCTATGTATTGTTCCTTTTGATGCGGTTTATTGTGCAAGAAATTTAATTATATCCTCCTAAGACCCATTGTACAGTACATTATACTCGGAAATGATTACGCAAAATATTCACTCTGGGTGTGAAGTACGGTGCATGTGTAACTGTAAAGAAGTGGTTTACTCATATTCTTGTTATCCGCTTGCGCGAATTTGACAACAAATTGGTCTAGGCCTGTGTGTTGTTCCAGACGGCCGAAAGACTTCGAGGCGTCTTTAGAAGTCACCGAGTTTGCGTTAAAATATCGGACGCGGCAGCAACATGGCAATGTACTACACGTAATTCCATCTTCATCTGAGCGTTTATACAATGAAATGCAGTTTTTGCCGCAGCTAACATGAGGAGATGATAGAGATAGTCACTTGCATTTTTTCACTTACATGGATACCGAGCTTTTGGCATCTATCCGTGGTATTCAAATTTTATAAATTGTTTTTCAACTTCAAGACATAACAGTAGACAATAAAAACCACCTTCAAGAGCGATTATGTACCGTTGTTGTGTTCGCGTCTCAGCAGGATATTGGTGCATGTGAGTAACTTTCTATTTGCAGATCTGAAGCGCAGAATCCTGGCTGCGCATTTGGCTCGAGCTCTGCCCCCCCCCCCCCCCCCCCCCATTTATCGCCAAAGTGTCATCACCAGAGTTCTGTTGCCCACATCATTTGCGGTTTCTCTAGAGTTTGCCTCAACGTTTCACTAGAAATTTTATTGTGGCTGAAAGCTTACTGCATCAGCGCGGACGTGCACGGGTTTACATTGACACTTTCGCTTTATTTCTGCAAATCCTAACCATAGGACGGCAAGCGCAATAGAAGCGCCAGCGGCGGCTACCTCATAAGCAATTTTTTTTTCACTTCAAACTTTCTTTTTTTATATTTCGACTGTGAACACTATACACACACATACAATAAATTTAAATATATACACAGGAATAACTTACATTTTTTAAAGAGAAGGATTTAGCCAAGTAACAATTATTTCTAATTGTAAGGATAGGTTATGCCTGGAGAATGAATACGTTGCTTTATGTTCACCTCCAATTACCCCTGCCTTGCGCTAGCGTATTCCTACTTGCGCCTGCAAGTTGGAATACGCTTGGAATACAGGGATAATTGGAGATCGCAGGGAGAGGCCTTCGTCCTGCAGTGGACATAAAATATAGGCTGATGATGATGATGATGTTCACTTCTCACCCGCCGCGGTGGCTCAGTCAGCTAAGGTGTTGCGCTGCTGAACACGAGATCGCGGGATCGAATCCCGGCCGCGGCGGCCGTATTTCGATGGAGGCTAAATGCAAAAACGCCTGTGTGCTTGCGTTTTACTGCACGTTAAACAACCCCAAGTGATCAAAATTAATCCGGAGCCCTCCACTACGGCGTGTCTCATAATCAGAACTGGTTTTGGCACGTAAAACTCCCAAAAGAAGAAGAATGTTCACCTCTCTTCAAATTGCTTTGCGTGCTTTTTTGACCCTGAAAAGAAAAACCTGCAGTCTTCAGTGGCCCCTTCAGCAGAGTCTCTTATCAGCGGCGTGTGAAATGCACAAGAATGTTGTGTGTCTGAGTATTGCTACTGTTTCCAGTAGGCAATGCTAACGACTCACGGAAAAAACCCAACCAAAAACTGTTCTAATAATTTACATTTATTAGGGATGGAAATATCCCCACATGCCTGCAGCGGTCATAAATAAAAATAATTTACTCAGTAACCGAAGTGAGGCTAAGCCGGATTCACTCGCAATCAGAATCAATAGCCGCCATGCGCAGCAGCGCTTATACTCGCACTAAACGTAAAAAGAAGAAAAAAAAAGAAAGAGGCGCAGGTGTCGCCCGAACGGCGAAGCATCGATTGCAATAGAAAATTAGTAGACAGCTATATGTAGTAAGGATAGTAGTTTTATCGGCGGTATAAACTTGGAAACATTTGCTTACTAACTGAATTATCAAGCATGTTGCAGCGCGCCCAAGCAAACATGAACACAGCACACTCGATGACCTCTGACACTAACCGTCAAAACGCTAGGCGTATGAAAGTGCGGCACCATCTGCAGCAAGCAGTGATCTTCGTACTGTCTATCGCTTGAACGGAAACTGAGCGGCAAAAACACAGCCCGTACAAAGGTATTAGCCGTCTGCGGATCGCTTTCAAGATACCGCGCGCAGATTACCGCCAAAATAAAGCGCGCTACCCGCTTATGAAGTACTCCCCAGGCGCACGGACAGCCGCAGTCACTATACAAACCAGCAGATACGCACCGCGCTTGTCCCCCCCCCCCCCCCCCCCCGCTTTTTCAAAGCGCACGCTTTATCGATAAAGTGCCCGCACGTTGAAGGCCTGTACTCTGCGCATGCGCCGCTGCGTTCTCCTCTGAGCCTTGCAAGTACCCTAAGCTAAGCGCGCTGCCACTGCGCAGTCTATAGTGATGTCTTGTGAGCATTAGCAGGAGGCACCTTCGCGTTTGAGCAGGTGGAGAATCCGACATAGGAGGACCAAGCGAAGCGCCATTGTGTCCGTTGTGGTTTTCATGCGCACAACTATGGAAATGTAGATGACATTAAAAAGCTCGCTGGTTTTTCAATAAGGTAGTACCATCGTGTCCAGGCCCTTTGGATGCGCCTCACTCGTCTCGCTTGTGAAATTAAGCGAGTGTCTGCCCATGCAGACAAGTTGGCAACTGACGTCTGCGACCTAATCGGTCCGAACAGGTGAGTGAAGTCTTCCATTATTAACGCATAGCCCTTCGAATACTCGACGTCTTTAGTAGAGGTTCACTGTCGCAGTAAGCGTCGTCAGCACGAAAGCAATGTGAAGTGCATCGTCATGATACTTTGACTTGCGTTAACTATAATACTATACGCGCGCGATCGTACATGGTTCTTTAATGGCAGCCTTGCGCATCTGGCGGCGTCAAAGTCGCCTACCACGTCAGCAGGAGCGCAAGTGCCCGAGCTTAAGCCACCCAGAGTGACCAAATAGTGGTCGGCGCTGACTGATTCGGAAAATTGTTCGATCTCGTTCTAATGGAGGGGTGCGTCTTTATGAACACTGCGTGGCGGTAAGTTTTAATAAAAGGAAAAAGTGGGAGCTATCGCATAGTTCTGAGCCGTTCTGTGCCAGGACGGCAGTCTTACAGAGAGAGTGCTCCTACAATAAGGCATGTATGAGGTATTCAGTTGGCAAAACTTATCAGGCGCTAATACGAGCCGAGGAGGTAGTGAGGGAACCTTCAGGAACAAGTGAAAAGTGAACGTGCGTGGTTTTGATTGTGTAAGGCAATTACTGTGTAAGACAACTACTGTGTTTATGTAAGGATCATGTAGGCGCGGAATGCTTGATCGCGTAGAGAATCGGCCTTTGGGGATTATTCATTCTCGCAAAATTGGTTCCCAGTGGCAGATCTATTATTCCAGTTTAAGAAATTGAGAGAATAGCCTTTAAAAATAGCAACAGTTTGTTCAAGTGGCAATAGATTGACAAAATGGCTTTGTATGTAGTTTGAATAATGTATTCCAAAATGTATGGTCATGCTGCACAACGTATTCACAAACATGCTAACAGCCACACAACTTATTTCTATTCTCAACACAGCCGGGATCTGCACCTTTGTGGTAGTTCTTTAACGTGTGACACTTTGTTCAGCGTCCTCATGCCGCTGAACAAAGTGTCACATTCCTGTGTCAAATTATGAGCCCGAGGCCCTTCGCAGTGAAGCCAGCACACATTGCCATGACGAAAGTTAAAACGCGCATGCGAGCGCCAGCAACGAAAGTGGGTACTCAGGCGTAAGAAAAAGCAAGCTGCATATTCGCTTGGCGCATCGCTCATCGAAACAATTCGTTTTCGCGGCTCTCGGCAAAAGAAACGCGCCGATTGCGGTTTAATGTACCGCGGTGTCACGGCGCCTGTAAACAAAGTAACTGCACCGTCTGCACGCCTGTGAGAGATCTAACGGGGCAATCATGGCCCGGTGGCACTTTGAAGAACTAGGAACAGGAGATAGAGCGTGTTATCTTATGCCACCGTCGTGCGGCAGTGCGCTCAAAGAATTAAAATAACATGACGTGTGGATGTAGTTCACAAATGTAGCGCCTGCATCTTCTTTTTACATGAAACGACTTATCTGCTTTATATTTTTGTTTGATGGTAATAATAATGTAGCTGCAGAGATCACAAGTGTCTGGTTATTCGCGACCAATTATTATACTGTGATATTTTTGTTTGTGTTCTGCTTCTCTTTTATTTCAAATGTTGAAAAGTTCACGGCGCAGTAATGATGACATCGCAAATTGGACAGCGCAGACGAAAATATCGCAGTATAGGGGGTGCATCATCGCACAGCACGATCAAACCGGACGTGCGCGCCTGTCAATGGTGATAACTGGACGGCGCGCCCTATACCTTCAGGATTGTTATGCTTTGGCCACGCGTTCCGCTGTTCGCATTTCTTTTCATCGTGATAGTACGTATGTCATGTGTATTCGCGTATAGCTTGTAGACAAATGTAGGTTGATCGTCCCATATTCGTTGCCACGTGACGGTATAAAATTATTCGTATGCTGGTCGGCCCATATTCTGAAGAAATGTATTTCTAATTTCAAGAAGACGCATACCTTTATTGCAGCCCGCACTAAATGATATTATGGGTAGCCGAAAATTTTTACAGCTCATTGCCACAGGTGGCGCCGTCATTCAGACTTGGCAAATCCTATTTTTTGTGTGAAAATTGGGGTTTTTTACCGCGGGATAATTCTTCATGCTTCCAGAAATGGTCAAGATTTTTCTGTCTTTTTAAAAATTGAGCAGGGTTCCAACGCGCTTGACCAACTCTGAATATGAATATTATACCAAACTTTGTATGTTTATGTGAGCGTCTATTCATAATGTTATTCATTTCCCTTGCAGACTGTTCAAAAGCAATGGAAAAATATCTGATCAGGAAACGGAAAGCCCCCGGTGACTGCGAGGAGAGCCGTCCCTCATCCAGAATTTCCAGTTCAGTCGCTAAAGCTCCACCGCGCGCTGATGACACTAGCACACCAAGCTCTATGTGCACTGCAGAAGCCGGTCCTTCCAAAATTCAATCCATCGGCGAGGTTTCTGATGCACCATCTACAGAAAAATAAGGGCGGCGCTTCCAGCCTACCTGGAAAAGTACCTACAAGTGGTTATCTTACAATGTCCACAGTGACAAGGCGTGTTGTGAGACCTGTTGCGCAGCATCAGAGATGAAACTGCCGCTCCCTAACACTTCCCAAGACTAGGATTCTTACCGGGCATTTGTGAAAAATGGTTTCTCAAACTGGAAAAAGGCAATTGACAGATTTAAATCCCATGAGAGGTCTAATTCTCATAAGGAGGCATGTAATGCCGTCGTAGCTGCAGAAGGCAGCGCGAATGTGGCATATGCTTGCGCCAAGGGAAAGGCGAAAGAAATGGACGACGCCCGACAGGCTCTCCTAGCAACGCTGTCGTCACTACTGTACCTGTCGACCCAAGGCTTAGCAATACGTGGCCACGAAGACACATAGAGTAATTTGAGGCAGCTGCTGGAACTCCAGGCTAATGACATTCCTTCATTGCGATCGTGGCTTTTAGGAACAAAATACAAATGGATTTCTCACCAGATTTTAAACGAGATGGTGGAACTCATGGCATATGACATCCTTCGTTCACTCACAGACGAAGTTCGTGCGGCAGAGCACTACGCTCTCATTATGGACGATACAGCAGACATTTCTCTCAAAGAACAACTTTCAGTTTGTTTTCGGGTGATCACAGAAAGCCTGGAAGTAGAGGAGCTGTTCTGTGGGTTTTTCAACACGACGGACACAACATCGACGAGCCTCTTTGCTATATTGAAAGACATTCTTTGTAGATTTAATCTGCCAATTGAAAAGTGCTCCGGGCAGTGCTATGATGGTGCGGCACACATGAGAGGAAAGCACCGAGGAGTACAAGCTCTCATGCAAGAACAGGAACCTCGCGCGCTATATGTACACTGCCTAGCGCACATCCTGAATTTGGTTTTGCATGATGTCGGCCAGAAAGTAGACATGTGCCGTGATTTTCTTTACGCCGTCACTGAACTGATAAACTTCGTGACCTGCTCGCCAAAGCGCGTTGCTTCTTTTGATGAGATTCAGGTACAAGAGGATGTCAACTTGCGAAAATTTTGCCCGACAAGGTGGACGCTAAAGGCTTCATACATGCGATCAGTTCTTTCAAATTATAGCAGTCTCATAACGTTTTTCTCTGAAACAGCATCCGAAGAGCGAACTGAGGCCGGTGCGAAAGCCAGCGGATTTTTAAGGATGCTGTTCAAGTTTGAATCGTTTTTCAAGTTGACGCTTCTGACAAAAGTGTTTTCACGAATGGAAGCACTGAATACCGCCTTACAAAAAAGAACGCTCAGGTTTGACCAAGCGGAGAAAATGGTGAAATCCGTCACTGCAAGCGTCGCTGAACTGAGGCAAAGTTTTCCCTTGGTTTGGGAGGAGGTGTTGGCAGAGGCAGAAAAAGTAGGAGTTGAGGACCCGTGTGTTGCAGCTGCTAGGCGAAAGAAAACTCCACACCGCTATCAAGAAGGTTCCTCAGCGTGTTCACATCAGCAGAGGACATGTACCGGCAGAGGTACTACAAAGTACTTGACACTGTACTGTCCTCGTTAAGCGACAGATATCCACCTGAGATGTGGCAGCATATGTCACACATCGAGGAGTTTGCCACAGGAAAGCAAGACGAAGCATACATAACAAAGTTCTACGGTGACGACCTTGAACGAGGACGGCTGATTTTGCAAAGAGACATGCTCATTGACATCGTAAGCCAACAAACGTCGGCACCATTGCACACATTTGGGGGCGTCGTGCACATGTTTACGGGGGGCAAGGGCGAACACCTGCGAAACCTTTTCCGGAAATGGCCAAGCTAAAAAAATTGCGTTGGCCATACCTGTCTCGTAGACCACATCCGAGAGGTCCCTTTCTTGCCTTCAGCGACTTAAATGTACTTGCGGTCGACGACTGGACAAGCCCGTTTGAACCATCTGGCCATTTTGCACACTCACAAAGAACTCTCCCGCAAAATCAATTTAAATAAAATTGCCGACGACTTCATTGCTAGAACAAGTGCCCGAATGAACACATTTTCCCTCAAGGTGGAACCATCCCATCAGACAACGAAATGATGTCTTCAATAGGAAAGAGAAAGTTGCCAACTCACAAGTTAAAGCTAACCATTTAGCTAAGAAAACAATGCAAAAAGTTATTTCCAGGAACGAAAACGGGGTGCATGACAGGGCAAGTAGGGTGAGGCCTTCGTTGCGCTATTTCTAAAGCTTCCCAGTCTATGCTGTGCTTTTTCCTGATTAATATTTGTCATATGCTGTATTAGCTGCTCAAGAACGCAATCCACGCTCTTACTACTTCCTCTCGTGCCCTTTCCCACTGCTGAGATATTGTTGTGTCTTATTTATTTGTTAATATGACTGTCTATTTCTGCGCCTGATAATTTATTACTCTATAATCATTTATTCCGCCGCCGGGAAATAAATGAAACCAGTGGCATAAGGCATGCTTTGACAAGTAAATAAAGTATTGCGTCATGGAGTCACGTTGTTTTATGCTAATAATTGTAGTCATAAGTTGTGTACAGAAATTGTTATATATTGTGTATATTTTATATATGTTGTCTTATCTTTTCAACTGTCCTTTAGTCAGGAAAATATTTCTTGACTGTGTCTTTGTATATTAAAACTGTCACAAATCGTTACATGGCTGTTTTAATTTATCTGTAGTTGTGCGACTCATAGGCACAAAACACACATATCTCCCTAACGTGAATAACTTAATCGGCTTTTCGCATGGCTCATAAGAGAGACGCGAGTCTCTTTGTGGTACGAGGGGACTCAGGTTATGAAATTGAACTATATATAAATGACCGCTTAGGCAAGCTGGTCGCCCCCCCCCCCCCCCCCCGGGAAAATGAAAACTTACCGCCTATGCCGAACACTGCAACATATCGGACTAGCTTCTATTTTATGGTCAAATTTCCATAGCACACTAAACCAACAGACGCAGGAGGCATGCAACCAGAAGAAGCGCACGGGCGGTTTTCGCACGCTAATAACTTTGGCCAAGAAAGCAGTAAACAATGGGAAAAATGTAGGAGGCTCTATATAAGGAGATTGCAACAAGCGCGTACGATGCTATATCTTACAATTTACGCGTTATAGCAAGTTCTTCAGAGCAAACTCCCGCACCACGGTGACTTAATTGCAATGGTGTCAAACAAGCACTAACAACCTACCTGGAAAAACATCGTCCTTTGTTTGAAGTCCAGCCTTGTCAGAAGCTAAGATGCTGCGTGTGTGCTTGAGTAGTGCACTGTCTTGTGTGTGTGGGCACTGAGATGCTCATGGCCAGTTTTATACAAATGTCTCCATGTCAGCAGCGCCACTCTTGCCTATCTTGTTTCCTCTCACACAGAGCGCCTTTCGAGCACAATACCCTTCGCCAAAATGACGACGAGGCCTGGGGTGAGAGAAACGCTCCAGAGAAGGTTGCGAAATCGGTGACACCTCAGCCTACGGGGTTACGCGGCGGGCCACTCGAAAGCAGACCGTGGCTGATGGAGGCTGCGACCCCGTGGGGTTCTGGCGCTTCCAAGCAGGAAGCGAAAGGACGCGCTAGACTTTTTTTGTTCTTCGTACTTCAGAGTCGTATTCCGAATGGGAGCACCTACAACGCGTGTTTTAACACAGTTTATACACGAAAAAAAAATCACTGCGGCTGCTGTGTATGGTACAAGAGAAATGGGTGAAAAACATCTGAGCAGGAATTGAATGTGAACTTGCTCTTGCGCCTATAGTGGATCATAGCACCAAGTTTCGTGAGGGTGTAACAGCGTCAGAATGCAAGCGAGCCAGTGCGCGCCACTTAGAAAACAACATGGTGAGCCCAACTTTATCAGTTCTATCGGTAGTCGTACGATCGTTTTATAGAAAGCCTTAGAACTAGAGCAGCGTTTGGGTTTGCGTGTCAGGCAGCACTATCGTGCACTCTAAAGATCACCAAGGTGTCCGTATTTTTCTTAGAGCGCAAGGTTTAACATTTGCAATAGCGTTTTTTAGTTACTTTTATATGCTCTTAAGTGAAGTGCCTTCACGCTTCCACGTAGAATTTGGATCGCATGCTTTCTAATTATGTTATTAAAATTGTGATGCACATTAAACGACTTCGCGTTCAAAGATAGCTTGCATGATTTTCAAGTCCATAGTAGTCATTCCTCTGCGCGTGGTATTACTGGTATTGTGTTAAACAGACTTTCAATTTTTCTATATTGTTATCAGGACGCTGCTTAACAATTGCCTGGAGTGTTTTCACAACTTTGCGATCATTCATGCAAGAATCAAATTTTCCAATAAATTACCAGCATTACTACTTTGCTTTTCTCTCGCAAAAATTTGCCAATTTCATTAATGTATTGTTCAATATAGTGGTATAACAACATTGTAGGGCAGGCATATTATGGCGTGTTTGTATGCACGACACAAAGCATTAAGCGACGCGCCCCTGCCCACAGATTATTTTGTATTGCAGACATCATGACGCATGTTTGTCATCCTTGTTACTCAGTCATACGTAATATGTGCTCGGTGTGGAACACGTACCCACAGCTAGGTAGTTAAATTTGCAGTTCGATTAAAGTGATACGTTTGCTGTAGGCATGTAAATGTCAATTTCAATCTAAGTAGACGTCCTGCCATCCACGTGACGGTGACGTCATCTTATTCCGGCTAACAGTTTGAAGACCCAAACTAGTAGTGTTTAGCTTGTTTGAGGCGTGTTCCATGGCAACAACATCGGATGCTGAAGATCAAATGAAGGGCGCTCAACCTTCACGCGAATTTTATTTTCCACCTTTTCCATTTCCATACATTTCCATGCATTTCCATACAAATTAAATCGTCACGATATCTAAGGAGCTTGATTCCCGATGAGGAATAATGTATATATATATATATATATATATATATATATACATTGTTCCTGATCGGGAATCACGTTCACTTTCAATCAGGGTATATATATATATATATATATATATATATATATATATACACTCTGAAACTGAAATTCAAATGCCGCGACTTCCCTGCAGCCGCTAGTCGACCAGCGCCAGAATGCTCACTTTAATATTAGTTCTTGATCAACATTTTGAGCATTAATGATAAACTGTACTTATCGGAGTAGAACGCCACATTTCGAGGGGAAACTCGAATATTATAACGCTTCCCTTAAGAGCGAATTGATGCCTACCATTGTGTTTGTCTCCTAGAAACATTACGAAATGCGACGTATCTCCGGGACCACTGCTAAGGTCCGATAATGTCGAATTATTTAAATAGCAAAGAACTAAGGAAACAGTATGGACGTGTTCTTGGTAATTCCTTGCCGTGTGCTTTGCATCACGAATGCGTGTTTCTTAAATATTTTCCGCTGTATTAACGTAAGTTAAATTTGCTGAATTTTTATGCAAGATTTCTCTAGTTCACATATAACTTCTGTGTACTGCATGTTTCTTCACGTAGGCGCCCGTTGTCTAATAGCCAATGACTAATAGTATTAGCGAAGGAAGTAAATGGGTACTTTCGAAGGATTTAACAAAGCGACCGTGATAGCAGGATCCGTTTTACGCCAGCCCTATTTGAAACGCGAGTTTCACGTGCAGACATATTTCACGAAGGCTCGCTCCTTTCCGGTGACAATATAGAAAAAAGTCGAATACTTAAGGTATCCCTCATGAAATGTAGTAGGGCTAGCCTCACGTGCGCTCTGATCCTTCGAATTTAGTACGGTTACGCGCAGACATGCGACGTCTTCTCGGATCGTTTCTTCTAGATCCACAACTTAAGATGCGATTGTCTTTCTTATGAGCACACTTTGCAACCTCGTTGCCGAGAATTCCATTATGAATTATGTCTATGTTTCCGTAGAGCCGGCGTAATACATTTGTTAATGATATTTTGGCCTAGGGCTGGACGAATAATCGAAACTTTCAATAAAAGTCGAATGTCCTATTTGATTCGACCCTCGAATCAAATAGTCACTATTAGATTACGCCCTGGAATGGAAAGAGTCACGGTTAAAAATTTGTAATATTTTCCAATACTTTTTCAGTGCTTTGCAGTTGTCGACTACAGACCATAAAAGAAAATGGAAGCAAAAACGAAACAACTTTCATCTGACCCACAGTGGATGTACAACGTGGAGCGCGATCGTCGCTCAGACATCCAGACTTTTCCGGCTAAACACAGTAACAAGCATTAATATGTTCTTGAAACCAGGCACTCGGTAGTGGTTCCTTGTTTGATATTATTTAGAGATGCAGCACCTGTTGCCTCTCATCACAATAAATCAAACTATGGTTCACTGCAACATACTTTGCACAATAGTAGGCCATCTCCCGCAACCACTCGAACTAGAGAAAAGGTGATTTTTGTTTCATCCTGCAGTCGCCGCAGATCACGCGGAATTCTAGTTTGGTCGCCAAGGTACATATAGATATTGGCAGAGCAGTCCTGTGGAATTTCGCAAGCTGGAGGGTGTGTCATGAAAGGCTTAAAGATTGTGGGGTTTTCGAAAGGCAAAGGTCATCCACCTGAATGTAATACGGACAAGGTGTGCTTTACAAGATGCGCCGAGTTTCTCGTTCTCACGAGTTTTAACCGAGTTTCCACGATGGCGGTCAGTGAAGGGAGATAGCAAGGACAGCGCAATAACAGCGGGCAAAAAGAAATGTCGAGATAAATCGCGTATGACAACATGGGCGCCCCCTGCGCGGCCCAGTGCTTCCGCGCTTCAAGCACAGAGGACTGCGCTACAAAACGCGCCAGCGCCGCGTATTGTTATCAACGTATTATCGTAATTTAGCAATACCGTGACTGTCGCGCTGTCTACCTGCACACTCACCCGCCGTGGTTGCTCAGTGGCTATGGTGTTGGGCTGCTGAGCACGAGTTCGCGGGATCGAATCCCGGCCACGGCGGCCGCATTTCGATGGGGTCGAAATGCGAAAACACCCGTGTACTTAGCTTTACGTACACGTTAAAGAACCCCAGGTAGTCCAAATTTCCGGAGTCCCCCACTACGGCGTGCCTCATAATCAGATCGTAGTTTTGGCACGTAAAACCCCATAGTTGTTTCTACCTTCACACTTGCCGTAAGCCAATAGCCACGCCTTTCTCAGGCGCGTCAAGCGCGTGCCTCCTCATTCGCGCATTATCTTTCTAGACTCCGTCGAATGCGATAACGGCACATGCGGTGCATTCTTGAACCTACACTTTCCCTCAATCGAATACTTCAATATACAACAAATAAAGTAACAAACATTTTATTTGGTAAAGTATCTGTTTTTCGTTTTGAATGCTATAAATTTCTAATTACAAACGGAGATCGAGCGAATTATTAAGTTTTGCACTTTTTGCTGCGAGTGGCGGCAGTGATGCGATAGCTTACAAGCGGATACATTCTAGAGGGTCGCACGCACGAGGGAGGGAGTTCATACGGTTAGCAATCGATAGGAACGCTGCAGTGCTAGTGTCGATAAAGTGAGTCATGACAATGATTTCGCCATTTACTGTCTATTAGCGAAAATGCAACGCAGCGCTGTGGCATGGCTGTTCACCGCAGGTACTTCACTGCGGCTATTAAGGCTGCTATAACAACTAAACACGATACTCTAGCCATAGAGAGGGGAGCAACGGCTGTCGCTGCAAAATGCATTGCGAAGAGCCTGCTGCTCAGCGACACAATTCGTTGCTTGTCATCGCTTGCCCAGTGAAGGTGCTTGCGTGCGCATGTATACGCATAATTTTAATGTCTTGTTCACTCTAATGTGCTTGCCGATTGCCTCTGGTGCTGAGCGAATAGCGATCGCAGATGCATATCCTAACGACACCACAGCAGTCGCATTTTGGCAGGTGAGGGCTCTTGTGTGCAGTCATGAAATGAGACTTCGAACCAAGGTGACGCGGTGACGCTAGGTCCCATTATTGCCACCATAATTCGCAGTGACAAATGGGCCGCGTAGAACTGTATCCCAAGTTTAGTGTATGCTAACGCGGTGAGCCTCAATCTGCATTAGGAGATAGTCAACCACATTGTTCACCTACATGACCGGAGAGTTTCAATGTCATTTTCGCCTTTCCAAAACGCCACTGCGCTGGCTGTGTGACGCTGACCGCGTTAGCGACACAGCGGTACCAATACATCGCCGATGACCGAGCTGCCAACTCAAACGTCAGTTGCGTTACGTTGTCAATGGAGAACACCATGCACTTCTCAGCACCGTCGTCCACCACGGCGCATCGAAGCCTTGCAAGCACCTACAATGAGGTGCCGGTAATTATTTGCCCTGCACTGCGTCGCCACAATCCAAGCAATGAAACCATGTTGTGGGGCCATGACAGCGCAAAAGATATATGCATAAGCCAGCGAAAGTCGACGCCTTGCTTTTGAGCGTGGTGTTCATCACATCACCGATGACAGTGCGTTGTGCGTGTTTTATATCGGCGGTCAAGATTGTTGATGCCTCTGAGTTCCGCACCACGTCGCTGTTGCCGAAAAATAAGTCACAGAATGGAGGAAGAGGTCAAGGAAGTTGGCAACCAAGTACAGGATAATCGAAACTGTAAATAGACAACCAGGGGTCATCAGAAAGAAAGTGAGAGAAATAGAGACCGTGAATTGGATGCAAAGAATGGAAATAAAAAGGACAATGGAGATTTACAAGATTGAGAAGAAAGAAATTAGAAGGGAAAATTTGTACGATAACACAAAGGGCAGTGCCTTGCTATTTGAGGATCGAGCCGGTTGCCTAAGTACGAAAACATATCGGAACAAATATTCGGAACTAGATGAGACATGTGTATGCTGCAGTAAAGATCCAGAGACCACTCAGCACATCCTAATGGAATGCGACGGGATCCACCCAGCGAGAACCGTAGGTAACGTGCAACTCCCAGAAGCGCTTGGGTTTAAAGTGGAAGGGAACATAAACAGATCAGCCGTAGAGATCAGCAAGAGACGATTAGAGTAAGGGTGGAAAAAAAGCAGGGAAACGATGGATACGACCTGATCTCTTAAAATCATAGGCAGCGGTACAAGGTAAATTTTTGAAAAATAAAAATAATGAGAGGTATACAAAAATGATGGATAAAGAACATGTATAATATACCTGATTAAATCAAGCAGGCTAGGTGACTATTTGTCGCCGCCCCGTTTCAAAGGGGATGCCAATAAATCATCATCATCATCAAGTCGGGCGTGGCCCAAACGTGGTGGGTGCGCGCACAAGAGTTACCTGCCTCGCGCGGGTCGTGACCTATAGTTTTGACTGACAGGTGAACTCGTGCCCAATTCGCACATCGCGAAACTCCCTTTGAGTTGAACTCGGAAACATGGCGGCAGCGGTAGCAGCCTGTGTTTTCGCATCCGGCGCAGCAAGCGTCATTGAGACTGTCTGGACCCGTTCGCATACATGACCGACGTAGAGTTTCAGCGTCATTCTCGCCTTTCCAAAACGTCAGTGCGCTGGCTGTGTGACGCGTTAGACGAACGCTCTCGTCTTCGGAGACAGCGTGGCGGACAAATTATGCTTTCCGAGCACAGATTGGTGTGACTGGGCTGCGGACGAAGAGTTCTGATCTGATCGCTTCGGCTCTCTCCTGCTTCAAGCGCTGTGCAGTCGCAATCTTTTTGAGGGTGAACACAGGAGCACGTGGCTTTCTATATCACCAGCGCCGTCAGACAGCAGCCACAATATCTGCGCGCATGCTCGGGGAGGGTAGGCTCCTTTTGTGCGCATTACGTCATCGTAGCGCGTGTGTCGTCTGCTAGCAGTTTTTTCCCCTCAATAGAAACCAAATTATGACAGAAACCACGATTTTGATGCTTTTAATTCAGAACGTTGTGCTTCAACTTTTCACTTTGTTTAGTTTTCCTTCTGCTGTGTTCTTATCGTACAACGAACAGGCAAGGTAGCACAAAAATCTGAACTTTTATTTGGTGCAAGTTCAACAAAAGATTGATCCGCTTAGCAGTAGTATTAGTAAGCAGGAAAAATTTTCTCTTTGATGATGTTTGTATTTTGTCATACAACCCTTTGCGGAAACGACTTCTGCCATCCTAGAAGGCAGTGACGCGTACAGCGCTGGCACAAACTCATGATGCACTCGAAGGTCCTCCCATTCTTGTCGAACGGCTGCCGACAGCTCGTCCCCAGTCGTCGGGCGGACAGGTTTTCGCACCATGGCTGCTTTGATGTACCCCCATATATTTTCGCAGATGTTCATGTCAGCCCCTTTGGCCGGCCAGGAAAGCATGCTGATTCTGCGATTTTCTATATGTTCCTTGACAACTTTTGCCGTGTGAACCGGCGCCAGGTCATGTTGAAACAAAGTCGGCATCGGGAAAGACGCTGTGACGCTGTGGGCGTAGGGCAGAAACGCATTGTCCAAAATTTCTGTGCAGTATCGCTGCGATGTAAGGGAACCTTCTATGCGATGCAGAGGCCCGAGACCATGCCTTGACACCACGCCCCACACGTTCACGCAGTTTCGGCCACTCGCGGCGACTCCCTGCACATTGGCTGGTTCGTAACTGCATGGAAATCGTATTTTTGACCATCCTTCACAAAATCAAACGTGCATTAAGAAAACTTTCTTACCGTGTGCCTCTGGTTCACCAAACTCACATCCGTTGGTCTTGGAGAGTTGTAAAAGTCGACTCATCCGAGATCACTCGGCCCCAGTCATCTGCCATCCATGAGGCGTGTGCTTCGGCAAACTGGAGACGTGACTTCTTGTTCAAAGCAGTGACGACTGGCTTTCGTGCAGCTATAGAATTTCGCTGTCCAGCACTTCGGAGGCGTCGCCGGACCGTAGCAAGGGAAGCGTCCACATCTAGCTACTCCCGCACTTGCCTCGCGGGCTGGAACGGGTTCTCGACGACAGCAGCTACCATAAGCGCGTCTTCATCCTCCGTCGTTGCCTTTGGTCGACGCCTGTGTGGGGCATCACAGAGTGGCCTTCCTTGCCTAATGCCTGAATAATACTGTTGACGGTCTTTAGCGGCCTGTGCACGAGAGAGCCGATGGAGCGCTGTGAATATCCCTTTAGCGAATATTGTACGATTTTCCACCTCTCTTCTTCGGGAACGCGGGCCGTGCTGAAAATCAGTTGCTGCTCTGACAGGTGTGGTAATGTGCAAGAATATATATACGCTCCTCAAAGATGGAAGCCGCTTTTAAATACGCCCACAAGTGTCATGAGCATGCTTGGCCTGGCTACAGATCAATAATGATCTTGAGAACGCCCACAAAACATTACATATATTTTCCAGTTTATTGATGCATCGTGGGGAGCGTAATGCGAAGTTCAACATCGTCACGAATCCCGAACCGTTCGGCTACCTTATTGCGGTACGCGCGCACTTGCTTGCGTGACGCAATGCGCGCGGCGGGAGAATTTGCGCACGCCGGACACCCTGCGCATGAGCATTGCTTCTCATTGCCGCCGCTGAACCGCGCTGTGAGCTCAGAAGGCCACGCGTTCCCGTGTTCACCCTCAAAAAGATTGCGACTGTACGTCCACCGCGCCCCAGCACCAGGCCAGGTCCGGCGGTATCGTCAGAATACTGGGGCACCTGCAAGGATCTGGGTTTAAAACCGGACCAACCAACCTGCGAAGCCGAATTGGTCTTCTGGTGCAACAGGTGCTGAAAGCCGTTTTCGCAGTTACACGGTACCGCTGCACTGCACGGGCAGAGAGGCGAAGGAAGTTACTTCGCCAACACGTACCGTCTGGGCCATCCGAACGTCCACCTCTCCAGGCGGCAAGTGATTTAAGTGATTTAAGTGATTTAGCTCACGTACTGCGTGAGCAAAAGCTTACATGTGTGGCTGTTGAAAGAGATGACCGGCGACTTGTTTCCTCTATCCGAGCACGTCATCACTGACTGGAAGAACTACGCCCGTGAGGACCCGAAGTGCGCCCGAGAGGAACTACGACGAGCTGCTGACGCGACCTCCGCTCGGTGGCCCCCGGAAGATAGAGCAAATTGACCGCTGCCTTCTTCGCGGCAAGCGAAAGTGCAATAGAGGCTACCTGATCACTTGCGGCAACGTTCCGCTGAGCCACCAAAATTACGGCTGTGTTAAACATCGTGAACCATGGGTCTTCGGCGTGTTCTGCGCGACCACAGGGGTGCTGCGACATTTCAATTTCGACCGACTAGACGCGGTGACGTTAGGCGCAATTATTGCAGCCAATGTTCAACCGGGGACCATTATTCGCAGTGACAAATGGGCCGCATAGAACTGTACACGAAATTTAGTGGATGCTAACGCGGCGAGCCTCAATCTGCATTAGGAGACAGCCATCCAGAGCGTGAATTTCGTGAATCCCGTCACGGGCGTTCGCACGCAAAAAATAAAAAGTTATTGTCAAAAACTGAAGTACCACCTCGGCTGCCGTTATTACCTGCAGGGTAACTGCAGCGCTGCTTGAATCTCACCTGACATGGGTGTGATGGCAGTCAATTAACGGCAACGTGCGCTGCAAAGACTCTTTCTTCCGTTTGTTAGAAGCCACGGATCGCTCGAGCTATCCAGTATGAAGACTCTTTCGTGCGGTTCTTAGAAGCCATCGCTCGGCGCTAACCTGTATAAAGGTGCATCACAAAGTAAGAGAAAATAAAGCGTAGTTTTCTGACCTATTGCTTACGGACATTCCTGCGTGCTTACACGGTAAACGCACGACAAATAACTTATGCGCTAGCCGATGCCCGCTTCGTCCCGCCGCCTTATGTTACCGCGAGGAACGAGCGATCTGTTGAAAGCCCAGTGTGAAAACCAGGCGCACACCAATCTGTGCTCGGAAATGCGAACGCAAGCACGTACGCGTGCCGCACCAGTTCAATCCAGAGGAAAGAAGAGGAGGGGAGTGTTCCCCCTGAGTATAACGCGAGACGTAATAAATAACAAATTAGTCGATATCGCATTCAGTGTACATCCTGTAAGCTTTAAGATGCTTATACACCACGTTAAAGTAACTAGTAATATTGTACTAAATGCACTTATTTTACAACTTGCTTTTGCTTGTAATGCACTCGGTGGAACGACAAACAAGTGAAAGAAGGCACGGCCATGCACCGACGGTATGATCATGTCAGCCCCTGTTTGTCGACCGCCCATATGGAAACGCCCAAGGGTGATAGCCACCCAGAGTGAATCTAGATAAACTAAGGAAACTAGAGCAGGCCTCGGAAATGCCGCTGGTTTTTTGTGCACGCAAATTGCAGTGCCATCCATGAGATGGATGCGAAACCAAAATCGCTTTTCCTTTTTTTTCTTAACCCTCTCTCAACTTTGTCGTTTCTCTCTCGCCTTCAACTATCGGCGGCGCGGCTGGCGCGGCCCGCGCTCGCCGTCGGCCCTGCTGATAACGGCCAAAACGGCAGCAATTTTTTTTTTGCAATATGCGGTCAGTTTTGCGGTTTTCGCATTCCGCGCTAGCAGTGTGGTCCGAGTGGTAACCTACAGTTGCACATTTGTCGGCTTTTCCCAGCAATTTATCGTAGTTGTCGCTGTTCGTGTGTGGTTCAATGGTATACGAACACATCAATACGAAGTGAGCCATGCGACGTGAAATTCTACCGCATCTTCAAAGACAACAGGTGAGCACTGCGCAGTTTACTTCCCGGTTTTATTTGTGATAGTAAATGTGCGCAGTCGTACATGGCTGTGCGTTGGGGGGGCAGCAGCTAGCTGATTTGAAAAAACCACAACGGTGCAGTAAATCGTTATGTTAACAAGCACCGAACATAAAGCTCCTTATAAATATAGTACCACCTGTGCGTATTGCAAAGAACAGATGCGTAGGTGTGCGCTTTGCACGTATTTCTAGCTATTTGGTCGCCATCGTTTACAAATGCGTTTCTGAGAATTAAGGTTGACATATCACAACTAGTACTCTGCCGTGACGCGAAACGAGCTCAGTTTTGTATGTTACCACTGCGATGTCATAATTCATCATCTTCCCTGTTCTTCAGGATGGAAGCGTTTTTAACCTACGCTGGAAGGATGGACCTGATGGGTTTGGCCAGAGAGAAGGTCAACAATCGCACTTCACGGAGGTGGATTTTACGGACCGAGCGAGAAGCAGGCCGTCAGAAGCTATGCTGCGCATTGGCCATTAGAGCAATTACAATAAATGTTTTTTACATGTGCGTACATGAAACACCGTCCGCGTTTTGCTGCATTCTATAGTGTGTTGCACTGTCTGCTCCAATTCTGGTTTTCGCAAACCAACACAATAAAGTGAGTCCAAAGAACTGTTTTATTGTAAGTGGAATTATTTTTTAATACAATTT
This sequence comes from Dermacentor silvarum, assembly GCF_013339745.2. NCBI lineage: Eukaryota > Metazoa > Arthropoda > Arachnida > Ixodida > Ixodidae > Dermacentor > Dermacentor silvarum. The sequence goes on along the minus strand of NC_051155.1, from coordinate 68,771,128 downwards.
GCGCACATGCTTGCTTGATTTTACAATTAAGCAAGTCTGTGACTAATGAACGCGACTGCGTGCATGAAAACGCAAAAAGAATCCACTGCGCACACGGCATGGCTGGACAGAAGAGGAGCGCGGAGCGCCCGCTTCGGTCCGGCGATGCGTCTGATAACGCCCGCGACAAAGAAAAAAAAAGAAAGAAAAAGAGCGCGCCGCGGACAGCTAAAGATAAAAAAAAAAAGAGCATTGCGCGAGGCATGAGAGGTGGGTGAGGCGAGGCATGGGAGAGGAATATGAAACTCAATAGGGAAAGGAGAAACGAGCGGAACAACGTTATCATGAGAAAAAATGTCACAGTTCCGCCTTAAGGGCGAAGCAATGAATGCGATAGCAACACAGCAATGTCATACGAAGTAAGGTGAGCGGCGATGGTAGCAATATGAATTGTAGTAAACATGAGCTTTAAGTAAGCAGGTGTGCTGCGGCGTAAGTAGACCGACATGAAGAGAGACTGGATGACCACGAGAAGGCGCGTGTGAAACAGTGGTGTTGATGAGAAGCGCTTCCCGTGGGCACCGCGTACGAAGGGACACACCGGTAGCGCTGCACTGCCGATCCGGGCAGCATTGCATGTGTAGCGTGCGTTGGAAAATGTGGCCCGACTATTACTAACTGAATGAACAAGCGTGGTGTGAGCGCGCACAAACAAACACGAATAGATCACACTGAATGACTGCAGACAACGACTGTCAAAACACCGGCAGCAAGCATACGCCGCTGCGGGCGAAGGTACGTGCGTCTATCGCTTCAACGGAAACTGAGTGGCGAATGTACGGGTCAGAGCCGTGTGGAGATAAGAGACGGTGCGCGCGAGCGACGAGTGACGAGCGCGGTTGTTGGCAGAGAAGTGCGCCCCCCCCCCCCCCCCCCCCGCTGCTCTCTCCGGCGCTCGCTTCCCGCTTCCTTGCTTGCGCGTGGGAGATTGAGTGCGTTCGCTCTCCGTGATAGCGCGCGTCTCCGCACGCTTCCGGCATACGGCGCGCGGCGAAGATTTTATCTATAGGGAACCTCACGGCGACGACGACGGCGACGGCAGAAATCCGGTGGAAGTGTCCATATAATTGCTATCGCAATAAAAGAAGAAAAAAAGGGGAGCAACTAAATCCACACCGGTGTTGCCAGATCTCGTCTTGTGCGGTTCCCTAGATTTGCCAGGAGGAGATGTCCCTATAGTGAATTCACGCGACTGCGTGCCGCGCTCGCCTTTATCGCGTCCCCGTCCGTGCGTGCGCCAGATTTCGACGTGTCTGCAAGCAGAAGATGAACGTGGGCGCAAGGTTTACACTGGCAGCTTATTCTGAAGAGAAAGTCAATAAATAAATGAAACTGTGTTTCATTGATTTATGAGAAATCTAAGTTAGCACGTGTTACGGCGGGGTAGGTGAGTCTCAGCTAGGCGAATGGCCACGGCCGTCTGGTGTAGAGCGATCGGGCAGTGACGAGACGCGCTTTCGACTCGTTCTTGCCGCCTTTTATGCGCCCCCCCCCCTCCTCTAATTCTTAAATTTATTTTCTGTTATGTTAGTCACTGTTGCACTCAACATTCACCTGATTTTTGAACGGCGTGGCGGCGCCTAGCATTCCTATATTTGTTTATGCGTGGACTTCGAGGCCATTCACCTACCTGCCCTCCCGTTTGTTGTGGCAGTTTCTTAGCTTCCCTGGCTACAGTGGCCATTCTAGCCACTGTACCCTGGCCCAGCACACCCGTCCTTGACATATCTTGCCGTGCGGAAATCAGCGTTCTGTAGGTCTTTCGATCTTGTCGATGCTCAACACATTTAGCAAATGTAATGCTGTCTATTCCGCAAGGCCGTTGCTAAACTTATGGTGGTGCAGTTTATTTTGCAATCAGCATGTCATCAGCACTGCATGGTTCCAGCTAGCAGGATGACCTGAACCGATTATTGTGAAAATTTCGCAGCGCCTGAGAAAACTCAACCTCGGTTCCGTTTGTGCCTTTGCATATTCTGCATCTCATAGAGGCACACACCGCGCGACTTATCGATTCACAAGTTCAAATAAAATAAGCCTAACCTGCGTTGACAAACGCGCTGACGATCTACAGGTGCATTGCAACAGTTGCCTTACTTCTTCGACCTGCCACGCGTACTTCCCATAGCTCTAACCGGCAACAGCTGACTGGTTCAAGAAAACGAAAAGATCATGTTTCTAACGTGACTTTTTGGAATCATGAGGTTAGTGGGTGCACAGATGTGAAGATATTGCGCAATTTGAGAACACAGAAAGAGCCTGAAGCTTGACCGCGGAGCGAACTAAATTTCTTGTAAAATAAACACACACACAGGTTAATTCGAATAACCGATTCCTTATAGCGCACAATCGATCACTTACATACACAAAAAGGGTCAACAATCGTCGCCACCAAGACGATTCGTCCAAATGGTCGCGCATGCCACACAAGACCATAAGGCATCGCCGAAGATGAAGTTGTTGACAGTCCTAGCAATCTTCTCGTGAATTCATGCGAGCGCTCGCGAGATAACGCCGCAATCCTGGCTAAAACAAACAAACACAGAAAATAATATAAACAGAACAATGCGTATAGGCGGGTCCATAATTAATCACATGGGCAGCAACGAAAAAGTATGCACAGAGAGTTTCAGTTCATCTGTTCAACTGGTCGACTTGCCTAGGGAATTTCGGCCTCCATTTTGAGTACATGAAAGAGCTAGTTTTGACGAGCAGCCCAGAGTTGCCAACATGGTGTTTTCTATACCGCTAACTTTGGACGATGTTGCGGTCGGTATTTAGTCTCGCGCGAAAAAAAGTGCGATAGCGAGAGGGAAGGGTAAAAAAAATTGCGCCACGTTTCTTTTTTTTTCGCCACCGTAGTACCGTCATCCATCCGCTAGGGCCTAACTGAAGTGCGCCTTGGCGCTGGTGTCGACTGAGCGTCTGCTATAGAAGAACCAATGGGAGGTATAGGAAGATTCACCCCCCTGACTAGAGGGGAGCGGACGGACAAAATTTGTCTTGGTACCATGAGTGCTTTCCTCTTGGGGCGTCGCCAGAGCCCATGAAGATACGGAGTTTCGCGAAACTCGGCGCATCCTGCATACCACCCCAGGACGAATTTTTTCTCAACTACGAAGCTTTCTGAAAAACTTGTATCTTTGTCCTACATTCGGGTGGATGACAATTTTTTCTTTCATATAAATATTATAAGGCTCACAAGGTTCCCTTTATAAACTTTATATGAGAATACATGACACCGCATGCACAGAAGAGCCCTGCGTTTGCGAACAAACTGCATACTCGTTCTTAATGCTCCATCTCTTAAATGACACCATGCTTTATTTTATGCTCATTAATGAGAGAAACATTCTAGTGGGTGGGAATAACAACATGTAAAAATGGTGAAAAAGATGTACGATACTCACAAGCTATTCAAAAAGTACTCGATATCTGATTCGATTCGTTTCTCACACTATTCGGTTCATATTCAATTGAATCTCACAAACAGCTATTCGCGCAACCTGTATAGGTTTGGACGATATACTTGGTTCATAATTACGGCAGCGTGCGCTCTAAATTCAAACACAAGACAAAAATGAGGCCGCACTACATATGGCTGCACAGGCAACACGATGCAGCGATACGGATCTATGGGCTAAAAGGTGAGCAGCCTGCAGTATTTTGTGATGGTAGAGGGGAAGCACAGAAAAAAAAATGCAACTTGTGACCATGTTGAGTGCTGTTTTGCTGTGTTTGAATGTAGTTTCTTCTCCCATTGCATGTTATTTCTCCTTGTTTTTTTTTTTTTTTGCTCCGCAGCCCCTGAATAAAATATCAAAACACCAAGTACCAAATACCAAAATATTGCTGTAGCAGAACTTGTTTAAGGCTTCGTTCCAGGAAAAAACATACTGTCCATCCACCTTGACAAAACTATTCGGCAGCCTATCATGCGCATAAGCACTTTTGTTACTGCTATTCAGTAACGTCCAACCGAACTTGCTAAATCTCAGTGAGACTCACATTCGCACCCTCCTATTTGCTCACGCATTCAATGTAGCTGCGCTCATTACTAAGTGTGCTGACAAATGGCTAGTTTACACCGGTTACGTAAAAAGTTACGATTCGCCGTTGGCTACAATGACAAGAAACAACGAGGGATATTGCGTCTTTTCTACAAGCTACAGCAAAACTTTAAAAAATCCATGTTCCAATCTTGGAGGGTGGCCAATACAAATCTACTGAACTGAAACACAAACAAATCTAAGCCTTAGGTAGCAAATGAGTAATGAGATATTTAACACACCGAAACACGCTGTTGAGCTTAAACCGTAAGAAGTCAGGCTTCAATATAATTGGCAAGTGAAGGATGAAACAAAGGGCAGAAAATATTGATTCTGGGAGAAATAAGCGAGCGAAAGTATGCACAACCGTTTGTTTGAATCGAGGATCTAGACTTGTATTCTACTAGTAGTCCTGCTATTCGATGCGAGACATTCACATGAGCTCTAAACATGGCGTAACGAAAAGAAAAGATCGCGTGACAATCTTGAATCCCAGCAAAAAAAAAAATGAAAACACAAGGAGAATTCAAGGGCATGTCGGTAATTCTGCCATAAGCACGCGATCGTTGAAGATCGCGTGCAAGCGGTTCGCCACAGGCTCGGCCTCGTCGCAGGCTAGTCGGCTCCTCTTACGCGCGTTCCACTTTTTTTTTCATTCGCCGGCTACCTGAAATTCCCATTGCGCCACGCGCTGAGCAGCTTTCTACCGTACAATATTTGGCTCACTTATGCGAACAGCATCAATTAGAGTATTGACGAAATGTGCAAAGTTGCGAATGTGGCTTCGGTAGTATCGGTTGATCGACAGGAGCACAACGCAAGTCAGTCTTTCCTACCGTCAAACGAAAGCTAGTGATAGACTCAATGTTAAATTCTGATGGGCGCCGCTTTCCTAGGCAAACAACATGTCCTAATTATGGAACCCCTGTGCTATCGAGACGAAATTTGCTCACTTTCATGGTGAAGCCCGTGTTTCGCACTCTAAATAACACCTGATTAACGTGCGTAAGGTGCTGATTCCACTTGCTAGAAAAGACGGCAACGTCATCACGCTAAGCAACAGCAAAAGTATCGGCGCCTCACAGCACTTGGCTGAATTGGAATTATTTATTTCACTTTATTTTATTGTTTATGCCTTGCCGAAAATCTTCCTGAATAAAACAAAATTGCTTAGAAAACACAAACGGGGCGTTCTTCAGCCCGAACGTTACTACTACCGGCCGAAATACGTCGGCCGGAGTAATTAAATACACTAACTTGCTGAAGTGTTCCGATAGAGTAACTTCGGAGCAGCCGCCTGGCAGGTCGAGCGTCGACACACAGTGTTCCCCTGAAAATTTTTCAAGCCACGCTTAAGCATTAGGAAATAGGAAAACTTTAATGCGTTCCCATTCTTATGGTACTTCACGCATTTTCCGGGAGCTGTGTGTTTGTATCTAACGATATATCCGCCTATCTGTGTAACTGGCTAACACGAATGGTTAACGCATCGGGCTGCTATGCTGAGGTAATAACATGGTTTGCAACCAACTATCCGATCAACTTGGGTACGTACACTCTTCAACGAACCTGGGGCCAGATTCACAAAGCTTTTCTTTGGTAAGTTCACGTTGCCATTGACTGGTGGCCTTGGCTAATGATCCGTCTGGCATCTGGATTGGGTAAAATTCTTTCTTACGAAAACTTCTATCGTAAGAAGTTTTTGTGAATTCTGGCCCTGTATCATGCCGACATGGGTCACTGTATATTTGGGACTGGGTAGGCACCACTCTTCGAAGAAACTGTTTGACGCCGATGTGGAGCACTGGGTATGTGCCATTCGGTCTGTGCTGGTCTTCAATGAACCACTTTGATACCAACTTGGGTCACGGGTATGTGCATAAGTGTGGGCCGCTCTTCAATTACCGCATTTGACGCCAACTAGGGTAACTATAGCTATGCGCCACTGGGAATGTGCCGCGCTATACAATGACAAAATTAGGCTCGAAGTCCTCAGCAGACAGACTATAGAGAGAAGTGAAACGGCGCGTTGCGCGAAGCTCACGCGAACCGGTTGCAGCGCGCAACCGTTGGCTTCGGCTGCGGTCGGACGATTTGTGGCAACTGCGCGCAGTTGCAGAATGTAGCTCAAATGCAGTTCCAATCCATCTCAAATACTGCTCAAACCCAGCGCTAATGTAGCTCCGTTAACGTGACACCTGGGGAAGTGCGAATCAGTGATGCGCCGGTGCAGGAGTAGCACTGGACGAGGCAGCAATCGAGCGCTTGTGGGGTGGCGGCGCCCACTCTTGCGCTGCGCTGGTACCAGTCTCGCGTTTCGGAAACAATTTTAACGAGTTTCAGCCAATTACTGCGCCTAATGCTTGATTATTCCTGTCTTTTAAATTATTCTGAATCATGTTAGTTCATTTTGTAGAGGTTTTGATCAATTGTGTACTTTTTGACCCTGGTTTGATAACTTGTTTGTGACCGTGATCACGACGGACGCCGCCGACAGCCCAGGCCCCAGAACTGCTTCGCGCTTAAGAAGAACCTTTTAATTTGTCCGATGCCAAGCTGATAGAACTCACGTATCAGGTGTTCCTCAAGTACAGCAACCCCAGTATTTAGCAGGCTGTGCCACAGTTGGACTGGGTAAACTTCGCTTATCAATGCACGTCTTTCCCGCCAGCGTTTTAGCTAGCTGCGCCATGAGTGTACTGAGCATGCGCCGCGCTTCAATAAACGAGCAAGCGAGGGAACGAGTCTCAGCTTTCGCAGGCACCGGTCCGTCACACTTCTCGTCTCGGACGCCACGCGCGTACTTTTAGGCAGTACCACAAGACGGTGCAGGGAGCGCAGAAAGAAGTGCGAGAGAGGAGCCCAGTTCCGGCATCACACGTTTCACAGCGATCGCACGCGCCCTCGTGCCATGCATTTGGGATGCCAGCCCAGGCTTCGCGGCGGCGGCACTAGATGGCGCCGACTGATCTTTGGCAAGTGCGAAACAGGAGTCCCGCTGCAGTACAGCCTTATCCATAGCTCGTTTTGATGGTGGCAATACGTTGTGTCACAATGTTGATTCAATGCCCTCGTATTGCCGTCGACGATCGCCATGAGAGTGTTTTTCCGATTTTTATAGCATCGGCATTGACGCCCTCGCACTGGAGACAAACAGACAGGAATCTTGGCACGCTTGTGGCCGGCACTGCTTGCATGAGAGGCAGTCCAACGGTCACCAACCGTCTTGGGTGTTGTGGGGGAGAAGGTTCAAATACGCACTCAAGGCGTGTGTTGAAGGGAGAAGGAGAAGACGCACACCCACGCACACACATACGCCAATAGCTTTTACCGTCGCCGGCTTTTTGGCGTTCATGAAGTGACTACCATTCTTTGCCCACTTCAATAGTTTTGAGTCTATCTATCTATCTATAGATATAGCCACCCACGCCGACAGAGTGGCCTAAGTTGTCTACCAGCTTGGGTCACTAGGCATGTGCTCGTGCTCGTGATGCCGTCGTGGTCGTCCCATCGCCGTCATTCCAGCTTCGTGATCTCACGTCATGTCGTCGTCGTGACGCCTTCTACGCCGACCCAGTGTCCCAATTTATTCAGTAGCTTCGGCCACTAGAAATATGCTCATGGTCGTGATGCCATCGTGGTCGTCGCATCGTCATCATTCCATTTTTGTCACCCGACTGTCGCCATGCCGTCGTCATCACGCCATCGTCGTCACACAAACATCATGCATTCGCTGCTACACCGCCGCCGGAATGCCGTCGTGGTCGTTTCATCGTCGTCGCTCCAGCTCCGTCATCTGACTATCGTCATGCCGTCGCCCTCACGTCACCGTCGTCACACAGGCTTCGGACAGTCTTCGTCCCTCCAATTTCATCCTACACACGTCGTCATCCCGTTGTACTCATATCGTTGTCGTACCATCGTCATCATTAAAGGCGTTTACATGAATCGTATCGTATCAACTTTCAGCGTATCGCATCTAATGCGGTAAAAACAAAGTTATCTCGTGATGGAGAATGAGCATTTCAGCAATAACAAAGCGTATTTGCTGTGGGATGAAAACCGGCCAACCAACCGGCGGCGGCCGCTGCCGCACTGCGGGACATCAAAACAAACATCGAGGCTTACGAAGCGGGCCGCACATTATTTTTTTTACTCCTGAGTACATTAGCCGCGTTTAAACAGTGTCATTAATAAATTACATATTTCTCGATTCGTTATTGATTTTCCTATTTAATGTAGCCTAGTCTGCTTTGAGGTTTTAGACGCCGAGACGGCCGCGCTCGGTTACCACTGGACATAGCAACCGCTGCTGACACGCTGGAAATCTTATTCAGATACGATATGGTACGTTACCACAAAATAAACGTCGCGTAAGTTTGTTCACGCGGACAAATGAAGGAGAATCTAAGGAATGTAGCCGTCACCCTGCGCGTATTTTCGGTGTATTTCACAACGCGACAACAAAAGCAGGCTTATCGGAAGTGAGAGCATGAAGTTTCAAACGTGGCACTAGGATCTGTTAGTTTGCTAGACAACACAATACGGATTCATGGTGGCGTATGAGTATATGCGATGCGATAAATTAATACGACACGCTTCTACCGTATGAAATCTAAGCGCAGCTAGTTTGTCGTTGCCTTACAGTCGTCGTCCTGCACTCGATGTCATAACGTTCTTTTGATGCCATTGCGGTAGCTCCATCGTCGTCATTGCAACTTCATATTGCGACTTTCGTTGCGCCGTCGTCATCATGGCATTGTCATTTTGCCGCTATCGTCACACCGCGTTCGACGTAAACCATTTTTCGTCTTTCTATTGCAATAAAGCTCTCGCCATTCAATCCTGATCATGCCGGCCCTGTCATGTCATCGTCGTCATTGCGTCGTCGTGAAACAGTCGTTATTATGCATCCGTTCTGATAGCGCCGTCGTCGTTCCGTCGGGGTCGTGCCATAGTGGTCTCTCCAATTTCGTCATCCGACTCTCGTCATGCCATCGTCGTTACGTCATCGTCATCATAGACTTCGTGATACAGTTCTCGTCACGACATTGTCATCGCACACTCTCATCGTGACATACAAATATCCTCGTGCAGTTGTCATCCCATCGTCTTGATAGAGCCGCTGCCATGCATTCGTTGTCATAGCACAATCGTGCTACTGTTGCGGTCGTTCTATTGTGGTCATTCGAACGTCGACATCTGAATCTCATCGTGCCGTTGTCGTCACACCGTCGTTGTCATCATTTTCGTCAGGCGTAGTCGTCACGCTGTCATTTTAACACGATAGTGTTAAGGGCCCCGTGTCGCAGAAAATCCGGCATCGGCGTGGATGTCGGCGTCCGTGGTGGAGAAAAACATCCCGAACCCCCCCGACCACGCAGGCCCTCCGCGTGGCGCAAGGTGTTAGTAAACAAAAATTGAATTTCTCAGAATGAAATCCGTCAGAAGAATGGTAAAGTACGGCTTAACCACAACCTACAGACATGGTGGCGTGGCACTGTTATTATTGCGATAGAAATTATATGGACACTTCAACCGGATTTCTACCATCGGCGTCGCCGTCGCCATCGCCGTGAGGTTCCGTATAGATTACAAGGGCGATAAAATCGTCGCCGCGCGCCGTATGCGCGAGCGAAAGCACGCGGGAGGGACGCGCGCGCTATCACGGAGAGCGAACGCACGGCCTAAAGCAAACGCGACCGTCGCGCGAAAGGCCGTGGGGGAATGGTAGGGAGGGAGGCGGGGCGACGCTGTGCTCCGGCACATAAGGTGTATCTTGCAATCGGGCGTAAGGGCAACTTGCCACTCAATCTCCCACGCGGAAGCAAGAAAACGGGAAGCCAGCGCGGGAGGGAGGGAAGGGGGCGCAGCTTCTACTCTGCCAAGAACTCCGTTCGTACTTTGCCTGGCTGTGGCCGTCGCCCGCACGGTCTCTTATCTCCACACGGCTCTGACCTTTGTAAGCGCTGTGCATCCGCCGCTCAGTTTCCTTTGAAGCGATAGACCGCACGAACCTTGCCCGCTGCGGCGGCTGCGATTGCTGCCAGCCTTTTGACAATCGTTGTCTGCGGTCATTCAGTGTGATCTATTCATGTTTGCTTGTGCGCGCTGACACCACGCTTGTTAATTCAGTTAGTAAGTGGATGTGTCCAAGTTTATGCAGCCGATAAAACTACTATCCCTACTCCGAATAGCTCTCTACTAATTTGCTATCGCAACTGATGCTTCGCCTTTCGGGTGAAACTGGGTGAAACTGCGACTTTTTTGAATGTACGAGAAACCATAATTCTGTTATGAGGAAACTCAAATACAAACCCTTTTTGCCAGCATTTCTACCATACCAACAGCGGCACGCTCGGTTAGGCAACTTGCGAAAATCTTATCCAGATGGCACTCGCATCCTTGGCAGGTCAAATTGTGACTTGGCCTGCCTAATGCGTTTTGGACACGCGTGCGCGTCGGGGCAGTAGCAAACAATTAATAAAATAATAAAAAAAGTCCTAGGGCCTTCACATTTTAATATAAGACGACTTATATTGCTCCTGGAAAAAAGTCTTCCCAGCAATTCATTTCTATTTGAAAGCGAAGCCGACTTTAAGGGGATCAGTGTAACCTTGGCCTTTGTAAGTTGGCTTTCTCACGTTCTGTGTTGCAGTGAAACCGATTCAATGAAAAATGCGATGCGAACGGGTCCCGATAACGCCATCGCGCTCCACTCTTAACGGCGAAGCTTAAGCGTCCTCGAATTTTTACTATCTTCTTAACTTCAATAACATATTCCCATTGTCGGCAGGCCGTCGTTTTGTGTTTCAGCAGGGTAGTGTCTAGATAAAAAAACGTGCTGCTGCTTAGCTCCGCTAACTCTGTATATGCGAAGCGAGCGCGTTCGCGGCGGCGTTGCTCAAACGCGTTAAGACACGTCGTCAGTTGCTTATGAACGACTCATAACCCCGTAAACGCGGCCTCCCCATTACGACGAGAGAAGTGAAATTCTACGCTGGAATTATTAACGGCAACGCAGCCAGGTGTGGAAACAGACAACGACGACGAACGCGGGAGCAGGATGAGAGCGAGCGCGGCGCTCCTCTTAGCCAGGCGCGCAGCGAGTCACGTGGTCAGGCGGCGACCCAGCTGCGGAGAGTGCATGCGCCAAGCCGGCGGCGGCGGAGCTCGGCGTGGCGAGTCACGTGATGCGTTGCCAAGCCTACGGCGCAGCTGCGGTCAAATGAAGGTCGAAGTGCTGGCGACGGCGAAACTCGGCTCGACGTCCTTAGTGAAGTTTTGGCTGTAATATAGCAGTTTGTGAGTGTATGCGGCCAAATGAGTGTGCGAGAAATACCTAGCAGCCTCTTTCGCCTTAGGAAAGAGGCTGATAGCTGTTCTGCCACCGCAACAGCAGCATCATCTGACTACACCTCCGACTTTACGTTGGTTGCGGAAGTAGAAGTTTATGACAAGCTTGTAATTGCCCCTCTCGGTTTTCTGTTTTTTTTGTCAACAATATTCCATATCCTATTCTTAGTCATTCCCCACACGTGTTATGACCATACACGTTTTTTTTTTTCATAAGCGTCGCCGCATTGCGTACGCAGTGGCTCCTTCTGTGAATGTCGGGATGCTGGCTTGGGCGTGCGCTCCGTGCTTTATCCAAGATATGCGCTGGGCGGCAGTTTCTGCTAGATGTTTTCGCGCTCGCGCGGTCGATTTACTATGGCGTGGTGTCGTTTAGGTGGTAAACGGTTCTGTGAGACTTAATGAAATGGTTTAAGTCGGCATGGCCGGAGTTTCTGCTGGCGTTGAGGCGAACAGTGAAGCGGACGTGATGTGTGTGGGCGTGGTAATTTAAGCCTACAACAGCCTACAACAGATAAGTTTTGTATTTCTGAAAACTTGTTTAACGAATTTCACCTTACTGCAGCATTCTCCATGTAAATCTTCGCTCTGATTAAGCAACAATGAGTAATTCCGAAAGATCGGAGGATCCTAACAGCAGGCGTACAATTTAGCGGTGGAATCAGTTGTACTGTTTATTTTGGCAAGTGCTAAAACTGTTATCTGTAGATGCATTGCGCGACTACCTCGTTTGTTGGACCAGGTTTACTCCCAAGATAATGGTTTTTGTTATTAATAGCGGCATACCGTACCATGTGAATCACACTGCGGCAGATTGTGCGAGTGTCCGAAGCAGTGGTAGATGCTGGCTTATAGTTGTATTTGTTTGGCATAGCGGATGCTACAAGCATGGGGCATGACAATGTGAGGTCCTTTTGCGGCGTTAGCCAGTTTTTTATCTTGTGTTTATGTGTTCCGCGAAAAAAAGAGGATGAAAATTTTCATTTCGGCGGCGTCCGTCCCCTCCTCTACGACGCACTTACAGATTTTACGGAAAGTGTGTCCCCGCAAATAGCTGTCAGATTCTTTTTATGCGATCTCCTTTGAATATTACTGCTTTATAGGGTAAAAACGCAATTCTGAAGCACAAAACTTATCTGTATCATACTGGTTTACCAACCGCAGTGATGTCTATGTTGGAGGCTAACGTACAGGAGGCTAACGTAGACGTAACAAAGTGATTTTAAAGGGACAATAAAGCAAAACAATAAATCAACTTAGACTGATAAAGTATTCTTCGAAAACTCCGCTGTCGTTAACTGCACAGCAGTAGGTCAATTCTTAGAAGGGTAAATGAAGCTCAATGTTTAATTTTTGTAATTTCGCGCGGAAACCCCAACGTCAGCACTACTATGTGACGTCACGACTTTTAAAGTAATTTTTCGTATTTGGGCCAAATTGGCTCAGTAAAAGTTCGCGAAACTTGCTACATTCAGTCTTGGGCTCCTTTAGAACACAGTGTAGTAAATCTTTACCGCTAAAGAATTAACTGAGACCTAGAAGATGCTGTCAAAATTCATGACGTCACGGTGAGCTGGTGCGGGAACTTCAAGGTGCGTCGCCACTCGCCTTCTGTGCTTTTCGTTTTTTCTGGCTTACCGAGCGGCTTCTCGCGGTAAGAGTGGTGTTTTATTGCGATAGCAATTATATGGACACTCAAAAGCATATTTCTGCCGTCGGCGTCACCGTCACCGTCGCCGTCGACGTGAGGTTCCGTATGACGTCAATGGAGATGAAATCGTCGCCGCGCGCCGAACGCTGTATGTGCGAGGGAAAGGGCGCGATGGGCGCGCGCTTTCACGGGGAGTGAACGCACGGCGGAGAACAAATGCGCGTTCTGCGCCGTGCTCGCTTAAGGGCTGCAGAAGTAGGCGTCTCTTTCCTCCTTCAGAATCACCATATATGTAGAGCAAATGCACCTTCTTCCGACGCGCGAGAGGCGGTGGCGGAGGGGGGGGGGGGAGGGGGATGCAAGGGAGGCGACGTTTAGCTGCGGCACCAAGTGCCTATTTATATCAGAGGCTCCGGCAACAATCACCAACGCCGCACGCATTGTGAGCGAACGCAGGCAAAACGCCGACGGCGTCGACAACAGTTCTGCGTGTTGCCGGTGCTGCTGCATGTCCAAGTTTATACAGCTGATAAAGCTAATATCATTACTCCGTATAGCTCTTTACAAATTTGCTATTGCAATTGATGCTTCGCCTTTCAGTTGAAACTGCGACAACTTTTTTAGTATCGTCGATACTAAAGAAATATACTGATACAGAAGAAATCATTTTCCCTTTAGTGTCCCTTTAAGTCCGCTACACTTGGAACCCGTGAGAACGATGCCGGTGCTAACGCAAATGTTTTATAACGATTGGTGCTTACATGTTTCGGGCACGCCTTGGGTTGGACGTACACGATCACTCTTATTATTTAGTCCCTACGCCAAGCAATATCAGATAGTGACAATCTTTTCGAATTCAGGCTGGCAATTTCTTTCGTTTCCTTCATCGAGTGAAAGTCGATGCACACACTACGGCTCATGATTCACGTGGTATGTTTGCGCAGCCAAGAGAAATTTTTTCATACTCTAGTTACTGCTGTGCCGAAAGGCTACACAGTGGTTCTTGCACAACCTTGTATGAAATGACATGTAATTATTAAAGCGACGCTTTCTATGCCTCACTGATTCATCCGTGAGCGCAAAAAAACGCACTGCAGGAAAGCCAACTTACACAATGGCACTATCTGCACACAGATTCTTAGAACACTACAGTTTACATTCGCAGTTGTACCACGGTTATGCCAGCTGCTATATCCCCCAGGTAAAGGGGAATTGCGTGACGAGCGCCATTTTCTCCCCTGGTGCTTGGTAGGCCATGCGCCTTGTCTGCAATGCGCTAGACGACTGTGCGATTTTCGCAGCAGAGGCAAGAGGAAACTAGCACGAGTTCTGTTTGCTGCTAACAGTCTGCATTATTCTAAAAGCTGTCATTTTCAGCTTTTTTGCAATTACCATTTCTTTATGCGTGTGTGGTTCACGCATTGAATAAACAGCATCAGCGCATCTGTGTTTGCTAAAATTTTACCCTATTCTGTTTTGATACGTGAGCCAGCATGCCATGGCGTGTGGCTACTGCGTTTCGGCAGGACAATAACAGGCCGTGAAATGTTCTTTATTTTTCAATTTTATTAGCAACTTTTGTACAGCAAGAGACGCAATACACAAAAGAATATTGCAGACCTCAGTATCCCGCATCTACAGTACAGACTGCGCATAGGCGCATATACATAAATCTTCTTACAATTTCGGATTAGCGAAAGTCATGTTAGTTCTTTTACGTTGCATGAGAGAAACCTACCAACGCAAATAGCTTGTAGTAAAACAGTTATCTGTGATTACTCATGCAAAAAAAATAAAGAGAAAACATTCAGCTAGACTGGTTGAGAGACTGTATACAGCACATTTCGCATACCCAAACACAGACGAGGAGGAGTTATCCTTGCTGGAGCTGTTGTCTGAAAAAAATGGAAGTAATAAGTTTTATGCTTACACACAACCTAATTGCAGGGAGAAATTTCTGCACTGTTTCCGCCACAACAGTTCTTTCAATTCATGTACGTCAACTCTTGTTATATTTTGTTATGGAATTTACGCGAAAAATACGGCACAAAAGTTTAACAATCCGAATTCTTATTTTAACCACTGGTAATTGAAGTAACAGGTTTGGCAATGCTGCTTTCTCAACCGCTGTCTGAAAACACTGATCAGTTTTTTACAGCTAAATTATCTTGATGCCTGAATTTCTTATTCACTTGACACTAAGGCACTGACGGATTAGTTTGTTCAACCTTATTATACTCCTTGTCCTCTTAGTTCTGCGGAATGCCTATTACTGGAAGACAATCTTCAAAAAGTTTTAGGCCACTGGTTTTGCACAGGGGGAGCAATACGTTGCGGCAAGTGGAAGCGCTTCTTTCAGTGGAAGCGCTTCACTGCAACACTGAACGTGGGAAAGCCAGCTTATAAAGACCAAGCTTACACGGATCCCCTTAAACTCGGCTTCACATTTAACAGAAATGCATTGCTGGAAAGACATTTTTACAGGGGCAATGTAAGTAGTTTTATAATAAAATATGAAGGCCCTAGCACCTTTTTTATTACTTTATTAATTGTTTGCTATTGCCCCGACGCGCGCCTGTCCAAAATGCATTCTGCAGGCGAAGTCACAATTGAACCTGCCGAGGATGCGAGCGCCATCTGGATATCATTTTCGCAAGGGTTCGACATCGGCGCTGAGCTCGCGCGCACGTTCAAAAAAAGTCGTGCTCGTCGCGGGATTAATGAGCGCTGTTTCTGCGTCGATCCGCGTCAATGTGCTGATCCAGACTGGCGGTTGGACCCCGGGAGTGACTACTGTTTCACTCGAAACAGAGCTCCGACTCGTGAATTGGTGCCAGCGACGCTGTCCGACAACCACGTAGGCCTAACCCTCCACGTCGGCTACGGAGCGTAACGGCCCTCGGGAGAGAGCCGAACAAGTGCAAACAAGCAAGATGGGTAGGCCCCACCGCGGCACGTCTAAGAAGACAACCACGGACGATGAGCCAATGGTCCAATGTGGCAGCTGCGACAGCTGGTTCTACCTGGAGGACTCCCCGTTCTCCTCCATAGAGGAGGCCCAGGGTAAGAGTTACACATGCAAGTTCTGCACGAAGATTTCTGCACTACATGCGCTAATAGCACACCAAGAAAGAAAAATGAGCGCCGAGAGCAGTCTCGACATCGAAACATTGAGAACACAAGGGGAAAAATCGGAGATCGAGGGCAAGGCAGAAATACAAAGACTACAACAGTCGCTGAATGCCGAGCGCGAACAACGGGAACGGCTGTCAGAGGAGGTGACAGCGCTCCAAGCCAAAATTGAAGAGCCTGGCAAGAGAGAAGGCACCTCATTGGTGCAGAAATGCCAAAGAATAGAAGACACAAAGGAAATCAAAACGACACCGGAAAGACAGGAAACCCCACCCAGTCAAACGAGAGGCAGCCCAACACAGAATGAGGACCAGGAAAACGCAGAACAGAGCGAGGAAACAGAGACAAGCGCCGGCCCATGGATCAAAGTGGGCAAGAAAAACATTGGAAAAAAAACAGAGGGAATACAACCCAATAGCACCCCCTCACAACCAAAGGGCTAATCAAAAGGCCCAAAGCCAGTCAGGGTAACGGCCCAGCAACAACCCACCCCAGCAGCGCTACCAGACAGTGGTGCTAGGCGACTCAAATGCTCATAGACTAAAAAAACACCTATACAAGAAAATCAACGACCAGAGGCTCCGCATAACCACCAAATCGGGAGCAACTACACATGAAACACTCCTTCGAGCAGAAGGAGAAATTGCACGTGCAGACGCCTCCAACATCAAACTCCGACTAGTGATTCACGTTAGTACTGTCGAAGCACTAAGTGACACAGGAGTTGAGAGGTCCCTTGAACAGCTCACAGAAAAACTATTATGCTGGAACGAGAAGGCACCCCAACACCACTATATTATAAGTTCCATACCAGAACTAAAGTCGCGAGGCCCCCAGGCAGAAACAGCTTGTCGCAAATGGAACCAACAAATCAAAAACTTGTGTGCTTCACTCAGTCCCAGAATAGAATTTCTCAACACTGGGGATGACCTCAATCAAGAGAGCTTCAATGACATCCACTATACCGAGGCAGCAGGATACTATGTGAGCTCTCTACTAGCACCAAAAGTAACTTTTTTTTAGGAAACAACACACACAAACACACAATCACATCAGAAAACCGCAGACGCCCCAATGGTACAGACCAGAGGACAGTGAGGTCACTGTTGAAAGCAATGTCAACAGCACTTGGCCAGTTAAGTCAAACAAGACGCCACTGAAGAAACATATTGTTACGGGGATAACGTTTATTTAGGGAGTGAGTGTGGCTATATACAAGGTTTGGACAAGCAGCAGCGACGGATGCAAGGCTGTCGCGCGCCTCTGGCCACTTCGTCGCCGTCGTCTTCGTCCGACCGACAGTAGCAGCCCCTTCACTGTCTCGTGGCACTACCCCCCCGGGGCGAGAGCGCCGACCCGGTGCTTGCTACGACAGACCAGAGGGTCCAGTTACGTATGGCTTAAGTCTCGCAACGTGCACGATAGCAGAGGTTGGGGGCGTAGACGGCGCTGGTGCGGTGACTGGCTCGATCTCATACGTAACGTCGGTGACTTGACGTAGCACCCTGTAAGGACCATCGTAGCGGGACAATAGCTTTTCGGAGAGACTGATGCGGCGGGACGGAGACCACAGTAGCACGAGAGCGCCTGGGGAGTAAGAAACGTCTCTGTGGCGACTATCATACAGGGCTTTCTGAGAAGCCTGAGACACTGTGAGCCGTTCACGTGCGATCTGGCGAGCTGTGTCGGCGCGCGCTAGGGCGTCGCGAACGCACGTGGTGGTTGAGCTGACAGGAAGTAAAGTATCGAGAGGCAGGGAAGGTTCGCGTCCATACAGGAGATAAAACGGGGAGTAGCCAGTAGTGTCATGTCGGGACGAGTTGTAGGCGAAAGTAACGTACGGCAAAGTAGCATCCCAATCGCGGTGATCGGCGGAGACGTACATGGAAAGCATATCGGTTAGAGTTCGGTTCAGGCGCTCTGTGAGTCCATTCGTTTGGGGGTGATAAGCAGTTGTGAGCTTGTGGTGGGTAGAGCAGGAACGAAGGATGTCATCGATGACGCGAGACAGAAAGTATCGGCCTTGATCGGTCAGAAGCTGTCGAGGAGCACCATGATGCAGGATGATGTCATGAAGGAGAAAGTCGGCGATATCCGTAGCGAAACTGGTTGGGAGGGCACGGGTAATGGCGTATCGCGTCGCGTAGTCGGTCGCTACGGCGACCCACTTGTTGCCTGATGTCGAGGTTGGAAAGGGACCAAGAAGGTCGAGCCCAACACGAAAGAATGGCTCGGCGGGAATGTCTATAGGGTGAAGCAGACCGGCAGGTAACATAGCTGGCCTCTTGCGCCGCTGGCATTTGTCGCAGCTAGAGACATATCGTTGGACGGAGCGATAGAGACCAGGCCAGAAGAAACGGCGCCTGACGCGATCATAAGTGCGGGTGACACCAAGGTGACCAGCAGTGGGCTCATCGTGAAGCTGGCGAAGGACATCTGACTGCAGATGGGCAGGCATGACAAGGAGGCGTTCAGGGCTCTCAGGATGCATATGATGGCGGTATAAGGTGCCGTCCTGAAGGAAGAACAAGTGGAGGGAAGGGTCGGGTGTGGCGGAGTTGAGACTGTCGATGATAGACCGTAAAGCCGAGTCGCGGCGTTGTTCGTCCCGCATATTAACGAGGTCCGAGATAGACAAGACGCAGGCGTCGGTGTCTTGCTCGGAGACGTCAGGGGAATCCACGGGATGCCGTGAGAGACAGTCGGCATCTTGATGAAGCTGACCGGACTTGTGCACCACTGAAAACGAGTATTCTTGGAAGCGCAGAGCCCAACGACCAAGGCGTCCTGTAGGGTCTTTGAGCGAACAAAGCCAACAGAGGGCGTGATGATCAGTTACGACGGTAAAGGTGCGGCAAAACAGGTAGGGACGAAATTTGGCGACAGCCCAGACAAGAGCAAGACACTCTCGTTCCGTGATGGAGTAATCCTTCTCCGGTGCGGACAGGAGGCGGCTAGCGTACGCAATAACACAGTCGTGGCCGCTCTGACGCTGAGCGAGGACGGCACCTTTTCCATGGCCGCTGGCATCTGTGCGAAGTTCCGTCGGTGCAGTCGGATCAAAATGCGCTAAAATAGGGGAAGTCGTCAGGGCATCTATAAGCGCCGAAAAGGCAGCAGCTTGGGGTGAGCCCCATGTAAAAGCAACGTCTTTTTTGAGGAGCGCAGTAAGGGGACGCGCAATGTCGGCGAAATTACGAATAAAACGTCGGAAATAGGAGCACAATCCTATAAAACTGCGTACGTCTTTGGCCGAACAAGGGACAGGAAAATGCTTCATGGCGCGAACTTTTTCAGGATCGGGCTGGACACCTGTCGCGTTGACGAGATGGCCAAGTACGGTTATTTCACGGCGTCCGAAGCGGCATTTTGAGGCGTTGAGTTGGAGACCGGCATTGCGGAATACCTCGAGAATGGTGGAGAGGCGCTGAAGATGGCTGTCAAATGTTGGCGAAAAAACAATGACATCGTCAAGGTAGCACAAGCAGGTTGACCATTTCCAGCCACGAAGAAGCGAATCCATCATGCGCTCGAATGTGGCCGGCGCATTGCAAAGGCTGAAAGGCATCACTTTAAAGTGATAGAGGCCATCGGGAGTTACGAATGCGGTTTTTTCGCGGTCCAGAGGGTCAACAGCAATCTGCCAATAACCTGAGCGAAGGTCAATAGATGAGAAATATTGGGCGCCGTGAAGACAGTCGAGTGCGTCGTCGATACGGGGCAAGGGATAGACGTCCTTTTTCGTGATCTTGTTTAGGTGTCGATAGTCAACACAAAATCGCCAGGTGTTGTCCTTTTTCTTGACCAGCACAACAGGAGCGGCCCAAGGACTCGAGGACGGTTCGATGATGTTCTTGGCCAGCATTTTATCGACTTCCTGTTGGATTATGGCGCGTTCCGCAGCGGAAACGCGATAAGGGCGCCGGTGAACCGGTTGAGCATCACCGGTGTGGATGGAGTGCTGAACAACTGTTGTCTGGCCTAAAGGGCGATTTTCGAGATCAAAGATATCGGAATACGACAGCAAGAGCCGGCGAAGATCTTCTACTTGCGTATGCGAAAGGTCGGCTGATATCATTTTTTCGAAATTGGCACATAGCGACGAGGTGGCTGTGAGAGAGCCGGAAACAGTTCGAGGGCCGTCGAAGGCTAACACAGAAATCGCGCATTCTTGCAACGACGACATGGTGGCAAGCGCGATGCCAGCAGGTAGCACGTGGGTAGCAAGACCAAAGTTCAAAAGCGGCAGGCAGGTTTTGTTGTCGCGTACGGTAACCACAGTGTGCGGGAGAACGACAGAGTGCATCAGGACCACGTCGAGAATCGGGGAAACAACGTATTCACCATCGCACACAGGAGGAGAGGGACTTAATGGGATGTACGTGGAGGCTTGCGGTGGCAGGTGGAGGCACTCGACAGAACATAAGCGGCTAGGAGTGTCCGATAGTACGTGGGTGTCGAAAGGGAGCTCCAGTTGAAGTACACCTGTGGAGCAGTCGATAAGGGCTGAGTGCGTCGAGAGAAAGTCTAGGCCGAGGATCACGTCGTGGGGACACTGCGCAAGCACGGCAAACAAACCAATGGTCTGATGGCCAGCCATGCACACTCGGGCGGTGCACATACCAAGAACGGCAGACGAGCTGCCATCAGCGACCCGTACTGTGCTCTGAATTGCGGGCGTAATCACTTTGCGGAGCTGAGTACGGAGAGCAGCGCTCATTATTGAAATCTGCGCTCCGGTGTCTATTAGGGCCGTAACGGTGACGTCGTCCACTTGAATGTCCAGAAGGTTTCGGCGCGTAGATAAAGTCAACAGAGGATTTGTATATCGGGTCACTGATGCAGCGTCACCTCCGGGAGCTGCACGGCTTAGTTTTCCGGAGCGTAGGTGCCAGGCCGTGGAGGGGACGATGACCGGTATGGTCGCGGCGATAGAGATCGACGGCCTTGTGGGGACGGTGAGCGGCTAAACCTGGAGTGTGGAGCGGCGGCATCGGAAGCATCGGAAGCATGTGGATCTGAGCGAGGGGAAAACCATCGAATGTTGCCTCCAGGACGACGCCAAGATCCAGTGCTCCAGTTTGAAGGCGACGACCAGCTACTGCGGCAGTGACGGGCAATGTGTCCAACGCGAGAGCAGTTGAAACATATGGGTCGGTCGTCTGCCGTCCTCCAGTCAGCCGGGTTTCTGTAGCGCGAAGGGTAGACCTGGTTCTGGGTGACATTTGCAGGGGTACGTTCGGATGTACGAATGGAACAGACGGCCGATGATAATCCCATGTTCACGAACTCCTGGCGGACGACTGCTTTTATGAGTGACACGGTGGGCAGGTTGGCTGACTGAACGTCTGGAAGAACGGCCGTAGGAGCTAGAGCTTCAAGTTCGCGGCGGACAATACGCGTTACATCTTCTGACGCTGTAGCCGGTACAGGCGTCGGTGGGTCTTCGCATGATGATGTGGCGGCAGTGTTAGGTAGCCGAAGGAACTGGCGGGTGATGCGGCGACTCTTCGCTTGTTCAAAGCGCTGGCATTCCTTAACTATGGCGTCGACCGTCGTACAGTCCTTACACACCAGTAGATTAAACGCGTCGTCGGCTATTCCTTTCAAAATATGCGAAATCTTGTCATCTTCGGCCATTTGTGCGTCAACTTTTCGACAAAGGCCCAGGACGTCCTGTATGTACGAAATGTACGATTCAGTGGTCGTCTGGATACGATATCCCAACTCCTTTTTAGCGGCCTGCTGTCGGTCAAATGATCTGCCGAACAACTCGCGCAGCTTCGCCTTGCAAGCGTCCCAACTTGTAAGATCTTCTTCATGCGTCCGGTACCACACGCGTGCCGTCCCTTTCAGATAGAATATCGCGTTGGCTAACATAACCGTAGGGTCCCACCTGTTGCGGTTGCTGACGCGTTCGTACATGTCGATCCAGTCTTCGACGTCCAAGCCATCTGTGCCAGAAAAGGTTCCCGGGTCTGTGGGTGCAAAAGAATCACAGGAGCCGGTGGCTGCTGCACCGTCGACACTTCACTGGTCATCGCGGAGCAACCAAGACGGCGACCGCTTCGAAGTTCCGTGCTTGGTTGACGGAGCCGGCACGTTGACAGGTTTACCCCGCACCTCCACCAAAGATGTTACGGGGATAACGTTTATTTAGGGAGTGAGTGTGGCTATATACAAGGTTTGGACAAGCAGCAGCGACGGATGCAAGGCTGTCGCTTGCCTCTGGCCACTTTGTCGCCGTCGTCTTCGTCCGACCGACAGTAGCAGCCCCTTCACTGTCTCGTTGCAATATCATTAAAGCTAAAGTGCTTAACACTAGCCTCACAGATACAAAATAAAACAGAACACAATCACCAGACTACTCAAGAGGAAGACAGAAATGCTTGGCTGAACACAAAGACGATTGCAAACCAAACTGAAGAGGATCAAGTAAGCCAAGACAACACACAGAATCTCAATCCCCATACAAAATCCAAACAAGTAGCCCTGCACCCAAAAAGAAAGCACAAAAAAGTTAAATCAGGAGATAAACAAAAGAACTTAACCATCTGCCTACTAAACATGCAAGGCGGCAGCAGACTAAAATGGCAAGAAGTACAGCGTCAAATCAGCCAGCAAAAAATTTATTTATACGCACTTACGGAAACGCACCTCAGAGATGAGGAAGAACCCAATATACACAACGGTTTAGAGTGGTATGGACAAAATAGAAAAAGGGGCACTAAACGTGGAGGAGGGGTTGGATTTCTTGCACAAACCGCCCAGAATATCTGTACTGGAGAGGACCAAAACTCTTGCCAAGAACACATCTGGATCAAACTAGAAGTAGAAAAACGCAATATATATCTATGTGTGATATACAAGGCTACATCACCTGAAGAAGAAGAATGGAATAGAAAAATATATGAATGCATCACTAAGGATATCCAACAAAAATACAGTGGACATCCTGTTTTCCTCCTGGGTGATTTCAACTGTCATATAATGGAACTTGAAGGCAAAGAAAAGAATGCAATGGGCTTCCGCAACCTTGTGGAAAAGTGCCACTTATCCATAGCAAACCTAGACCCACGCTGTCAAGGCACTTACACATGGACACGCCACACTCAAAAATCAGCCATTGACTATGTATTATACAACAACCAGGCCACCATGCAACACATCCAAATAAAATCAATGCACATTGATGAAGACAAAGCAGACAGCTGTGGTAGCGACCATAACAGAATTAAAATCCTCCTAGATACCACTACACCTTGCACACAAAAGAAAAAGACAACAAGCACAACAAGGCACTGGAAGACGAGAGACAAAGACAAACTAGAAGAGTTTGCATTACAACTAGAAGAAAACATAGAAAACACGAAAACCTATGAAGAGTTCATCGAACAATGCCTACAAATGGCAGACAAAACTCTTGGCAAGACAAAAGGGATGACCCAAACACGACCCACGCCATGGTTTGATAAGGAAGTTAAAGAAGAAATATCAAAACGCAAAAGCCTATCCAGACTACACCACCATACAAACGAAAAGGACACCACAGCAAAAGCCAACGCATGGCAAGCCAACTTAAATCGGAAACAAAAGGTGAAACACTTGGTGGCCGAAAAAGTTGACACCACATTCAAGCAACAAGAAAGCCATATAATAAAGGAACGAAAGCATTACAGTCAAAGGTTCGGGATGTATATCGACTCCCTACAACCAAAAGAGACCTCACCGAAAACAACTGCTTTGCACACAACCTCGGGACTAGTCTTGACAACACGAGAAGAGATGGAAGCATACCTGACATCACACTTCACAACACTCCAAGACAACCCACAAGCGCATGCACCACAGGACACAAACACAGCCACTGATAAGAAGAACATGAGGAAGGAAGAACATAGTATACTGAACCCAATATCCACAACAGAGCCTAAACGACGCATCAGTGACCTTAAAAACCAAAAAGCAACAGGCCCCGATGATATCCCCAACGAATTTTTAAAAGCACTAAAGACAAAAGTACGAGAAACACTACGACAGTACTTCAACAACATCCTTGAATCGGGCCAAATCCCACCAGCATGGAAAGAGGCAAAAGTGACCCTCATACACAAGGGCAAAGGAAAACCACTTCAGCAACTGAATGCCTACCGCCCAATATCTATAATAAGCAATGTCCAAAAACTGTTCAGTGCAATCCTAAACCGAAGACTACAAAAGTTATGTGAATCAAATAACATATTCCCAGAATCTCAAAACGGCTTCAGACCAAACCGCAGGACAAGTGACCATACATTCACGCTGAC
Source organism: Dermacentor silvarum (assembly GCF_013339745.2). NCBI lineage: Eukaryota > Metazoa > Arthropoda > Arachnida > Ixodida > Ixodidae > Dermacentor > Dermacentor silvarum. Next base: position 68,746,595 of record NC_051155.1, on the reverse strand, counting down.
CCAGGCTCTAGAAATGAAAAATAAGGAAAAATCTACGCTCTATCTGGCTTTTCTAGATATGGAAAAAGCCTATTACAGTGTTCCCCACTCCAGGCTTTGGCAAAAACTACAGGGCATCGGATTAAAAAGTAAAGGCATAGACCTCCTCAAGGACCTATACACGGGTTGCACAGCAGTGTACAGGCTAACCGAACTCAGGTCGAAGAAAGTCCAGCAAAAGATAGGACTAAAACAAGGATGTCCCTTGTCCCCAACACTATTTAATGTATACATTACACAACTCCTTCAAACATTAGACATCGAGGGACCAGGCCTCCGACTGTCCACGATAACAACTGACGGGCAGGAGGAATACACCAAGATCTCATGTCTGGCATTCGCCGATGATATTGTGCTGTTAGCAGAATCAGCAGCTGACCTATAATACCAGCTTGACATCTGCTCCCGAGTTGCAGGAAACGACCAGCTAAGGTTCAACACTGAAAAAACGCAGTGGTTGGGAATAAACATAAACAACACTGGCAACGAATTCACCCTCCAAGGGAACCTCATCAAAAAAACATCTGAATACAAATACCTCGGTGTAACACTCGGCGACCAACCAAATTATCTAGATCAGCACCAAATCGCCTTAGTCAAAAAATGAAATCGCCTCAAAGGCAACATCTGGAACTTGGCCAGGCACTCGTACAACCCTTACACTGTTGGACGCACACTGTGGAAGGCAATAGCTGTACCAGCGACAACGTACGCAGACGACGCGCTGGCCTACTCCAGCGAAACCATAATATGCCTGGAGCGCCACCAAATTGAACTGGGCCGCTGGCTGCTGGGGGGAAGCATGGCTACAGCTAATGCAGCAGTAAGCGGGGAAATGAGCTGGTCCTCCTACGAGGCAAAGGAGGCGAGATCCAAACTACAATACGCCGGAGACTAAAATTTATGGCAAACACAAACTACAGTCGCAGAATATACCTACACCTAAGGTACAAAAACATCAAGACGGCTTAGATACGGAAATACACCTTCCTAAACACAAAATACAACCAAAATTCCAAACACCACGAAACAAAAACAGAGACAGAGTGGCGCAAGGCAGTCATCAAAGAAATCAATGACGCCGAAACATCAATATGGCGCACGGCAGTAACAAAGAAACAAAGCTTGGCACTCTATCACCAACACAAGCCGGAACCGTGCCCATCACCACACTATCGAGGAGACAGAGGCAGCGCCCTACTGTTTCAAGCCCGCACCGGCGCTCTCCTGACAAACCAACGCCGCCACGAACTATTCGACGTGGATCCGACGTGTCGTTTATGTGGTGCACAAGAAGAAACCCTCATCCACGTCTTACAGCAATGCCCGAGGCTTCCCCCAGACCCCCAACCGTGTACCCTGGCCGAGAGCCTGGCGCTGACCGGTAACACCGAGGAGGAGCGAGCTGCACGCGCCGAAGCCACGAAGACCCGGCTAGAGCAGTGGGAACGTCAGGGCAGGTGCGCCGAAAATTCTGGCAAAAAAACAACCAAACAGTCCTTGGACATTCCAGTTACAGCCACCCCATCACAGTAACGGTTACCGATGCCGGCCACGCCAAATGCGCGAGCCTCTGCCGGCTCCAGCTGATCGCGACCGACGAAGCGGCAACACGGTTTTGGATGGGACGCGGGGGACGCGCCCACCTGACCCCGGCCTGGCTGGTGGATCGGATTGTGCTGGCTTCGGTGACATCCGAGACGACTGGTGAACAGTGAACCGGGCCAACCAGACGGCCTCAAAGACTGTGACTGCTAGTACACTGTACTGTGACGAACTGTTTGTTTTTCCTCTCTTTACGTCTCACTTTATTTCCTTTCTTGTTTTTCTACATTTTCCTGTGGCGTTGACAAACCCCTGCCCTGCGTCAAAAGGGATCAGGACCACTTACTTACTTACTTACTTACTAAGTACCCGAGCGCGCGGCTGTAGGTCTGGTAGAAATGCTGGAAAAGAGGTTTGTGTTTGAGTTTCCTCGTAACAGAATTATGTTTTCTCGTACATTCAAATTACAATCCGACGTCGAATGCTAAACAATCCGACGCCGAATCGGACACCGAATGGTAAAGTCGTACTTTACCATTTTGGGGACGGATTTCACTGTGAGAAATTCAATTTTTGGTCACCAAAACCTTGCACCACGTGGAGGGCCTGCGCGGTGGGGGTGGTTGGGGATGATTTTCTCCGCCATGGACGCCGACGTCGCAGGCCGACGCCGCACTGACGCCCGATTTTCTGCGACACGGGGCCCTTAACTCTACCGCGTTAGAATGTTGCAGCGCAGACTAAAACGCAAAGGCGTGCACGTGTGTAGAGGTGCAGAGAACGGCAGGAGCAGACGAACTGAAAAGCAGCCGAAACGATAACAGCGAAATCGCCGCCCGTTGGTGCAACAAGTGAAGCGACTAAATAAAGATATAGCATGCCGAGAAAGAAAATGGCCACCAACACATTTTATTTCGACACATAATTACATCACTTTATTGCTATGTAGTTTGAAAAGGTAAAGCCACATATGCAAAAGTTACTGAATTTTATTTTGGCTACCAGTGTCATGGCGACGCTTTATTGCCAATACCGAAACTAGCCCCACTGTCAACCGCCTGGTTTTACCGATAACATCAATGTGAACTGCAACGCCAAACTCTATATATCTGCATTAAATTACGCGCGTCACGGAATACGTTCCCGGCCGTCACCGTGGGTAGGCTGCGGGTGCAGCGCACGGTAGAAGAGGCTGCCGTAAGCGAACGTAACCGCTAGCGGCATCGTGCCCGTATGACCGAACCCGTGTATCGGCAATGGCATGAAGTCCGTGAAAGTGTGACTGTGTGCGTCTAATCAACCGCAACATGATCTAAAATAACGGCTATGCAAATTAACGAAACGTGTATTCATTCAACTTCATCGTTAAAAAAATTCAATACTAAACAAGCAGTCAAATCACATATGCATCGCATCGGATCCCTCAGCCTTTCTTGGGTTCGTTGCGTGGTTGTTGGATTTGCACTTTGACTTTGATTCACTTTGCATGGACGAAAGCTTCGCGTTCAACCGTCTTTCTTTAAGAAAGGGGTTTGATTTTTTAACAGCGAAGCTGTTTAAGCAATCCGTAAAACCGTGCTCGTTGACCGAAAGAACATCGCTGAGCGAAGAAATACCTGGGTTGCCTAGCAACCACCTCGCGGGGCGGCGTGTGCTTCGCCTCATCTCCATGCTGTGCACATGTTGCCTCGACTTGGAAGTTAATGAGAGGGAAGCAGAGCATGCGCGCGGCGCGCGCCAAGCTCCATGACATCCATGACGTCATGACGTCCATGACCTCCATGACGTCACGGATGAGTTCAGAAGGCAAAGGGAGAGGGCGCGCAGCCGGGAGGAGGAGGGTTGCCGCTGAAGTCCTCCTTTCCCACTTCGCATACAAGCGGTCTGTTTTCGTGCTCTCTTGCAGGTCCGCTGGCCGTGTGGCGACATTCGCTAAATCGCGGAGCAGAACCCACTGAAGTGTATCGTGTTTTACGAAGCGCTTTCGTCCTACAAGGTTTACCTTCCAAGCTGCTATTCATTTTCTGAACCACTGGCACATTGCTCGTACGCACCAGTGCCAAGCAATTAAAATAAAGTGTACTGAAGAAGAACGAGCAGTATGCACTGCTTCAAGAAAGACGACGACGACGAGTTGGTCGAAGCCGTGTGCCTGTGCTGCCTGCGCTGTGTAACCTCTCGTCTCGTTGCAGTGCTCTACGCTCTAATTAATTAAACTAGAGTGCCTCTCTACATTTGGTGGAGGTGCTGGGTACTTTTACCGACCTGGAACTCCGCAGCCGGACGCTCCCTCTCGTCTCTGCCATGCCTGAGGACGCCGAGCAGCCCGATCCTCCCCAGGCATCGCCTGTTGTCTGCTCCGGTGCCCTACGCCACCGCGATCCTCCTGTCTTCAGTGGCACCGACGATCATGACGTCGAGGATTGGCTCTCCTCATACGCCCGCGTAAGTGCGCATAACAAATGGGACGACAAGGATAAACTGACTAACGTCAACTTCTATCTTTCTGGAGTCGCTCATCTCTGGTTCCGGAATCATGAATCCGACCTTACCACCTGGACTGCTTTTACTAATTATTTCAAAGAGGTCTTCGGTCGCCCTGCTGTGCGAAAGCTTCGTGCGGAACAACGCTTGCGTGGTCGCGCTCAGCAAAAGGGTGAAAACTCCACCAGCTACATTGAAGATGTCGTTGACCTTTGTCGGCGCATCAACCCCACTATGCCAGAAAGTGAAAAGATAAAGAATGTCATGAAAGGCATCGACGATGATGCCTTCCAGATGCTCTTGGCGAAAAATCCTCGAACGGTTGACGAGGTGATCACCCTGTGCCAGAGCTACGCCGAGCTCCGCAAACAACGCCTCACTACGCGCCGAGCTGCCGCGCCGGACGACACGATTTCGGCCCTCACTGACAGTTTCAATGCTGCTCCCGCCCACTCCGCGTTCCTCGACCAAGTCAAACAATTTGTTCGAGAGGAAGTCGCGCGTCAACTGTCCCTTTTGCCTGCTACCCGGTCGTCTGAGTCCTCCTTGTCTCCGGAACTACGTCTGGTCATACACGAACAAGTGAGCGACGCACTACCTCTCGCTCATCAGCCCCCTCCAGCGCCGGTTCCGCTCACGTACGCTGCCGTCGTTGCCAGTCCAAGACCTCCGCCTGCAGTTTCACACTACACGCCCACAAGCGGCTTCTACGCGTCGCCTTCTGCAGCTGTAAACTACGTGCCCAGAAGCGACTTCTGCGCGCCTCCGCAGCCCCTACGCCCGGCTCAACACTGTGCACCCCAGCCTGGGCCCCCTGTTCACAATCCGTGGCGTACCCAGGACAATCGGCCGATCTGCTACGCGTGTGGCTCTGCTGGCCACGTGGCACGATTTTGCCGCCGGCGGGGTTGGTGCCCTCCCGATACTGCGAGACCACAAGGGAATACACCTGACTCTCAGCCCCGCTATGTTCCACCTGTTCCGCACTTCGCTTCCTCGTCTCCTGCTCCTCGAAGTTTCACCACTCGTCGGTCTCCCTCTCCCCGTCGACGTTCCCTGTCCCCCCTTGTCCGTCGCCCCCCCCCCCCCCCCCCCCGCTGTGGAGGAAAACTAAAAGGCGCAATTCCGGAGGCAAGAACTGCGATCTCATCGAACTGCTCAAGCGCTCGCTTATCCCCTGCGAACGTCATTGAAGTTTATGCGGAAGGTATCGCTGTTCACGCGCTTGTCGACACCGGTGCCGCGGTGTCAGTGATTGCCGACCAGCTTTGCCGTACGCTCCGAAAGGTCGCGACGCCGTTTTCCGCTATTTCGATACGTACAGCAAGCGCTGAGCCAATTGAGCCTGTAGGAACTTGCACCGTCCGTGTCGCCATACAAGACAGTTTATATCACATTGAGTTTGTTGTTCTTCCCCGCTGCTCTCATGCCATCATTCTAGGATGGGACTTCCTCTGTTCTAATCGCGCAGTTATTGATTGTGCCCGTGCAGAACTTGCGCTGACTCCATTTTGCGGAAGTCTTTCTGAAGATTTGCCTCTTTCTTCTGCTAGAGTGTTCGTCGCCGCCGACACCGATATCCCTGCTTTCTCTTCCGCCCTTGTGCCCGTTTCCTGTGCTGCTTTCTACGATTCCACAGTTCTCTTCACGCCATCGAAACTTGCTGCACGCCGTCATCCCTTCTTGCTTCCCTTCGCCATCCTTCCCATTCGCCAGAGCTCCAGCGCACTTTACGTTACGAATCCGTTTTCGTGTCCATCAAGCCTACGCCATGGCGAGTGCCTCGGGTCTGCTGACGAATTCGAGCCGAACTTTCTATACGATGTGCCTGATGACTCGACTCCTCTTCAGGTTGACGCCATGGCTCTTCCTGTCTCTACGTCTGAGCCAGCATGTGACAGAACCTTCGCTCGGTGTATTGATCCGCAGCTCACTCCGAGTCAGCGCGCGCAGATCGTCGACCTCCTTACCCGATTTCGCACTTCTTTTGACCACCAACAACAATGTTTAGGGCGTACAGCTACAGTCGTTCATCACATCGACACCGGTAGCCATGTCCCACTACGACAGCGTCCATACCGTGTGTCCGCGACGGAGCGCCGTGTCATCGACGAGCACGTAGGCGACATGCTTCAACGCGGCGTGATACAGCCTTCCCACAGTCCTTGGGCCTCTCCAGTAGTGCTGGTGAAAAAGAAAGATGGGACAATTCGTTTTTGTGTGGACTATCGACGCCTGAACAAAATAACCCGGAAAGATGTCTATCCTCTCCCCCGTATCGACGACGCACTAGACTGCCTCCAAGGCGCTGAATTCTTTTCGTCCTTAGACTTACGATCTGGTTACTGGCAAGTCCCGGTGGCTGAGTCAGATCGCCCGAAAACGGCATTCGTTACGCCTGACGGCTTATATGAATTTACCATGATGCCCTTTGGCCTGTGCAATGCGCCTGCCACATTTGAAAGAATGATGGATAACATCCTCCACGGCCTCAAATGGCAGACATGCCTTTGTTACCTCGATGACATTGTCATCTTTTCCCCGGACTTTTCTTCTCACGTGCTCCGACTCGAACGCGTTCTCACTTGCCTCGCCGATGCTGGACTCCAGCTGAACATCAAGAAGTGCCGCTTCGCCGCCCGACAGCTAGTCATCCTTGGCCACGCTGTTTCGAAAGATGGTGTGCTTCCAGATCCTACCAAACTCCAAGCAGTCGCCGAATTCGCACGACCAAAGACCACCAAAGAACTCCGCAGCTTCATCGGATTGTGCTCATACTTTCGCCGTTTCATCCGCAACTTCGCCACCATAATAGCGCCTTTGACGCAGCTTCTCGCGGGTAACCACGGCCTCTCGGCCTGGTCGCCACTTTGCGATGCCGCATTCACGACGCTGCGTCGTCTTCTAACCTCACCCCCGATTCTCCGTCATTTCGACCCCAGCGCACCGACAGAAATTCACACGGATGCTAGTGGTGTCGGCATTGGCGCTGTTCTTGCGCAACGAAAGACTGGCTTCGATGAATACGTCGTTGCTTACGCCAGCCGCGCTCTGACGAAAGCGGAAGCCAACTATTCCGTTACAGAAAAAGAATGCTTGGCTATCATTTGGGCCATAACTAAATTCCGCCCTTACCTCTACGGCCGCCCATTCAACGTAATAACTGACCATCATGCCCTCTGCTGGCTGTCGTCCTTAAAAGACCCTTCAGGTCGACTCGCTCGATGGGCGCTCCGCCTCCAAGAGTACGACATTCGAGTGCTGTACCGCTCTGGCCGTAAACATACGGACGCGGATGCCCTGTCCCGCTCCCCTGTGCCAGGCCAGCCCAATTATTCGAAGGTACCGATATGCGAGTCCTCCCTCACCGCCACGGACATGCTTTCGGAGCAGCAGAAGGATCGATGGATTGTCTCTATGCTGGCTTTTCTGTCCAACGCATCAGCGCCTTTTTCTGACCGTACACTGCGTCGCCAAGCACACCACTTCGCTGTTCGTGACGGACTCCTTTACCGCCGTAACTACCTCTCGGACGGCCGCAAATGGTTACTCGTGGTCCCACGGCATCTACGTTCGGACATATCTGCAGCGTTTCACGATGACCCGCAATGCGCGCATGCAGGAGTACTAAAAACGTACGCGCGCCTGCGACTCCGTTATTACTGGCGCGGAATGTACCGATTCGTCCGCCGATATGTGCGCTCCTGCCTCGCTTGCCAACGCCGCAAGAATACCCCTTGTTCCTCAGCTGCCCCATTGCAACCCTTGCCTTGCCCAGGACGCGCCTTTGACCGCGTCGGAGCTGATCTTTACGGGCCCCTGCCGAGTACTTCAGACGGCAACCGCTGGGTGATTGTGGCAATAGACCATCTAACGCGTTACGCGGAAACTTCGCCTCTGCCCAGCGCATCTGCGCGTGATGTTGCATCGTTCCTTCTGCGTAACATCATACTTCGCCATGGAGCCCCCAGAGAATTGCTCAGCGACAGAGGCCGTGTGTTTCTCTCTGAGGTTATCCCCACAGGGGCGTCTGCGTAAGCAGGCGTTTGGTGTGTTGCGACACCACGTACCCGAGCACATGAGGGTTGGACCCTCCCGCGTGTAGCCGTGCGCGGCTTAGCCGTGTCTGGGGAAAGGGGGATCCTGGGGGTTGAGCCGATGCCGGGTGTTCGGACCTCTAAGGCAGTGGAGGCAACACACCTCTTCGGCCTCTGCTTCACATAGACGGCACCTCCAGACTGACCCACCTGGAGGAAATCGGCAGTCGCCTTTTCCTGTCCCCCTCTTCAGTCTTTTGTCTTTCTCTCTCACTTTTCCATCTTTCCTGTCTTCTAGTCACTTCTACTCACTTCCGAATTTCTGGGCGGCAAGGGTTAACCTGGTGTACTTATCCAACCTTGGGTATTTTATATTAGGTTATAGCGGCGATGCATGGCTGGCGTCTGCAAGTATTCTAACTTTGTAGCGTCCCCTTGTTGGGCTCGGTGGTGGGTGGCTACCATCGCCGCCGAATTTTCCATTTTTACATGGCAAATGCTTTTCCCCTACTTCCTGATCGCTCCCTGAAAAGGGGGCGCACCGATGAAACATTCAACTTTTTATGAAACCTAAAGAAATTTTTCCCAAATACCACGTAGTACATAGCCAACACGAAACCAAGACTGTCCGTACAATATCCCCATTTGTTGTAGCAAAATGTCTGACAGAAGCAATCGGCCCAGGTTATAAAGTCACTAAAATGGGAAGCGGCGACCTTCTTTTGGAAGTGCGTGATAAGCTCCAGTACAACAAATTGTCGAAACTTGTTGCATTTGGTGACATTCCCGTCTCAGTGGGCCCTCACAGGTCAATGAACACTGTTCGCGGTGTGATCTCTGATGACGACCTTCTAGAACTCAGTGAAAGCGAGCTGTTGGATGGATGGCAAGACCAAAATGTAGTAAAGGTGCAACGAATTAAGTTAAGGCGTGACGACAAGGAAATCCCCACAAAACATGTAATCATCACTTTTGGAACAAGCGACCTACCAGATTCAATCGAGACCGGATATTGTAAGCTCCGTGTACGACCATACATTCCCAATCCGCGCCGATGCTTCAAGTGTCAGCGTTTTGGGCATGGGTCTCAGAGCTGCCGAGGGCGCGCTACCTGTGCAAAATGTGCTTCTAAAGAACATGCCTCAGACATCTGCACTTCCACAACCCATTGTGCCAACTGTGACGGAGACCACCCCGCCTATTCGCGATCGTGCCCGTCATGGAAGAAAGAAAAAGAAATAATACAACTCAAAGTCAAACTAAACATTTCATTTCCAGAGGCGCGCAAGCGTTTTGCTGCCCATAATCAGTTCAGTCCTTCCTACACCGATGTGGCGCGCCGGGGGGCAGCGTCACATCCTGCGGCGGCCGCCCGAGTCACACAGAGTGTGACGGCGGTTACGCCTTCAGCCCCCCTGGCAGGAGCAGCCAGTGCTGTTCCGCCCCCTACAACGCAGGGCCAGCAGTCCTCCGGACCTGCCGGCCCCAGGGTCACTGCTCGTGCAGACCGGCCCTCAAAACCCCTGAGTGTGCCCGTGGAGCGGGCAGCATCCAGCGCCTCTGACGAGGCGATGGATGCAAGCATCACTACTCCGGCGTCCCAGGCGCCGAAGGAACGGCGTAGCTCCGTGGAGCGCGCCGGAAGAAAAGAAAAATCCCGCATCACGGGGCCCTGGAAAGGTCTCGTGAGCTACCCTATTTCTCTTGACACACACCACAAAACACTTCCAATATGGCTACACAGATCATGCATTGGAATGTGAGAGGTCTACTCCACAATCTAGCCGACATAAAGGAACTCCTACACAAGTTTAATCCACGAGTGCTCTGTGTGCAAGAGACACACCTAAATCCTACACACACAAACTTTCTGCAGCAATATGCCATTTACCGTAAAGACCGCAACGACGCTTTGGTCTCATCGGGCGGTGTTGCTATAATAGTTGATAAGGGTGTCGCCTGCCAACATTTGCAGCTGCAAACGCCCCTTGAGGCAGTTGCAGTCAGAGCAGTGCTTTTTGATAAGCTGTTAACAATTACTTCCTTATACATCCCCCCCAGCTACCAACTCTCCAGAACAGAATTCGAAAGCTTTATTGCTCAACTTCCGGAGCCCTATATTCTCGTTGGAGACCTCAATGCACATAATACCCTGTGGGGTGACTCTCGATGTGATGCCAGAGGGCGCCTGATAGAAAACTTCCTGTTATCTACAGGTGCATGTTTATTAAATAAGAAAGAACCAACCTTCTACAGCGTCGCAAACAAAACATTTTCATACATAGACTTAAGTATTGCATCGAGTACAGTCGTGCCATACTTGGAATGGAAGGTGGTTAATGATCTATACGGGAGCGACCATTTTCCAATTCTTTTAAAATTAACAAAACGGGACGAATTCTCACCCCATCTGCCCCAGTGGAAAGTCGACTCAGCGAACTGGCAGCAATACAGAGAGTTGACATATTTGACCTGGAATGACATCTGTATGCTTAGTATTGATGATGCAGTTGCACATTTAACAGCACTTATTTTCGATGCAGCGTCGATATGTATCTCGCAAACAAACGGATCATCTTCTAAACGACGTGTTCCCTGGTGGAACGATGAATGTAGAGTAGCGCGAAAGAAACAAAATAAGGCTTGGTATCACCTCCGTAACTCTCCGACTACAGAAAACCTGATCAGCTTTAAGAAAATAAAGTCTGAAGGTAGAAGAACGCGCCGACGTGCCAAAAGGGAAAGCTGGCAAAAGTACCTCTCCAGCATTAATTCCTATACAGATGAAAGAAAAGTCTGGAACAGAGTTAAGAAAATAAAAGGCCGCGAAACTCATCCTCTACCTTTAGTTAACACACAAGGAGACACTCTTGAGGACCAGGCTGATTGTCTAGGAGCACATTTTGAGCACATTTCCAGTACATCACATTACACAGATACATTTCTAAGATACCAGCGACAAGCAGAGCGTCAGCCTCTGGGTCAAAAAGCCACAGCAAATGATGCATACAATCGTCCATTTAGCATGGCGGAGTTCCAGGCTTCACTGAATTGTTGTAAGAAATCCGCTCCAGGAAGTGACAGAATAATATATGAAATGGTCAAACATTTACATCCTGAAACCCACAGAGCACTACTCTCACTATTTAACTCCATGTTCTCTGCTGGCTATATTCCGTCCGCCTGGAAAGAAGCCATCGTAATTCCTATTCTTAAAGAGGGCAAGGACCCTTCCTCACCCAGTAGTTATAGACCTATAGCTCTGACAAGTTGTATATGCAAACTCTTTGAGAAAATGGTTAACCGACGCCTCATCTATTATCTCGAAAACAACAAAATACTCGATCCCTTTCAGTGTGGCTTTAGAGAAGGTAGATCCACAACAGATCACCTTGTCCGCATCGAGACCAATATCCGTGATGCCTTTGTTCATAAACAGTTTTTCCTGTCAGTATTCTTAGATATGGAGAAGGCATACGACACAACTTGGCGTTTTGGAATTCTCCGCGACCTGGTTGGAATGGGTGTCCGAGGCAACTTATTAAATGTGATACAGAGCTACCTCTCAGATCGCACGTTCCGTGTCAGAATTGGTAACGTCCTGTCTCGACAATTCACGCAGGAGGCTGGTGTACCACAAGGTGGTGTGCTAAGCTGTACTTTATTTATTGTCAAAATGAACTCGCTCCAAACTGTCATACCACGTACAATATTTTATTCTGTATATGTGGATGATATCCAAATGGGTTTCAAATCATGTAATCTTAGTATCTGCGAGCGACAAGTACAGCTTGGCTTAAACAAATTGTCTAAATGGGCGGAAGAGAATGGATTTAAACTCAACCCTCAAAAAAGCACATGCGTTCTCTTCTCCAACAAGAGAGGTATACTGCCTGACCCCGCTATTGATCTTAATGGACAACGGCTATCTGTCAGCCACGAACATAAATTTTTAGGAATTTTCTTAGACTCCAAATTAACTTTTGTTCCTCACCTCAGGTATCTGAGAATGAGGTGTCTGAAGACAATGAATTTACTGAAGCTTATGTCTCGGACATCTTGGGGAAGTGACAGGAGATGCCTTTTGAGCCTCTACAAAAGTCTTATACGGTCACGCCTCGATTACGGAGCTATAGTGTATAACTCTGCTGCACCTAGTGCTTTGAGGATGCTAGATACTGTTCACCATTTGGGTATACGCCTTGCTACAGGTGCTTTCAGGACTAGTCCTGTAGAAAGCTTGTATGTGGACTCTAACGAATGGTCTCTACATCTACAAAGAACATATTTAAGTTTTTTCTACGCCCTGAAGGTTAAATCGGATATTCAGCATCCATGTCATTTTACCATTCGCGACATCTCTACTGCCAGGCTGTTCCATAACCGCCCTGCTGTTAGGGCTCCATTCAACCTTCGTTTAGAGGCAATGGCAAAGGACACAGGCGTCTCACTACTAGAAAATGTCCTCATGGCTCCTACTCGCCTGCCCCCACCTTGGGAATGGCAGACTATTCAGTGTGACATCTCTTTTATAGAAATATCCAAACAAGCACCGGAGGCACATATACATTCCCATTTTCTTGAGCTCCAGGAGAAGTACTCCTGCGCAGAATACTATACAGATGCTTCGAAGTCCTCTGCTGGTGTTTCTTACGCAGCTCTCGGAGACTCATTTTCTACATCTGGGGCACTAAATCCCCACACATCTATTTTTACAGCAGAAGCATACGCTATACTATCGGCTGTTAAACACATAAGGCTCACAAATCTCTCTAGGGCCATTGTGTTCACTGATTCATTAAGTGTAGTCAGAGCCCTAATTAGTATACGAAAACATAAGAACTCTGTTTTTAATGAACTGTACAGCTTGTTGTGCTCTGCATATAAGTGCAACCAAGTGATTGTTTTATGCTGGGTACCTGGCCACAAAGGTATAAAAGGCAATGAAGCTGCTGATGAAAACGCTACGTCAGTAACCTCTAGCGACACGGACGCAAATATCCCCATCCCTGCCACAGACCTGAAGTCTTTTCTACGCCGTAAGCTAAGGAAGCACTGGCAAGGAGAGTGGGATACCCAAGTATTAAATAAGCTACACGTGATAAAACCAAAACTAGGGAACTGGATAACTGAGAAAACGGCACGATATAAGGAAGTACTTGTCTGTCGATTAAGAATAGGACACACTTACAGTACTCACTCTTACCTCTTGACTGGGAGTGATCCTCCGACTTGTAGTAAGTGCGGCAATATTCTCACAGTTGTCCATGTTCTTATTCAATGCCCTGCAATAGAAGCAGAGAGGAAAAGGTACTTCCCCTCGGCATATCGCGAAAACATACCTCTTCACCCGGCATATTTTCTTAGCAATGAACCGATTTTTAATCTGAAATCAGTCTTAGAATTTTTAAGTGAAACAGAGTCCCTGAAAATTATTTGGCCAGGTAATTTTTAGCATGTGATTAATAGCCCTTGTATTCAAGGGCTCTCTTCAAGCGCTAGTATCACATTTGTTATTGTCTTATATCTGCTACATCATGTTTTTTAAGGAAACTCAATTGCCATAGCCCACATCACTAACTAGTCAGTGTCATTATTTTAGTACGTATATGTTTTACGCCATTTACAGCGACTGTTTTTTAGGCCCTTTTACAGCCATGTCACATCTGCCATCAGAAATTCATTGCCCACATTATTAACAGCTTATCGATAACGTTAACACTTGTCATGGCGCTCTTTGGCCATACCTGGCCCTTGCGCCATAAAACACAACACATCATCATCTCTCTGAGGTTATAGAAGCCCTACTCAAGGAATGCCACGTAATTCACCGCACCACTACTGCATACCACCCGCAGACTAATGGGATGACTGAGCGCTTTAACCGTACTCTTGGCGACATGTTATCCATGTACGTCGCATCTGACCAGACCAATTGGGACCGCGTTCTACCCTTCGTGACGTATGCTTACAACACCGCCACACAGACCACTACGGGATTTTCCCCGTTCTTTCTTCTTTACGGACGCGAGCCTTCCTGCCCAATGGATACCATCCTCCCGTATCGCCCTGACACAACGGAGTCTACTGCCCTGTCCGAAGCTGCTGCACACGCGGAAGAGTGCCGACAGCTCGCCCGCACATTTACTACGGAAGACCAGCAGCGACAGAAGCACCGTTGGGATACTTCCGCCTCTCCTGCACCCTATGCTCCTGACTCACTAGTCTGGCTTTGGGTTCCCGCCACAAGCCCTGGACTTTCAGCGAAACTCGTTTCCAAGTGCCAGGGTCCCTACCGTGTGGTCAGTCAAACGTCTCCTGTGAACTACTTGATAGAACCCCTTGAGCCACCTTCGGATAAGCGCCGCCGAGGGCGCGAAATCGTCCACGTTCAGCGGCTAAAGCCTTATTTCGACCCCCCTGTGCTCTCCTGCCCGTAGGTCGCCGGGACGGCTCCTTTTTTCCGGGGAGATAATTGTACTGAAGAAGAACGAGCAGTATGCACTGCTTCAAGAAAGACGACGACGACGAGTTGGTCGAAGCCGTGTGCCTGTGCTGCCTGCGCTGTGCAACCTCTCGTCTCGTTGCAGTGCTCTACGCTCTAATTAATTAAACTAGAGTGCCTCTCTACAAAAGAATATTTATATAGGAAACCATTGTTAATTACCAATATTCGCGGTTAATATATTACATTTCGTCATTTCGTGCAAGTAGTCACTTTGAAAGTCCTAACTTGCAGTTACGTTTAGAGCTACACTTCAACTAGTCCACAGATATAGTGGGGGGTAGCATAAAGAAAATAATTTCCTGGCACCATCAATCGTTAATTTTGTTCGTGTGTTGTGAAGTGGGTCAACTAAAACTAGCTGATTTCTGGGCCAGACAAAACTCAAAACACGTAAAAGTTGAACGCTTTCGTTTTTATTGCGATAGCAATTATATGGACACTCCAAAGCAGATTTCTGCCATCGGCGTCGTCGTCGCCGTGAGATTCCGTATGACGTCAACGGCGATGAAATCGTCGCCGCGCTCCGGACGCTGTATGTGCGAGTGAAAGGGCGCGAGGGACGAGCGCTTTCACGGGGAGCGAACGCGCGTCGGAGGGCAAAAGCAATTTTCATTTACAAAGGAAATTTGCACAAAATGAGTGAAAATTGATTCCTGAAGTCCAAACTAATGCGAAAATTATTAACCACCACGGCTGCGTCTTTCTTTCCTTTCTTTTTTTTAACTTTGGCTGATCCAAAACATTGCGCAAGGTATTAACCACCACGGCTGCGTCTTGCTTTCTTTTTTTTAACTTTGTGCATGTCGACATAGAGTGAACAAAATGTATAGGCCAAAAACACGCACTCAAGCCCTTCATTACAAGTATTTCACCGGCAACAGATCGGCTGCCGCCATGGCCAGTCGAGCGACACTGCTCTCATGTCAGTCTACTCAGCCTTGCACAGAACTGGTTTACTCGTGCAAAATGAATACCTGCTCTGAAAATATAGTGAAATACTTGTGCTTACCCGTGGTCATTAGGAAACATGAAAAACTTCGCAGAACTGGAGTTCCCGGTGTTCGAACACCACAGAGCCGCGCAACACATGTGATGCCCCGATTAAGCGATCTTCGTCTAATGCTTGGTTGACCTGGTTTCCTGCGTTCGTTGCACGCCTGATCAAGCTTCTCTGTCTTGTCTTTCCCATCTTCACACTTGGGACGATGACCGAAGCAGACGACCAAGCGCGATCTAAAGGCCGTTTCACATGGTGCGATGTTGCACTGCGATTATCGCACCGGAAGTGCGATTTCCGTCGCATGCGACGAAAATCGCAGTCGCAGGGCCGATTTTGCGATTTTCGGCTGCGACCAGCCGGTTGGTCGCAGCGTCGCAACGTCGCAGCAATCGCTGCGATTTTTCCGTCGAAATTGCGCCGAGAGGTATTTCTCGGTCTGTTTTGGAAAATGGCGGCGGTCGCTCAACGCAACGTTTATAGATACTTTTTTGTCTATAAATATTGGATCAATGAGCCTCGAACAGTGCAACTAATTGAGTGGAGCCTTGGATTGCGCAATCGGTACGTAACATCAGCACCGACACGCGAACAGCGCAGATAAAAACTCGTAGGTCAGATTCGGTTCTGTGATTTCTACGAGTTTGTTGACACGCTACGTTGCTAATCTGGCGATGCTGTTTTTTAGGTTGGCTTCGGGTGCTGATAGTACGTACTTTTGAGTGATTTTCCGTTATTCACACGCGCTGCGAGTTGGTAAATACTACGAGGTGTCCCTCACGGGAAGGCATGGCCTTCGGATGTCGTCCCAATTTTCTGGTTCTGGAGACAACTCGCGATATGCGAAAACGCCACAGTTTTATCGCGGTATGCTTTTACGGACGGAAATATTGAAAGAATATGCAACTACGGACAAATGCTGTGGTCAATAGGTCCCGCTATACGCGCGACCATTTAGTTGCAGTCGGTTGGTTAGGGCTTTCATGCGCATTTTTCCCAATGAATTATCTCATTTCAAGGTTCTGTTACTTCCGCTGCGAGACGCAAAGCGAACGTGCAAACTGAATATCGTAATGAATGTTCTACAATAGCATATTTCACGCTTTGACTGGGAATAAGCAGTATTGCCAATTTATTTTCGAAGCAATATTTAAACAGTTTTTTTTCTCATTTTTCTGATGCATCATTTTTCTCCTAAATAAAAAAAACCAATAAACCTTCAGTGTGTTGCAGACTTTGTATCCGTACTGCATCTGTATTAACCTTCACATTAAAAGGTAATTGCACATTTGGCTTACTTCAGTGCATCGAATTACTTTTGTTTATGCTGGTTGTAACATATCGCAGTACTCTAAGAAACTACTTAGCCATAAACATCCTTGCCTTTTCTTGCTTCTCTGTCTCTACTTCCTGTAAAACACATGCAATAATGCGAAAAGCAGGCAGACATCTGGTTTTTATAAGTATGAGATAACACATTAAACAAAAGCAGATCAAAATTGTGCAGTGAATCAGCCGGTTGCATTCCTTCGTGTGAATGATAGGATCTTTTCAAGTGTGTGTGGGTCTTGCATGTCCACAGCTCATAAAGTGTGCAGACTCATCACGAGGCGTAGGTATAGCCCATAAGATGGAGGCAATGTTGCTAATGAGTCTGCACTTATATGTATTACTGCATAAACTCGTATAACCATATCCCATCATTACTCAATCGAGCTTGCTCAGTCATGTTCACCAAAATTCTACTTATCCGAGCTTGCTCTGACTCATATTCACCAAAATTGTACTTGGCCAAGCTTGATCTGACTAATATTCACAAAAATTCTACTCAGGCAAGCTTGCACCGAGTCATATTCACCAAATATCTACTTAGCCAAGCTTGCTCCGACTTATATTCATCAAAATTCTACTCAGGTGAGCTTGCACTGAGTCATATTCACCAAAAATCTACTTGCCGAGCTTGCTTTGACTCATATTCACTAAAATTATACTTGGATCAGCTTTCCCTGACTGCCACATGACAATCTTCACTAAAAGTTTACTCAACTGAGCTTGCTCTTACTCGTATTCACCAAAATTCTACTCAGTCAGGCTCAAACGAACTCAGACTCACGGTTAGTTCGCAGTCTTAGTGAGCCGACGTTTGAGTGAGTTCACCGTGCTATGTATACATTACATTATGTGACCTGTGCGGTGAATAAGCAAACATTGTCTATGAGTACGTGTTGCATCGGGTGAAATAAGGACAACTGTAAACACTGCAGTTAGTTTTCTAGAGTTCAACTGACCGTTGCGTGAAGGCTTCGCCATATGTCGATTCAAGCAAGTGCATTGCATCTGCATCATATTTTTTGCCAATCCTGCTGGCTGTCCTAGTCATTACTGGGTGGCCACATTTTGTACATTTCAACACAAAGTTTAATAAATGACTGTAGTACAATATATTAAAAAAGATGCTTGCATCACTGCACGTATAACAATCAGAACATGACACAAACACATGCACATAAGATGGACACAAATGATAAATACATAAACAGATGGAATCAGCTAGCCACCACCAATTGAAAAAAAAAGAAAAAGCACAGGACTACGTATAACCATTCCCCTTGCCAGGTACATGGGCTATAGGAGAAACACGTGCAACCTAGCAGTTACCTCGAGGTAGCAGCTATGGACGCTTTTGCATTTGCAGCTGGCCACTCAACCACTCAAGTGTGTTCAGTGTGCACTTGTACTTAGGCACACTTTTTATTGTCTGTATCTCAAAATTTAATGTGGCTCCTCAAAATTTTGAGAATGTTTGGATTCTGAGGCTTGCAAAGGTAAATATTTTTATTCCATTTTCGTTCATGGTGAAGGCTCATACAAAAGATTAGAGATATTGTCAGTGCCCCTCACTTTCTCTCAGAACATAAGTGGTCTGTTATGGAGATTCTAGCAGCTTTTCAGCAGCAAGAAAGGGAATCAGCTTCCCCTGTTTTCAGCATTGGGTTAATGCAGGCAATTCAGGGAGGCATAAAGTTTTGCTAATACAATCGGTTCGGGAATACCAGATTAGACTGTACCTTGACACCTTCCTTGCACTTTCTTATTTTGGTCAAATAACCCAGTTTGAAATGGCTCCAGTTAGCATGCTCTAACATTGGTCTAATATAGGTTAAGTACATGACTAGCTTAACAGACTGGGATGCTGGCTTTCATTTCCAGGAAAGGAATCATAGCACCTGCTCCAGTTGCATATGTTTTTGGTTATCAGGGGTATTCAGCCTCACTTTAAGGATAACGTGCTGAAGCAGGTAGAAGCACACGCATGCCATTAGCGATAGATAGTTTCGATAGCTTCTTACCTTACACTTGCCACCATGAATAGAAAATTTCAGCGTTCGATTTTGTTATTAAACAAACAAACGTGCTCCTAACAAGGTATTTTAATGTTAGCCGTGTGGCTACGCGGCTGGGCTACGTACTGCAGCATATTAACTTAAGCTTCTTGATACAGATTCACAGCACACTACACCATCGTCCCGTAGGGGAACCCTGAGTAGTACGCGAAGCAGCCATGGGGTCGACTCAAGTTCCCATTAGTTTTCAATTCGTCGTTTCCGTTAGGTTGAGGTACGTAGCTACCGGCTTCGCGAGCCCGAAGTTCGGGATCGGTCTGTCGCCGGTGCCGTTTCGAAGCAGCGGCTCGAGCCCTCTTATCCGCGGCGTTGTCCACGGCGCTGACACTGGCGCTGTCCGTGGCACTCATCGCGGCGTTGCGGGAGGAGAATGAGAGGAGCGGAGCGCGCGCGCGAGGCGTCATTATACCGCGAGCTACAGTGGCGCCCCCAGCGGAGTATGCAGCGCCTACCGTCGCGCCTCTAACCTAAAGTCCCTAGATCGAGGGGCTTTACTCTAACCCACGGAGAAAGAATAATTCAGGAGGCGCAACTCGGCTCCTTGCCGCGTCGTGATAATGTCACGCTGGAGCACGGCGGCGGACGTCGTGACAGCGCCCCCTACCCAACGCCGGACGCCTGACGTATGGTCACGTGACGGTTTTTCGAAGTGATGCAGCGGATGCGGGGTGCGCGGGGCTCGGTCGCTCGATCTTGTCGTCTGCTCGCGCGCGGATGCTTGATGCCAGTGCGCCGCCCTTGCATTAGGTTGGTCTAGCTCGAGTAGACTAGCTTTTTGAAAAGGGTGCCTGTCGCCGTACGAGACGGCAGCTGTTACAACGAGTTCTTGCTCAGTTGACCGCAGCGCCATAAGAAAGAGACTGACCGAACGCGATCATTTCTCGAAGCTCTCCACAATTGCTGGTGTGGTTTGATTTAACTTCAGTTACTTCGCCATGCTAGGGAACAATTTTCCTTTGTGGGGAAACGGTGTACAATATGTGCAAATTACAGTGACGCAAAAAAAAATTGATGGAGCCTGCCGGACGCGACGTGAATTGCCGAGAAAAAAAATCCACATTCTTCCGGCAAGTCTTTTGTTTTGCGTCTGTGATGAAGAGTGACAACGAACAAACATGAAAAGCTTATAAGACAGCAGTTACGTCCGAATTTATTTTGAAACGCCAGTGAGAGCGTGTATTCATTTCTTTTCAAGCGCAGCTTGTTATTACTCGCAGATTTCGGTGGCGTCGATGTACGCACAAAATTATCATCATCAGCATTGGCTCGAGCGTCGTCATCTTCTTCCGCAGCTGGCTCGTTGGCGCCCCTCGGGTAGTTCGTGCTCGTGCTGAATACGCGCTCGTGCCACTGCTCCCGCGTTTGTCGTCGTCGTCTTCCACTGCTGGCTCGTTGGCGCCCCTCGGGTAGTTCGTGCTCGTGCTCAGTACGCTCTCGATATCGTGCCACTGCTCCCGCGTTTGTTGTCGTCGTCTTCCACAGCTGGCTCGTTGGCGTCCCTCGGGTAGTTCGTGCTCGTGCTCAGTACGCGCTCGTGCCACTGCTCCCGCGTTTGTCGTCGTCGTCTTCCACTTCTGGCTCGTTGGCGCCCCTCAGGTAGTTCGTGCTCGTGCAAGGCATGCGCTCGTGCCACTGCTCCCGCGTTTCTCATCGTCGTCTTCTTCCACAACTGGATCCGTTGCCGCTCATCATTCCAGCGTAGAATTTCACCTCGCTTCTGTCGTCGTAATGGGTAGGCCGTGCTTACGGGGGTATGAGCCATTGCTTAAGGCTGTATGTGCCATTCATTGTCTTACACATTTCATTTTGAAGACATTTTATGGAAATCCGTGCAGAATGAACGCGCTCGGTAAAGCGCTTGTCGTCGACGTGAGCGTGAGGGCTTCCGAAGCCCAGGCGAAACGTCAGCGAAGAGCCGCGCGATGTTGAGGCCAAACGTCAGCGTCGTATAGCCCTCCAGGAACCCGACAACAGTAGTGCATGCCTCGGCAACGCTAGTGCCAGGTGTCAACGCGATTGTCTCAACCGGAACTTCGGAGCCAGCTGCAGTGCGTGTGCCCGGTGGTGGTTCGAGCACAACGTGGTACTCGTAAGTGCAATTCGTTTGGAGGAACACCGAAGAAACACACGACAAGATTCGCTTACCCCTATTTCCTCGACAGGGGAGGGGCTACTGAAATTTTTTTCCAGTGTTCATTTCTTAAAAAAAAGTGCAAATACGTGGTACTTTCTAAGCTAGACTTTACAAAGCCTAGACAGCTTTTTCTTTGCTGATGCCGTGTGTTCCTTGTCACGAGCTTCGTTTACACAATGCTGCCTCATTCGTAGTCCGACGTAGTAGTACAGAATTCTTGCAATTGCACCATTCTTGTGTTCACCACAGGGGAATGTGAGCTTAAAGTTGTCCACAACATGGTCGATCGTAGCCCAGAAGATGTCAGTGCTATTCATGTTATTTGCAAAATAGTCCTCTGCGCAGCGAAGTATCTTATACAAGCGACTGTTGGGGTGCACAAGGCCGCCTCTCGTTTTGCAGAGGGTGAGAGACGCTTCTTTCATAGTCGGGGCGTCTACAGTGAGGGACTGCCTGCATTTTTTACAAGAGAACATTCTTGCCACTTTTCTTGTCAGGAATCCAGTAACGTAGTACAAAACTGCGTCGACTACCTCAGCACTGTTGTTACTCTCTTGCACGAGGTTGTCACAGTCCTCCAACTCCCACTCTTCGGTTTCCACCAATCTATCGAGCTTTGTTTTCAGCTCACTGAGGTGCGACCGGCGCGAATCACCGGAGTCTTGCTTCATAAAAATAGTTCGGAAGGAAGACAGGTCCAGCACTGATTTCTCCTCTGGTACCTCGCAGTTCCCTAGCTTCGGTGGCTTCAACAAGCTATATACTGTGAGCATCCGGTACACCTGAAGAAATGTTAGCATATCCGGATGGTCATTCTCACAACCAGCCTGTCGAGCTTTACCAAAGAACCTTTCGAGCGGGTCTTGGTTTAGCTTCCCGGTTAGGACGTACTTGAATCCACACTGGTTCAGTAGGTACTCCGAAATTTCTAGCATAGACAACATGGTGACTCGGAGGCCTTCTGCAGTCGACTGAGTCAAGAACGTGTCTTGCGAAATAGCTGCACTGCGGACATCCCGTTCCCAGTCATCCAGCCAGTTTAAGGAATTCTCGATACACTCTAAATCTCTGCATCCAATGCGCAGGCCCTCTTTAGGATGCTGTCGGTTCATCGCGTCAAAGAGGTCGTTCATCCGTTCGGTGAATGTAATGGTGCCTGCGGTAGTGTTTGTGTGCAGTATGTTGACTTTAGTGTAGTACTTCCGTGCGGAAGCCATAGATCGGCTGAACAGTTGAGTGGCTAGCTTGACACGCATGAGCTCCATATGTGATGGGTAAATATGGTGATGCGTTACTTTAGGGCAAACCTTCAAGCCTCCTGCGTTCTTGCAGT
The DNA here is from genome assembly GCF_013339745.2 of Dermacentor silvarum. NCBI lineage: Eukaryota > Metazoa > Arthropoda > Arachnida > Ixodida > Ixodidae > Dermacentor > Dermacentor silvarum. The sequence goes on along the minus strand of NC_051155.1, from coordinate 68,724,114 downwards.
CCTCTTTGTAGACAGCGACATAGCAAGAGCAGTACACCCACTGTCCCTTCACTTTCAGAGAGCGCTGCTTCAGGAGCCTGTTACGAACGCACTTTACGAGGTGTGGTACATCGGAGAAGACATACACCTTCCTTGCATCACTCAGTGGGTGTTCGAAGGAGTTCTTCTTAGCACCGAGTTTGCCATCAATGCCGAGTTCCATCCACATCCTCCTGTTTGTGCTTGCTCCATCGCAAACAATGCCATCCACGATCGCACCTGCATTCTCTAGCAGTATGATAGCCTGCAGCACCAGCTGACTTAGCACTGTTCCCTTCGTTGGTCCTCGTGAGGCAAACACGCCGACTGGTTGAGTGTAGCTTTCCCCAAAGGGGATAAACATAAAGACAAGCGCATGATTGGCCAGTCCGGCAGTATCAGCACTACTTTCGGCGTGGTTTCCTCCGTGACCGTGGTCAACAAGCTCGGTGTATGTAAGCGTTTTGGAATTGACGCACTTCCGCTCTCGGACCTGTATCTCGTCGAAAAGGAGCATTCCATGGTTTTGAAAGTTGGGTTTGGGCTCCAGTTTTTCCTTCAGCGCGGCGAAAAAATCTGCGTCAAAGCCACACTTCATTCCTACAATGGAAATGTATTTTCTGATTGTCCTGACGCAGGGTAATGGTAGGATATTGTTGTCTCTCATAAATCGGTATCCGGATGGCGTGCGGATATGTAGAAGCAGACAGAGCAGAAGCCAGTCATCTGTGTATCGTCTTCCCTGCTTCGCCGTGACCTTTGCAGCTGCTACACACTCCGTCAAAAGCACGCAGTGATTCTCTGGAAATCCCGCTTTTTTCGCCGCATCCAGTACTTGATAATCGGCAAGCGATTTGATTTTCTCCTTGCTCGCTTCAAGAGCGGCTTTCAGTGTATTGTTTCTTTTCATGAGGTTTTTCTTTTTGCGGTACAAGGCAGCACGGTAGTTCCTAAATACTTCTGATTTCGGTCTGTAAGGCACACTGGGGCCACTGAAACGAAACCTAACAGCCGTCTGGACTCTTCTGTTTTCCTTTCGCTTCTTGTGAATGCGTAGTGTGTTGGACAATGTTTTACATTGTGAGCATTGTCTTTCTGCACCATCAAGAAGTACAGGACACCTGTTGTGTCTCCAGAACCCTGTCACGTCACACGTTGCACACTCTAACTGAATGCCTGGGAACCTATCTCGCGCAGGACCTCCACGACAAACGACTTGCTTATCGAATGCCCCAAGCATGTCGATAATATCTGTTGTCTGCTGGGTTTCACACCGTACTCCAACAACTACGCTGCTTACTTCGTGCCCGAGAACACGTTTCGTTGTTCTGTATCCCTCTCGGCATGCCACCAATTCCATGATTTTGAGTGCGAAGGCGGGAGATGTTGCGGACGCTTTCGCCATTTCAACGAAACAAAGGCATTCCACACCTTCCACGCTGAGGTAGTGGTAGTTCCATGCATGGCTCGGCATCGGTATCCGATTTTCATTGGACAGATGTTGTAGCCAGCTTGCTACAGTGGACGAAGCGCATGCCTCTATTCTCTGCAATGGCACGTCTGCAGCAGCAGAATTACTTGCATCGTAACTTGGCTGCAGTGGAGAATTCGTGCGCAAATGACTCGAAGGCTCAGAAGTGCACACGTCTTTCGCGACTGAGCTCACCTGGAAGTCCGCAGATGTTTGGAGGTTGTTACTGTCTTCGACGACAACTTCTGGCTCGTAACGAGTACTGTCCCTTTCATTCGTTTGGCGCTGCTTTCACCGGTAATACTAGTGATCTTCAGGTCCGCTCTTGGTTTCTTTACTGGGCACAAGCCAGGTGAAACTTCCGGAAAAAGACAAGACCGCCCCTGGGAGCAGCAATGGCTTTTTTGGCTGGTCAAGGACGACTGCGCCTCCAAGCTCAGCGTAGTATTTACGCCTGCGGACCATTTCAATGTTTTTCGCAGACGTAATCGCGGGTTGTCAGTTCGCGGTCCTCTCTTCCAATAACTCTCGCCCATTCTTGAAGGCGTTCCGGGTCATTTGGAGCTTTGAAAGTTCGAACGTTTTCAGCGCAGGACTTACATCCGCTCTTGCAGTTCTTGACGAAACACCGGCGCCCCATTTTCGAAAATCAATGAACGCTTAGGAAGTGAACACTTGAATCGTAGAGAATCCGAGCAGTGGACGAACTGCAGAAATGACAAAGCGATGATTCTCACTGCTCGAAGCAAGCGGCAACCTGTGCTCTGCTGTTCCGTCTGTCCACGTCTGTTCAAACGTGCTGCAGAAATATAATTACATTTTGTTTCCCCGCACGGTACATATGTATCGCATACTCTGATCGGCACTTTTTATGGCGCATGATAATAAAGATGAATTCTCGTTTTACGTTACGCCAAAAATTTGAAAAAGCGCCAAGTACAGTTTTATATACGCGCATGCGTATGGTTGCAAATCGTCTGCTCTTTCTGTACGCACCTGGCTACGATCGCAGATCATCTGGTCCTTGAAGTGCTCTAGTGTCTTGCTCTTATTGCCGCATAAAAAGCATGTGATCCTAAATTGAAATCTTGAAAAAAATATTTCTACCAATACGGCATACAGGTCTTTTATTCCTTGAGTGCAAACCGCGCTAGCGCAAGCGCCCAGTAGCAGACGACGCCGGGCGCCGTCGGAGAGCATTTTTTAGGGGCGAAGCTCCTTATAGCGGCACCCGTTCCCTCCCCGTCGTCGTAGTAGTAGTGTGTAACCAGTCTGAGAAAAAAATTTCGGAGTTGTGTCCGTAGCGCTGAATCGAACCAGGGACCCCTCGCTTCCGAGCGCGCGGCGTTAGCCCACTACGCCACGAAGCGGACATGGACACACGCACCACGATGGCAATAAATACCCAACATTAACGAAAGGCCGCGTTTCTAGCGCGTTTCTAAAGCGTTTGTGCTAGCGCGTTACGGCCCGTTTAAGAAGCTGGTGTAAGACGCTGTGGCCTCTCCGCCTTACCCTCAACGCGTTTCGAACGCGCTGCCCAAAGTGGTGGCAAGTCAAGTTCTAGTCGAGGAGCGTTTATGAATACGGGGGTATACTCTCTCAGCAGTCATGTGATGGCGTCGGGAAACGCGGTGCACGTTCCGGCATGTGTAAATGGCTGCGTAAGACGCTGTGGCCGCTCCCCCTTACTAGAGAGTACTGCATGTTTCTAACGCGTTTGTGCTAGCGTCCCCTTAAGCGGGAGATCCGATGATTCCCTCCGGAGCTTCGCCCACTCATCATCATTCACCCGGTGGATATGCTGTGATTTTTTTTTCTTCCGTGACCACGGCCGCTGCGCCGCTCCGTCCGCGAGGGAAGTAGTTCCTTCCATCGCCGCAAGGGGCGCTGCGCCAACGTTCACCATAAAGCCATATAGGGGATGATGATAAGTGGTTCTTGAGGGAAAGGGAAAGGTTGGCGCTATCTTCTGCAGCCCTTGAGGGAGCACGGCTCAGCGCCAACGGTGAGGGGTAAGTGGGAGCGAAAGAAGGGATAGAGTGGAGTCGCCATGGCTGGGCGAAGCAAAACCGGCAGGCATAGGCGGCACGTATCAGGCCGGGATGGCTTTAGTTCACCACCAGCGCGTCTCCTCCTCTCCCAGCGTGACATTATCACGACAAGTGCTCGCGCTGGCGCCGGCCGAGAGTTTCGCCTCCTGCTATTCTTTCTCCGTGCTCTAACCTAAGCTGCTTCGCATTATCGCGCGCGGAGCCGCAGGTGTTGCCAATCGTTCCGCAATCCGGAGAGGAGAGGAGCGTCGGAGAGGAGAGGAGGAGATGAGACAAGGAGAGGAGGGGGAGGAGGATGCGCAGTGTGGGTGTGGACGCCGCACGGAGGATGGATGGAGGGAGGGAGAGACATAGCCCCGACCATAAGCTGCTTCGCATCTAAAATAACTTAAGATGTCCGGCAACTGCTAGGAGCGCGCATGTTCCTTGAAACCGAAACTAGCTTTACTTTCCGGGGGCTGGCACCAACGAGGCCACGCGCAGGGCGGCTGCAGGCACCGCCCGCGTTTCGCCGTTTTCCCGCGTTCGCGCCAAACGCGTGCGGTGTCCATGACGGCAGCAGGCGCCTCTGGCGTCGGCGCAGCAGGTTTTGACCAGCCACGCCCCGGAAAGTGTGAGGCGCAGCTTGGCCGTGACTTCACCGAGGAGATAAAGCTCGGAGCCGCCGCGAGGGCGGCAGAACTCTGGTTGACTCTGTCGCGAGTACATGTAGCCTTGACATGGGACGATCACAGAAGCTCCAGACATTCAAAGAAGCCGCTAATCTTGAACCACGTCGCGCGGCCAAGCGAGAATCTGCGCTTCGGCGGCGGGCCGATTCGGAATACCAAGCCTAGCATCACTTAGCATTTCTTAGTCAAACTTAGCCAAGACTCGTAAATCTAGGTCGATCACCAGCTCCGCTGTTTACTCCAGCTTTGCACCACTATGCAAGCTGCCCACGTTTTTATTTATTTAATTATTTATGCATTTATTTATTTACAATACCTCAAAGGCTCCAGTGAAGGGGTTTTATATGAGGGTTGGGTTATTATAGATTTGTTAAATATTGCACAATTTCTTGAACATTGCTTGACGTCGGTGCTACTGGACTGTTGCACAACGTCGGCAGGAAGGCTGTTCCAATCTTTTGATGTCTTGACGAAAAATGAAGAAGGGTGCGCAGTGGTTTGAGCAGATGGCGGGTATACATCTTCGTCGTGATTGGTGCCATCTGAATGTCCATAGGGTGGCTTGAGGGCGAGGAGTGCAGGGTGCCACGTGATAAAACTTGAACAACTGGCACGGACATGCTATGCAGCGGCGCGATGAAAGACTCTGAAGGTTTGCACGAGATTTTCGTTAGGTGACATTTGAGTGATATGAGCAACCTGAGAAACTGAATCATACTGCACGGTTTGGTGCAGATTCTAGCGTTTTGCTAAGGTTACATTGGTAAGGGTCTCAAACAGCGCATGCGTGCTCAACTTTCCGTATGAATAATGTCTGACAGGCAAGAATTCAGGCGGAAGGAGGTGCTAGATAAAACTTACGATGTAGACAACCAAGAACATGGGTAGCTTCATTAGAACATGCGTTATGTGAAAACCTGACAAAAAAATCACAGCATATCCACGGGGTGAATGATGATGAGTGGGCGAAGCTCCGGAGGGAATCATCGGATCTCCCGCTTAAGGGGACGCTAGTACAAACGCGTTAGAAACGTGCAGTACTCTCTAGTAAGGGGGAGCGGCCACAGCGTCTTACGCAGCCATTTACACATGCCGGAACGTGCACCGCGTTTGCCGACGCCATCACATGACTGCTGAGAGAGTATACCCCCCGTATTCATAAACGCTCCTCGACTTGAACTTGCCACCGCTTTGGGCAGCGCGTTCGAAACGCGTTGAAGGTAAGGCGGAGAGGCCACAGCGTCTTACATCAGCTTCTTACACGGACCGTAACGCGCTAGCACAAACACGTTAGAAACGCGCTAGAAACGCGGCCTTTCGTTAATGTTGGGTATTTATTGCCATCGTGGTGCGTGTGTCCATGTCCGCTTCGTGGCGTAGTGGGCTAACGCCGCGCGCTCGGAAGCGAGGGGTCCCTGGTTCGATTCCGCGCTACGGACGCAACTTCGGAATTTTTTTTCTCAGACTGGTTACACACTACTACTACGACGACGGGGACGGAACGGGTGCCGCTATAAGGAGCTTCGCCCCTAAAAATACCACAAATTAATGTATTTGTATGTACTTACACCTGAAATTTCGAAGTTGTAAATCAAATTTCACGGAGAGAGAGCTAAAGCACCTCCATATTGTCCCGTAGCACACGGCAACAACACATTCAAGCAGCGCCGCGCCTGATCACACAAGCCAGAGGAGAAAATTGCACCCTTTCCGCCTCGTTTGAAGAAAACAAATGGGGCCGCTTCACACTAGTGGTGCGAACACTGTGCCAACAGAAATGCTGTCAATCCCACCGAACTTTACCTGGGATCGGCTAAGTCGCAGGCCCGGATCGTTTTGTCGATGCTTCTGGCTGCATACACGCTTTTGCACGGTAACGCGAGCTCGTAACTCCGAATCTTCTGCAAATCGCCGACGTTTCGCCGCCGCTTCACCGGCGCGATACTCGGGGTTGGTTCGAAGTCGTCTCATCTGCTCTCTTGTAGTGGCCCGACGGTTTTCGCGCAGCGCTTCCGCTTCTTCGGGAGCAACGCACTTCTTCAGTCGCACCATTCTAACGGCGACGTGCTTGGTGCGGAGACGTGGAACATTCTATCGCCGCAGCGGCGACGCGGAGCTGTGATGACGATCATCGCAGTGACGTCACGTCTTAGCTTCGCCTACCGCAGCTGTGGCGATACGGCTATGCGGGAGCTTGGCGTGTTGACGTCATGGCTCGGCAAAGCTGTGCAAAGCGACGGCGCGCGCGAACACGTCATTGCTTAGCTCCACCTGCACAGCTGTTGCGAGGCTCGGCGTTGATAGGTGACGCGTTGCTAGGCGACGTGGAGTGACGTCATCGCTCGGCGAGGTTTTCCTCCACACACTCGCCGGATTAACCACCGGCTTCAACAGCTTCGCTGTTAATATGTATGCGTAGCGCTGTTACATTATTTATTTATTTATTTATTTATTTCAATACACTAAATGCCCAGAGGGCATTACATAGGGGGGGGGGATTTTTATACAATCATAATGTACAACAAAGTTGCAAATGCAAATTAAAACAGCAAAATAAAAAAAAACAAAAAAAACTATAGAAATGGAGCGTTTACAAATCAAAGCAGGAAAGTACAAGAGATGTCATCTTACAATCAAGAGGTATACAATACAAAATATCGAATTCATGCACATTGACGAGGTTAGAGTTGCTGCGTGTCAATTCTAGAATATCAAGATACATAAGCAATTCTGTTTTAAAGGGCGATATATCAGTAAGGGTAACTATTTGTTCCGGCAGATGGTTCCACTCCTTTACTGACAATACAAATGGCGAGTTTTGATATTTCAACGTTCTTGCAAAAATTGGTTCAACATTAAACGATGATCTCTGCGTGAAGAGATAAGATGCGCCGGAAGAATATTCATACTTGCAAAAACTGTATTGCTGTGATATATGAAGTGAAAAATGGACAAACGAGATATCCTGCGTCGTGTGTCAAGATTATGGAGATGAAGTCTTCGCTTCAACACCGTTACACTTTGATAAGATGAATATGAAGATAAAATGAACCTGGCTGCCTTGTTCTGCACAGATTCAAGCTGGCTTGAAAGGTGCACGCAATTTGGATGCCATATTACAGAAGCATATTCTAATGCTGACCTAATCAGCGTTGTGTAGGCATGCAGCTTCGTTTCGGCATTGGCCGCTGACAAACGGCGCTTTAAGAGACCTAGATTTTAAAGGCTTTGCTTCTTATATGCTCTATATGAACGTTCCACGTTAGATTAGGCGAGAAGTGCACACGCAGATACTTAAAGGACTGTGTTTTTGCGATTATGCTGTTGTTAATCGAATAGGTATTCACAGGAGTATTAGTGAGCGTAGAAAACGTCATCAGCTTTGTTTTGCCTATGTCGATCTCCATTTGCCACAGTATGCACCACTTATGTAAGCAGGTTATATCAGCCTGCAGGCGTGTTACGTCAAGCGGGTTTGTTATTTGTCTGTATATCACACAGTCGTCGGCGAGAAGGTGTATATGCTAGAAGTTCTGTTGTTAGCTATGTCGTTTATGTATATTAACAAGAGAAGCGGCCCTAACACTGATCTCTGTGGCACGCCCGATATTACCGCAGTACCGCTAGAAATGTGATTTCTAATCTTGACGTGTTGAATGCGACTGTGCACGAATTCTTCCATCCAAAACGTGGTATTGTCGTCAAGTTGCAGTTTACGAACCTTCTTATTTATTCTTCTGTAGGGCACCCGACCAAAGTATTTGATAAATCTACAAATATAGCATCAACGTAGTGCAAAACATGCAAGGAGTCATGAAGATCGCTTACTAGTTCAAATAACTGTGTTTGACAGTAGTTTTTGTATCTAAATCCGTATTGTTGTTCAAGCAGCAGATTGTTAGCGTTTAGGTGGGACATTACGTGCTAGTAAATGATATGTTCCAACAGCTTACAGCAAACTGCGGTCAGCGAGAAAGGTCTATAATTGTTAGGACACGTGCGTACGCCTGACTTGAATATCGGAATGACGTGCGATATCTTCCAGTCGTCGGGAAGACAAGCCGATTCCAAGGACTGCAGGAATGTGAGTGCTAATAAAGTGGCTGATGTTCGACATGTTAGTTTAAGTAGCTTATTGCTGATACCGTCAGGGCCCGGACTACTATTCTGCGGCAGTCTCTCGATTGCGCGTGCAACACCAGCTTCGTTTATTATAATCGATTGGCATTGGTGAGGTATTACTGGGTCAGCGTCATCGGGTAACTCGCGTAGTGGAGCCTTTTTTGTAAATACTTGTGCAAAATGTTTGTTACAAAGTTCGCTTGTGGTTTCAATGGACAGCACGTTACCGTTTTCATCCTTTAGCGTAGGTGTCTTGAATGCGGACTTGGTGTCTTGATGTATTGCCAAAATTTTGATGGCTTGGTTCTTAATAAACTGGGCAAAGTTTGGTTAAAAAACTCGTCTTTCGCTGCAATAATTGAAGCCTTAGACTTAAATGAAGCCTCTTTATAGTTTTCCCAGTCCCGATCTGAGTTTGTTTGCTTGGCACGGCGGTATACTCTTTTCTTTCTATTCAGACACATTTTTACCTCTTTCGTGAACCAAGGAGCATTGTCGCTTGTTTTAATTGTTAACTTTGGTATACAGGCACACTCAATTTCTTTTAGTTTGTCGCGAAACAGTAACCAGTTTTCATTAATTGTGCGGATCTTCCAACGTCAGGCGAAATTCCTGCAAGATACTATTCATTTTACCGCAGTCGGCCCTACAGTAGTTCACAACTCAATTCACTACTTTATGGTCGCTTAGTTCCTCTATCACGTGGGTTTCAGAATTATCATGTAGATTTGTCAGCTACAGGTCTAATATATTACTGCCACGTGTCGGGTTTTTGACAATGTGATTGAGCTGATACATGCTTAGTGTATGTAGCAATCTGGAACACTCAGAGCGATTTTCTGAGGAAGTGATGGACCATGTGACCCAGTTAATACCCGGGTAGTTAAAATCACCGCCTAAAATCATAATGCATTTTGGATATGTTTCAAGTATATCGTCAAGTGATTGCTCTAAATGTTCAATAAAATCGGAAGCGATTCTCGGACGGCGGTACAATGCGCCCAAGACGTATGTGATGCCCTTAAGTCACATCATCACGCATATAAGCTCCAGAGGGGTGTCAAGTGTAACCAAAGCTGGCTGATAATCACTAGTAATGGCAGCCAATACACCACCTCCTCTACTCTCATTCCTATCTTTACGAAATATCGCAAAGTCATTAGGCAGAGACAGCTCGCTGTTTTCAACATCTCCAGAAAGCCACGTTTCAGTTCCAATTATGATATTCGCAGAACACGTGTTTATAATTGCGTTAACCATATCAGTTTTTGGAAGTATGCTGCGGAAGTTGGCGAGGATAATAGATTGCTGTCTACATTTTTTTTATTTCTACTGTGCGCTGAACTTTCTGTCACTGATCATGACCCCTTCCCTGAGCGAATATCTGCTTTACACTATGTGAAACCGCATCATATGTGTAGATCTTGCCATGAATATGTAGTTTGTTGTATTGAAGTGTAAAGCGTTCGTTGTTCAAGCGGTTGATTTTCGCAAAGTCTCTTAGGGTTTAACGTTCGAGTTGAATTTTCGGTGAAAAATCTTCCTCTAGCCACACTTAGGTAGCACGTCCCTAAGTTTAGATGCATACTTTAAAATCTAATCCTTCATTTTTTTAATTGAGAAATTTATTAATAATAGGGCGCTTGAAGTTGGTCCGGTGAGGGCCAATGCGATGGGCACGTTCGATGTCATTAACTTCCAAATTCAGATTAGTATTTATAAAGTCTCGAACTTTTCTCTCAGTTGACACATAGTCCTCATCGTCCAAATCAGGCATGCCCTTTATAAGCAGGATTTTTCGTCTTGATCTGTTGTTATGGTCGTCAACCACGCCACTGAGTTCCGTGTTCATCTTTGACACTGCTGATTTAACTTCGTTCACTGAACCCCTAACCGAAGACGCTTCGTTTTTTAGTTCAAAAACACCATTCATGTTTTGCTCAATCAGGCCAACCTGGGCCCCTATTTTGTCAACGTCCTGTTTGATGTTGTTCAGAATGTTGAAGTACTGCTCCATTTTTGTTCATTCACAGCCATGAACTCTTTCAAAAGGTTTATAACATCTTCAGTCTTAGGCCCAGGGTTCGCCTCATTGTCACCAGCGCGAAGGAGTAACCAGGCGAAGCGCGCGGCTGAGAACAGAAAGCAAGGTCTCGGCAGTAGAAAACTAACGAGTGCAGCCGCCATATTACAAGGACTGATTCGATGCATTATATCTACCGTATTACGGAATTTATTGTTGCTGGAAAGTAGCAAAAGGGGACTCGCTATTGAACACGTACTCCTAAAATACTTTCTCAAGAGTCATCGTAACCCAGTGGCTCATGGGTGCATCAGTCGTGTTAGTGTACAACTTACATGCCTTATCAAGTTCCTGCCGTTAACACTTCATAAAACAGAAATCTGCCACTGTTATACATCGTGCATATTTCGACAAAAGTTCTCTGTATATTGCCGATAAGGTTGCTCTTTGCGCGCGTTACACACTTTAAGTGCCTCGACTTGGCGCCAAAAGTTCACCATGTGTGTCTAAATTATTGTAGCTGTTGCTTCGAATACCTTTTTGTATGGGGAGCAGATAAAGGCACCTTTCTGCAAAATAGGTTGCGCAAGCCAATGTACGGGATGCTATGTGATGTAGGCCGACTGCATATACGTGTCATATGTGAAGGAAAGATGTGGTAATTATTCAGTTCGGAAAATGTTAGTTTATATTCACTTTGACTGCCCTCTTAGTCAAGTACCGTATAACGTCCTGCACATATGCTGTATATTTCCGTCCCAGCGCAATGCGCCGCATATAAATGGACTTCCAAGCGATATTGTGTATGACAATATCTGCGGTGGCAGGCTAGGCCCGCTAGAGGCGGCCGCGAGCGAAAGCAACGTTTATATGCAGTCTAATGCAGCCCAGCAAATTTGGCGCCCAACTACGCGCCGAAGCGTTGAGAGAGTGTTACAAAGCAAAAGCGCGGTAGAGCTGCGAACCAATGTCGATTCGGTAGGTCGATTTTAACTGCGGAGCTGTTGAAGTCGGTCGTTAGTCCGTCGGCCGCAGACAAAAAATGTAGGCCGATCCTGACGGTAATGCAGAAAGGGTCCAAGCGCAATGGTACACAACCCTGTGAACTGGCGAATCTGAGCCTGCCTAAGTCTAGCTAAGCATGGATGGGACTACTTAAGCTTAAGCACTAATCGATAGCAGTTGATAGCCAATCAATAGCTAATCGATAATATATCAATAATTAGTATAGTCCACAAAATTCTGGGGATGACTTGTTAGTGCTTAGCCTAGGCCAAATACGTAGCCAATACCTAGCGATAGCCAATCAGTAGCTTTTCGATAACCGTTCAATAATATAAATAAATTCGGAAAAATGCTGGGGATGACTTGGTAGTGCTTAGCCTAGCCCAAATACGTGGTCAATACCTTGTGATAGCAAATCGATAGCCAATCAATAGTGAATTGTAAAGATGAAGTGAACTTGGCCGCGGGCGCTCGCAAGGCGGGCGCTGGGGGAATATAGAACAGCCGGCCCAGGAACCCAGTACCGCGGCCGCCACCAGCTCGGGCTCAACAGGTGTAGTTCACGCTCCCTTGGCCATTGGATCGGCTGGCCCGATTACTGCGGCCGCTGCCGCCGCCTCTCGATGCGCAGATTCCGCCCCTGGCTCAACGGGCGACTCAACCGGCAACTTAACCGACGTCATGCGAGCCATCTCACTGCTGTCACAGCAGCTGGACTACATCGTTTCAGCCACTCCCGATTTCCATCTAGCAACCTTTCCATCACCTGCTGCCTCGGAACTACCGGAGTTCCACGGAATTCCGAGCGACTCTATTTTATGGGTACAAGCGGCCAACGCGCTCGGGGCACGCCGTGCCTGGCCCGACAATACGATATGGCTGGTTGCGGCGGGGCGACTTCGAGGTTCCGCCAAGGCATGGGAGAACAGGAGGATATCAAGCAGCGGTCCGGGCCTGAGTGGAGTGCAGCTCTAATAGCTGCTTTTGGCCAGCTACCTTCTGCCTGCGGTGAGTCTGACCAGCGATGTTCTGCGCACGGCGCTCCGGTGAGACACTGCTTCGATGCTGCGGCAGGTGTGCCCAACAACGCGTCGACAGAGCGGTCCGCAGGCTGCCTCGCCGCAGACGCCGGCTCACCGGCGGCCGCTGTCTGCTTTACCCCAGACGACGGCAAGCGCATGATGACCACCGCTTCCACTAGTATGATGACGATGATGATGATTTATTGGCATCCCCTTTGAAACGGGGCGGCGACAAATAGTCACCTAGCCTGCTTGATTTAATCAGGTATACTATACATCTTCTTTATCTAGCATTTTTGTATACCTCTCATTATTTTTATTTTTCAAAAATTTACCTTGTACCGCTGCCTATGATTTTACGAGATCAGGTCGTATCCATTTTTTCTCTGCTTTTTTCCACCAGTACTCTAATCGTCTCTTGCTGATCTCTACGGCTGATCTGTTTATGTTTCCTTCCACTTTAAACCCAAGCGCTTCTAGGAGTTGCACGTTACCTACGGTTCTCGCTGGGTGGATCCCGTCGCATTCCATTAGAATGTGCTGAGTGGTCTCTGGATCTTTATTGCAGCATACACATGTCTCATCTAGTTCCGAATATTTGTTCCGATATGTTTTCGTCCTTAGGCAACCGGCTCGAGCCTCAAATAGCAAGGCACTGCCCTTTGTGTTATCGTACAGATTTTCCCTTCTAATTTCTTTCTTCTCATTCTTGTAAATCTCCATTGTCCTTTTCGTTTCCATTCTTTGCATCCAATTCACGGTCTCTATTTCTCTCACTTTCTTTCTGATGACCCCTGGTTGTCTATTTACAGCTTCGATTATCCTGTACTTGGTTGCCAACATCCTTGACCTCTTCCTCCATTCTGTGTCCACGCTTTTCATGTAGAGATACTTGTGCACTTTAGCCGACCATTTATTTTCATCCATGTTCCTGAGCCTTTCTTCAAAACTAATTTTGCTTTGTGCTTCTCTGACTTCAAAAGAGGCCCAACCCATGTCACCCTGCACTGCCTCATTTGTCGTATTACCGTGTGCTCCCAAAGCCAACCGGCCTACTGATCTTTGGTTCACTTCCAAACCCGCCAATATATCCGATTTTAAGCATATAATGGCATTTGCGAATGTTAGCGCTGGCACCATTACTCCTTTCCAGATTCCACGCGCCACCTCATACTTATTGTGGCCCCACAGTGCTCTGTGTTTCATTATTGCTGCATTCCGCTTCCCCTTTATTTTCAGATTATCTTGGTGGTTGCTTGAGTAATTCTTTCCTTCGTTTATGTGTACGCCGAGGTACTTATATTGCTTTACTATGGGTATTACTTGCTGTTGAATTGACACCACGAAGTTACTCGTGTGTTCATTAAAGATCATAATCCCTGATTTCTCTGTGCTAAACTTAAGGCCTAGATTTGTCGCTGCGTTCCCACAGATATTCGCAAGTATCTGTAAATCTTTTTTACTGTCCGCTAGTAGCACAATGTCGTCTGCGTACATCAGTTCAGGGACCTTCTGTTGCACCATTTGTCCATTACGCATGTAGGATAAATCAAAACCTAATTCGCTGTTTTCCAGTCGTCTTTCTATGCCCTTGACGTAAAGCGTGAACAACAATGGTGACAGAGGGCATCCTTGCTTCAATCCTTGGTGAATTCCCACCATTTCATTTCCTTTTCGGCCTTCCCATGCCACTTGTACTTGGTTGTCTCGATATATCTCCCTCAGCAGCTCCTCGAAATCGTCATCTATGCCTTCGTATTGAAGAATATCCCACAACAATTCCCTGTCTACGTTGTCATAAGCTCCTTTAATATCTAGAAATGCTGTCCATAAAGGTCTTTTCTGAGCTACTGAAATCTCTATGCACTGAGTTAGTACAAACATATTGTCTTCTAAGCGTCTGCCTGGCCTGAACCCATTCTGTAGTTCCCCCAATACACCGTTTTCCTCCACCCACTTCGACAGTTCTAATTTTATGGCTTGCATTGCCATTCTATATATCACCGACGTTACTGTAACTGGCCTGCACGAGCTCGTCTTATCCTTATCTCCTTTGCCTTTGTAGATGAGATTCATCTTACCTTCACGCCATCCAACGGGAATATTCTTTGTTCTAATCACTTGCTCTATGGCATTAGTCAGCAGTGCCTTGCTTTTTGGACCAAGGTTTTTGATTGGCTGTATTGGGATTTCATCGGGTCCTGCTGCCGTGTTGTTAGGGACATTTTCTGCTGCCTTTTTCCAATAAAAGCTTTCTATGCTAAATTTTGAGCTCTCAGGCCTCTTTGTTGTTGCTGGATCTGTTGTCTGAACCACGCTTTTTCTCGTGCCGAAGTTATGCTTGATAACGTCTGTAATGTACCGCAGCGCATCATCGCCTTCATAGATGTTACCGTCTTCATCCCTCATAGCCGTTTGCGAGTTTCTTGTTGGAGCTCCGAGTGCTTTTATATGGTTCCAGAATCTGTTTGGGGCGCCTTTGTCTCTTTTGTTAATGTTATGCACCCAACGTTCACTTGCGCATTTAATTTTCTCTTGCACGAGCTCACTCGCAACCATTTTCTTTTCTCGGTATGTATTCCATCTAGGAGCACCTCTTCTTCTTGTAATCCCAACTTTTTGGCTTCTCGATGAACCCAAGATGCCTCTTTACGCTCTTCTATAGCTTGTTTAATTTCCTTGTTCCACCACTTACGTGGTTTCCTCTTTCCAATCCAACAATTGTTTTGCCGTGTACGCCTTATTTCATGCTGCATAACCTCCACCAGTTACTTATATTCCCAGACTGCTGTAGGAAAAGCCTAAATTTTCTTCTCTACGTTGTTCGCGATCTCTGTTATTTGCTCGTCATTTATTTTTAAAAACTCTGATGCTATTGGTTCATGTTCTGCGCTGGTATCTCGCCCAAACTTTAATGCTAAACGTCTATGATCGCTTCCCAGGCTATTTTTTCCATTTTCGTCTATTATCATTTGGTCTAGTTGTTCGTAGACCATTTCTGAGACTAAAGCGTAGTCGATACATGACTGCCTGTTTCCGCATTGCCACGTTACCTGTCCATGACAATTCTTCTCCCTGTTAACTACTATAAGGTTCTGTTCACCACACAAATCCAGCACTAGAGAGCCGTTGTAATCAGTATATCCGTCCAAATCGTCCATGTGCGCGTTCATATCTCCCACTAATATCACTTGGCCCGAGTTACTGAACTCATTAATATCGCTTCTAATGCAATCGACCAATTCCTTATTTTTTGCTCTGCTATCACTACCTGTCCATAGGTAAGCTACTCCCAGCCACGTCTTTTTACCTTGCCATGTACCACTAATCCATAAATGGTCTTTACATGTCTCGTTTACCCTTCGCCACTTCAGACGTCGCCTAATTAGTACGCCTACGCCTCCGCCTTTCCTTGACCCGGTCATTCTGTTGCACCCTTCCCATACAAAGTTGTCAATAACAGGCGGCTGCTCCAAATCTCGTAGATGCGTTTCGGTCAAAGCGTACACGCTAATCGTTTCATCATTCAGTTGCGTTTGAATTTCCAGCCATTTTTCCTGCTTGCGACCACCCTGCATGTTAATGTAGCAAATTTTACCTTCTCTATTGTTATCATTTCTGCGTCTTTTCCTGACTCCTGGTCGCCTAATCCTGCCCTTTACTGGTGTTTCGCTATGTTCAATACTCAATCCTGCTTCCTGATTGCCTGGGGCCCCCCTAAAAAAGCTACAGCTCGTGCCGCGAATCGACGTCCGACCGGTGTTGCTACACTTTCACTAAAATGTATCCCGTCACGCACAAAAGCGCCTTCGCGGCCTGCTCGGTGCACTTCTCGGTTGATGTCAATGACCGTAAAATTCATTGCTATAGCTAGAGTCCAAATTTTCCCCGTTTGTGAAAACCGATGAACAATCTTAATCCGGCCTCAAGCCCTATCATGACAATGCACGGCCATGTCGAGCGAGCATACTGGCCTTTCGAGTGAAATGTGATGATTAATGTGTTCTCCTGGATGCATGTTGAGGCACCAGCCGGCCAGTCTGCCCCATGTACATTCGACCAAATATACAGATGATCAAAGGAATAGACCACACTAGCACTGACGGACACAAGACAAATTTGGTGGTATCTCTAACTAAGCAAGCCTCGCTTGCCTGGGTGCCTTTCTCACTTCACCTGTGGGCTGCTATGCACAACAGTCCACAAGTGAATTGAGAAAGGGGAGCAGGCAAGCGAGGTTTGCTTTGTTAAGGATACCACCAAATTTGTCTAGTGTGCGTGGCAGTGTGCTGTATTCCTTTCACAGGTGGTCAAATGTATACAGGACGGACTGGCTGTTATCTAAATACGTGCCAAATAAATCATCACATTTCACTCGAAAGGCCAGTATGCTCGCTCAACATGGCCGTGCATTGTCATGATAGGGCTTCAGGTCGGATTAAAATTGTTCATCTTTTTTCACAAACGGGGAAAGAGTGCCAAGAGAAATCAGTGAGCCATGCCACATAAATGATACGTGTAAGCCAGCCCCGTTATCAATGCATGAAAAAGCAACCTTTCTTGATGACAAGCGAACATAATTAGTCTGTGCTTATCCACCTTTTTTAATGCAAATACTGTTTATCGTGATTTTACGCCTTTGTATTACAATTTCTGCCTTGCCTCTGATAGGACTTGCGCAAGATATAAGCACACATCCAGTTTTATTGTTATTTTGAATCCTTCCATCAAAATAAAAAGTCCCTTTTTAACAGCATTGATGTTGTACTGCTTCCCTTCCCTCTCTGTAAATTATGTCATCAAAAGTTACGTGAACTGACCGGCAAACTCATAAGGATACTACAAATTGCACATAGCCAACACAGCTGGTTCTCAGAAAATGCACAAATATGGTGATAGGTATCTGTTGGCATACTGTAGCAATAGTAGGTGCAAGCTAGCTTACACATTGTTGCAATACTTCAGTTGTCACATGGCTACAATGCTTAAGACACCACAGCAGTAAGTGCACAACAAAAACAGGCAGGCACATCAATCATAAATTTGACTTCAGCAGTCACAACATACACTCTTTCATGTAGCTAAAACACTAGCTAATATGTAGAAAGTATATGCACAAGTATACTTAGCATTGGTACTTGCCTACCCAACTTAACACTATAAGAGTTGCAGTGCATATGGTGCTTGTTCTAGACACCGGTATTTTTGTCAAAAATACTTTTACAATTACATATAGCACTTTGAATTCATCCACCCAGTAATAGAAGTCTTACCGATAGCATTATAATTTGGACTTGCTGGTTAACATTTTCTACTTGAACAGCGCCAAGTAGAATGCATAATTTTAAAGGACTGCCCACTGTGCTGATGAAACAGAACACATGGAAAGGAACCCAAAGTATTAGAAATAATTCTTGAGAGCTGTAGAATTAAGCCTTGGCTGGTTGATTATCACTATTAAAATTACACTAGTGTCAATCAGAATGTTCTGTGTGGTCATGTTGAAATCAAATGCATTTTATAAACAACATTGGGGCGGGGCAATAACCAGCAAATGCCATAAGAGCAAGCAGACATTTAAGCACTATGTGCGAAGTAGTGTGTTTCTTTAATGAGACAGTATCAATACACTGAACTATTTACCAGCTAACTCTGCGGTCTATGCTGTATTGACGTAAAGTGAAAAACAATGTAACTGGACAGACTTGCAACTGCTACAATGCCTGCTTGCATGCATCGGAATAGCTTGCCATGAATATAAAATAAAATAGCAAGCTTACTAGAAAACACCTCACTGGTGTAGTAGCTACGCACAGTGAATACTGGCCTTCATGTATCATTTCAAGAAGTTCCAAGCTCGTCGAATGTACATTTGCCAGTGGCATTTATTCTGGGAACAAGACAAATAATTGTAAATGTTAAACAATGCTAAGCACGCCATGTGCTTAGACCTGTGACAAATTTGGCCCACTACACTTTGAATTCTTACATACGCAGATACTGCACGAGCGTGTAGCATAAACAGATGAAAATCGGAAATAAAAGCTACAGCATTAAAAACAGTTTCAGAACAATGAAACCAAAATAAAAAGTAATGAACACACTGTGTACTTAGCAAAAATGAAATCTTAATAGCAGCCAAGCGATTGTTGAAAAAAAAAATACTCATCACAACATGTTGGGTCTAGTTTTCTTATAGAACGTGATAATGTGTGCAAAACAGCTATGAACACAAATAAGCAGCAAGTTGCATAAATATTTAGTCAATTTAGTAACCTGTGTTGAGTAATACGTCGACTAACTTATCAACGAATGATACTGAGATCCTACTATTTGGAACACATACACTTCATATATACCTGACTCGACCATCCAGATTACACGTTGCACCATGGCGGCCATAGCCAAGGAGTCCCCTCTGTTATGTGTTGACTTATAGCAGTAGCCCATTAAAGCTGTCACATGGTGAATACATGCGAGGAGCACCTAAAAATAGTCACAAAAACAATGTTTGCGCTAGTGCAGGGTGGCAACAGTGCACATGATAATAGGGCCCCTTCATCTCAGTAAAATTTTCAACATACGCAGGAGCAGCACATCACAAACAAATGTTTCTTTACATAACAATTCATTTCTTTTTTCTTTCATAAGCAACTTTCCCGTCATGTTTACTTGCGTATAAGTTATGTCAACACGCCTTGTCTTAAAAAGTAAGCTGTACTAGTAGCAAGCTGTGATTTTTTTCTCATAAACTGCTCGTAAACCGAAAACCTCATAAGCAGAGATTATTTACGACGTCGAAGCATTTATAAGCGAGGAAACGGGATTGCAGTAAGAATCGGTGAAAGAGCACATGGGTCGCTATTATGCAACTTCAGCAGATAAGGGGGAGCTCACGCACAGGCGCACATGATCACGATTATTTCCGAACGTAATATTTCTCATCGGAAGAAGACGCTTATCAAGATTTTCAATGTTGCATTGAGGCAACAAACTTGCATAACTAAATTTTGCCAACTGGCACTCAGCAAGCATCAGCACAGGTATTACTGTTGTCGTGGGAGTACCATTTCCTACGCTCACGCACTCTGTGCACACACGAGGAGCACGCACAATGCGAGTGTAGTTAGCGAGTACGATTACTTACCTTTCGAATGGTACGACCCAGTTGAAAAGCACTCTCCTAGTTGCCGGTGCTGCGTCGACGATGTCACTCCCAGCCAGCGCCTCCTCTTTTTCTAAAAATAAAGGAGGCACTGTCCCAGCATACATGCGTATAGATGTTGAGACAATAAGAACCATTGAACAATCTATATCGTACATTATAGTTTAGCATAGAAAGAAATTCTATAATGTATTTTCGAGGTTCTTAAACGTGCATCCAATGCACTATACAAGCGTTTTTACTTTCCTCTTAAATGCGGCCGTCACGTCCTCAGTGCCTGAAGGCGAGAAGCGAAATATCACTGAAGTGGAACGTTTCAGAAGACGTCCTCAGTTGTTAGCCGTATTTCTGCGTATTATATGGAATAGAGAATTGCGCGGCATCATTTCGCCGTTACTTCGCCTACAAGAAGCACGTGTATTGCTTTCACACAAAGGCCGCTGGCATTAGCGCCGATGAGCATACACCTGACTTTGGCTGTGGTGAAGCAACTGGAGAAAATGCATCGTTACTGATGCCTCAACTTCATCAGATACAAACAGTGATGACTGCTTCAAACTTTGATTTCATTGCGACAATCAGGGAAGCAGATAGCTATGTTCTACATCAGAATCATGGAAAAGTTGCAGCTACCATTGAGTACCACAGATGAAATTTTCACCCTTGTGAAAGCCCTCATTCATGATGTCATAGAAGGGATGTTCAAAAAAACTGCAAAGCTCCTAGAGGGAAAAATGTGGCACCGTGCACAATAGAAAACCTGGCATGCCAACTGAATGCTGCGGATATTGTTGTCAATATATTTTCCGACTTGACAAGTACTCACATGAGAAAAAAAATACATTTCGGAGCACTTTATTTACACTGAAGCTACTCAGATGCCACTGCAGACTGGCAGTTACAAAGACTTTACATGTTATATTTCTATCTCTAAACTGTCAACAAATTTCCTGAAATGCGAGGACTTGCTAGAATGCATTTCACAGTCTGTGTCAAAATCGCAAGATGTGCTCTATGACTTTGCTGATGGCAATGCATTCAATCAGTACCGTCAGCTTGCACAGGATGCCAGTCGTAGCACTGTATTTCTGCTTTTGTACACTGATGAGATGGAGCTTGTAAACCCTCTAGGTGGTGCTGCTGGACGGCACAAAATTTTACTAGTTAACTTTTCTATTTTGAATCTGCATCCTCGGCATCGGTCAAAACTCAGTGCCATTCACTTGCTTCTAGTTGTGGAGTACCGTGTCATGCTACGGCATGGCCTGGCCTAAGTGCTACTGCCACTCGTGCAGGACCTAAATTTAATATAAAAGAATGGAGGGGGCACTGGCAGTCTGCACTTTAATGTTGTGACTGTGGCATTCTCTGGAGATAACCTCTCAATGCACCTCTTGGCAGGTCTCTAGTGCTGCTTTAGCAGCGGCACAGTCTGCCATTACTGCTTAGCTCAGCACAGACAATTGCGGATGCTGCATAATTTGGATGACTGTATCGAGAGGACAAGTGCAGCACACAAGAGCCACCTTAAAGCATTCACACTTGACCCAGCTATAAATGGGCCCTTGTACGGCATTACAAATGTATCGCCATTGCAAGGCCTTGAAAAGTTTGATGTCACTGAACAATTACCTCCTGATGCCATGCATGACATACTTGAAGGGGGTATTGACTGTGTTCTTCCCCACGTTTTGGAAGGTTTAGTTGCTGACGGAGTGATCCGCAAGCAGGACCTTGGAAAAAAAATGTCCTTCAAGTATGGCTTTCACGACAAAAAGGCCATACCTCCTGCCATTAGGGACGCATTTCGTCGTGGCAAAGCCAGCCTTAGGGGATCAGCAAGCCAAAAATGGTGCCTCTTTCGGCTGCTTCCCCAAATATATGCAGAGTACATTCCTGAAGGCAACCCTCATTGCATGGTGTACTTGGCATTCAGGCATCCCAAAGCCACTGAGAAACCAGCACTCTTCAAAGTTCACTTTCATGTAGGCACAAAAAGGCACTTAAAAGCGGATCCTAACGGCATATACTTCTGTTGGCATTTATATGTCACAGGCACCTTCCCTTCAGGATGCTCAATGGCTGGCTTTCGCATCGTTTCTGCACATTGAAAAAATGGCTATTTCGCGCCTGTTTTGCTTATTTGTCAAGATATAACTTCTGAACAATGCTTTGATGCACACATGCCGAAACCCATCTTTTCTTATGGCTGCTGGTGACATTGAACACGGGTTGACGAGGTGGAACGCATAGAAATGCATGTGGTGCGTTGTTGAAGGCTGTGGTTTGTCATGGCCCCTTTTGGTGCCGCATGCTTTCTATTTATGTGCCATATTGCCTGCATCTTCGAGTGTTACAGATGGATAATGGTCACCACGGTCGATTTTATTTGTAAGGCAAGTTACAATAAAGAATTGCCATGTATTGATTTGCAGACATCAACTGTGCCACTGTACGTATTACTAGTTGGCTTTGCATACAATGTTGTAGAAGTGTACTTTTTTGTTTTTTTTTGCTTCTGGAAGAACCATAATGTATTTGATCAGACTATTGTGATGCCTTATTGAAACTGTGGCAGACACCTGCTTATTTCTTCCACAGAGTCTTAAAACAGTTTCTTGCTCAGGTAGTGTGCTCTTGTTCATCATAGTATATTTGTTGTTACTTTTGTTATTTGTTAATTACATTACTTTCGTTTTTAATCATTGTAGTGCGATTCTTTAAAAATCATTGGATGGCAGTACTTTTGAATTGTGCAGATTTATTATGTTATTAGCTAGTAAAAGGTGACAGACTCTTAAATGGCAATTTGGGCGTGTTGATAATTTATTACAAGCAGTAGATGTATAACACAACTATGTATAGGCTTTTAAGGACTGGCACGGCAAAATAAGGCTGATAATTATGTGGACTAGTGGGAAAGAGGGATTTCATGAAGGAGTAGCTAAAAACTAATTCAGGACAACAACGATTCGAAAGCATTTTTGATGCATAACACCTAATGCTCGTGACCTCTGAACATGCAACATCTCACCTGTAAAGCTTGCCAGTTTGGCTGACAACACGTTAAGTTTGCTTTCGTTTGAAAGCAATTTTAAATTAAGATAGTGACGGAGGCAAGAGTAAATAAATGCACACTTTATTACAGCAAGGCAAAATTGCTTTATTATATCACACACCTTTGCCAGCAATCTCGGTAATTGGTGGCATTCAACAACATTGATGGAAATTCATGAAACAATTAATTATTGCAAGACATCACAACAAAGCAGCAAACACAACAAAATCGGCAATTGTGTCATTTATGGTTGGCTCTGGCGTCTGTATTTATTTTCAGAAGCCATGCAGGTTATAGAAGCAATTAAGTCGCGTCTTTTGATGTGCTGAACTTCCACTTCGATGATGTACATATAAAGGTCCAGTGCTTGTTCCAGTTAGCCATGTACTCTAAAAGGAATAAAAAATTGAATTGTGAAAATGTCATTCTCAAATGCAGTAACGCATGACACTGAAAAAAGTGGATAAAGTTTTTTTCAAACCGAATATGATGTAGAATGGTGCATGAGAAACAAATCAGATCACTTGGCCTTTGCTTTGAACCACGTAAACAACATATAGTTAAATAGCTGTAGAATAATATGTTACAATTTGATAAAAACTTGACAAGAGACTACAGTTGCTTTCAAATTCCGCCCCCACCGCAATCGGCCACAGGAATCGGAGTCGAAGCCGCGACCATAAGGAAATAAAGCACCATAGCCACTGCGGCTATAAATTTCAGTGGCGATCGATTTCGGGATACTATCGGTCACTTTCTGCACCGCTTTCATTACACGTACGCGTTGACACATATTTGTTTTTGTTAACACAACTTAATAGGCACTTTCGCACTAATAATAATCGCACGACAGCCGCATGTACCGCGAGAATAAAGAAAAGAAATATCCTTAAGCATTATCCCCTACATGAGCAAGAAGATCTAGATTACCAATACATTTTAAGGTCTTGCTTGCATCTCGGTGCAGTAAATACTGTCTAACAGGACTGCGTCTAAAATGTATATAGCCTATTGCTGAGAGCAATTCGTATGCGCATACCAATGATCGAGAATAAAATAACTTGCCTGTTTTGCGATCAACCTTCCTCCACCGACGTTCATGATATCGCATGCGCATCGTTGCGCGATGAAGTATCCACGCAGCACATTGAAGGCACTCAAACACAGTCAGTGGGTGAAGTGATCGCCTATGGTGATCGTAGAGATGGAACCGATCGGTCGCAGCCGATGAAATCGCAATGCCCTACACGGGATCACAGCGCAACTCATTTTCAGGTCCCGGGGTGCTCGCGCTAAGGGAGGAAAGTTCCTCCATTTACGATTGCCGCAAGAGGGCGCAGCGCGTGAACCTTGCTCGAAGGAGGAACTCGCTGGCCTGAAGGAGGAACAGAGCCCGTTGCTCCATTCTCACTCCCTTTTTTTAGAGTGTAGATGGCGGTACTTTTCTTATATAGGGATTTTAAGCTCCGTTCGCGGGGCTCGCCTCGATGCGCTCATCATTGCTTTGAAGAATGGTGGCCCTCAGCTGGATTTCTGCGTTAGCTAGCTTTTCTTCTTCCTCCTTCCTCTGCTTCTGTTCGATTTTAAGTTCCTTTTCTAGCTTTCCAACCCGCTTAGCTCCTTGTCATCCTAGCATCCTTGTCATGCACTAGGCGGTCTAGCCGCGACCCTAGCACACACATCCTACAGATAAAATCTGCACCATTCGCTTCGCGTGCTGACTTAAACCGCGTTTCTTCCAGCGCGTAGGAACGCTCGCACTCAGAACAACGCACGCGTGGGTTCCCCCTAGTACCAACCATCATCTCGTACTAACAAGGCGTAGATGTGGCAAAAAAATTATTCTTTACCTACTTTTATCTAAGCGAGAAGACCAAGAAAGTGAAAAAGCATTAAAACAATTTATAAAGATTGCTTGGCTAAGCTAACCCTCCTAAAAAACCAAAAAGTGAAATATAAATAACAAAACTTATCTCTTTGGCACGCTGCTCCTGCTGCGCTGAAATGGCACCTCAACTCGACACGTCCGCTCCTGTCGGATTCACTCGTGAGAGTGTATCCCGCTGAGAGTGTATCCTGTCGGCTTCACTCGTGAGTATCCCGCTTCCGATAGAGCCACCTGGTGGCCGCCCGCTCCCTTATGCCTGCGCTGCCCCTACATTCCCGAGCATCAGCTGCGGCTCGTCGTCGTCGAAGATCGCGACCGAGAACCAATGGTTCGGCAGCAGCAGCGGCGGGTCGAGACCTCAGCCGCCACCGCATCGGCCACAGGCCTCCCGTTCGAGTAGCTCCACGTCGGCGTCCTCCGCCATCCATGGCGGGCGTGGCGGCGATGCCTACAAGACCGCGGATGAAGCTGCATCCGCAGCAGCGTCCGAAGTAGAGGCATGTGGTGACGACGCGGGAAATGCGCAGTGCGGCTACCCTTGGGATACGGACCCATCTGCCGTGGATCTGCTGCTGCTGAGGGCCGCGGAGCAGCGCAACAAAAGCCCAACTCCGGCATACGACATCCGTGCCGCAAAGGAGGCGCCGTCCACCAACGACATGGCCCGCCAGTGGCACATTTACGAGACGGCGTTAAACTTACGTTTCAAGCGGCGACATCCCGGCCAGGGCTTGGACCGAAGGGCCCAGAGTCCTGTGGTCATCCTCCCTGGGCTGCAGCGGCAGCCGCGCGTGCAGGCCTCCTCTGCCCGGTGCCGTCGTCGTCCTCGTCTTCGGAAGCTTCACTTGTGCCGGGTCGCAGGGGAGGCATCACGGGGCAGCCTTCACTGCGAGATGCCTGTTGCCCGGGGCCACCACCGCATCAGGGGAACAGTGGCAGCACTTCAGTGTCTTCCAGTGTTCAGCTGCAACCAATCCGAGCACATCGTGGTTCCAGCGGCAGTAGCGGTGGCAGTCCTTCAGTTGCGATTCCTGCTACAGGATATCATGGTTTGGCGTTCGGGAAGGCATCAGCGGCCATTGACCAGAGCCATCCATTACTTCAGTCGCCTATTTCTGAGGACCCCCCTGCTGCACCTGTCGACGCTGTCGCTGTTAAGCGGCGCATCCACGCAGGCGTCGGGGTGCTCCCCTCGGAGTCAGTGCGGTGCCAAGGCCTAAGTGACCACCGCAATGAAGCGCCGCTTTGGACTGGCTCCGACTGTGCCCTCCGGTCATTCAGGGCATCGCCATTCTTGGACAGCCTCTCCGACTCTTCTTGTGATGGTCCTCGTAAAACCGGAGGAGAGGCGGGGAGGACTTGTGGCGGTCGCACCACTTACAGTGATCAGCGAAGCACCCTTTGGGGGAATCTCATCGGCTTCGGATGAGACGGACAGCGCTGAGCGGGGGGATGGTCATCGGTGAGACCTGCGACCAGCGCGCAACAGCCAGTGCCACCAGCTAGAGAAGCTGGTTGCACGCTGGACGGTTCACAGATGACGACTTCAATGCTTGGACGGTTTGCGTGATTCCAGGCGCGCCGGAAACTTGCAGCGTGGCCGTGTATAAAGACGAAGTGAACTTCGCCGCGGGCGCTCGCAAGGCGGGCGCTGGGGGAAGACGATGACGACGGAGAATATAGAACAGCCACCCGAGGAATGGGTGCTGTCTCTGTGTCTGTTCCTTTACACAAACAATAATCAATGAATTCCGAAAAATTCTGGGGATGACCTGGTAATGGTTAGCCTAGCCCAAAAGCCAGGACTAGCTAGGTGCCCATCAGATCCGCTGTCTCTTTGGCATTGCTCCCGCAGTGCAAACTACGCGAATTTTTTTCCATCAGCTTACTAAATGTTTAATTTTTACCATTGTATTATTATGAGCCAACACATAACAAATCTCGGTGATTTAAACATCTCAACGTGTTGTACTAATGTGGACACGCGCATTGAAGTTTTGGCGTGTGAACTAGCCCTAACTGCAGGCGTAGTTCTGTTTCGGTATTCTCCAATTGCGTTATTGCTGGTGATGTTTTTTCTTGCGTAGCCAGGTGGTCTTTCGTTGAAACTTCATACGTGAACTTTCATTAGGGGTTGCGTTTGAAAGCGCCGCAAGCAATCGCGTGTAGATTTCTAACCATGAAATCTTACGTTTCTCTTATCTCCTTCGTGGACTTTGCTATATGAATTTATTGCATTGCGCAGTTTCAGTTTGTCGAACGGCGCTTTATTGACTGTATATCGAATAATAAATCAGTGTATGTTTATGTTCGTATAAACGTCCCTAAACGAAATTTTATATCCCACTTCGAGTAAAATGGTGGCAGCCCGGGATTTTTATTACGGACACACCTTTCCGAATTTACTTAAAACTAACCTGCGTAAGTTTTGGTCTTCTATTTTACCTCCAGGTTTCTCGTCCAATTCATTTACATTTAGTGATCAAAATATTAGTGATCCACTTAAAATTTGAAAGACGTTGAACAGCTATTTCAAATCAATTTTTACTACAGATAATCTTGAGATTCCCCCTTTTAATCGCGTTACAGACACTTCCATAGATGACATCGAAGTGAGCGATGAAGGTGTTTTAAATATTAATCTAAATCTTGATTATAAAATGAACACTAGGCCCCGATAACATTCCAGACCCACTTGTTTTACGTTACTCCTTATGGACTTGCAAGCACCCTACCATTAACTTTAAAAACTCCTTGTCCACTTGTGTAGTCCCCAATTCATGGGAAGTTGCTAAAGTTTTCCCGTTGTACAAATCTGGGGATAAACACATTTTAACAAATTATAGACAAATTTCATTAACGTCCCCATGTGGCAAGTTACTGAAGCATATCGTCTATAAACAATAGTGGGTTTCTCAAACGACAACTCGTCTGTTTCTCAACATGGTTTAAGAAAAGACCTCAGCACAGCCTCTCAGCTCGTAGAACTTACCCATGACATAGGCCAGTCTCTCGTCGTCAGTGATCAATTTGAGGCGTTATTTATCGATTTCTCAAAAGCTTTGGTACAGCAGTTCACACCAAACTCTTGCATAAACTTCAAAGCATTTTAAATGCGCTTATATTGTAGACGGGTTATCTAGCTTTCCCTCCCAACGGTCACAGTATGTACTTTTTAACTCTACTAAAAGACAACCCCCGCCTTGGCAGGCGGGGGTTGTCTTACGGCGCAACCAAGAGTGGCGCCAGTCAAAGATTTCACGTGTAGAGGTGCAATCGACCTCGACGGGCTACTTGTTTATGTATCGTCTCTCTTGTAAATATTGTAACTACATTTTAAATGTGATTTAGTATCGCAACAATATCAACAAGTTGGACATTTTGCTTTTGTGTAGTGATTGCTATGTAGTGTTGATTTTAGGCGATGAGGTACCCACTAGCCCCAATATAGGCCTTAATAAGACACTTCTTATGAGCTTATCTTTCTCGAATGTTCAATTCTCTACAATTTTTTTATTCTTACATAACTTAATTTTTTATACATGATTAAATTGGGAGAGGTCGACACTAATAATAACGCGACCAAGGAAAGCAGAACCCCCGGCTCACCAGTGCAACCATAGAGTGGACCACAGCACCGGTAAGCGAAAAACAGGCCCAGAATGGCTGTTCATTGCAATAGAAAGATAATATGCTTATAATGAAGCACACAAAGAAAAAGCTGATATTTTGCCAGCAGAAAAGTCGGCTGAGGCTCAGAAAGAGACAAGTGTTTACAATATCGCTCGCATGCGGATGACATTGACGAACTCACATGTGCTGTAATTATACTACACGT
Source organism: Dermacentor silvarum (assembly GCF_013339745.2). Taxonomy (NCBI): domain Eukaryota; kingdom Metazoa; phylum Arthropoda; class Arachnida; order Ixodida; family Ixodidae; genus Dermacentor; species Dermacentor silvarum. The sequence continues at coordinate 68,695,779 of NC_051155.1, read as the reverse complement.
AGACACACATTCGAGAGCCCTCTCACTCATTTGTGCTGATTTCACAAGATTGCGAAGTCATTGAATTAGTTTAGGCGACTGTACATGAATGCACGTGCAGCCTGTAAGTGTAAGGGAGATAAATGAGTGCCCCTGAATGCCAGCTGAAAATGTGGGCCAATTAGTTATTACTTGCAAGCGTGAAGAAGTATGACAGTGAAATAAACCATAAGGCGAACCACATTGAGGTGATTTCGAAGAGGCCAAGTATATGTGAAATATGTTTGTTGGTAACGTGGAGTTCGTCTATTTTCATGGCTTGATTACTTAGTTTACACTACGTATTCGCCCATTGTGTTCAGATTAAGTAAGGATATACTTTGGTGATAACAATTCCAGTGAAATTTCAAACACAATGCTGCAGCTCCAAAGTCGGGCACGTTCGTATGTCGTTCACAATCTCTTATGAGTTTTGCACATGTGAACAGTGTGATATAGAATGTTCTGCTTTCTGTAGTAAATCATAGACACCTAGTTTCATAATGCTGACACGACCTCTTGGAAGAAGGAGGAAGAAAGATAGGAAGAGCGGCAGGTTAACCAGTGTAAATACAGGCGACCTACTCTGTGTTGGGGAGAGGGTATAAAGAGAACAAAATGAAATAGGAGAACTGAGCTTTAAAATAAAAAGAAAAAGAATGTGCGCATATCAATGTGACGCCGTGCACTACAGCAACAACCCGCATGACAAGTAGCAGGGCTGCGTAAGGCTGTTGAGCACAGTCTGGACAATGGTTCTCTCCCCCAACAAGGTGCAATTAAGCCCAGTCTAGTTTGGTTTTCTAGCCACACCAGAATTAGGGCCATCAAATAAAAGACCTAATAAATAAAGATAAAGATAAAGATCTTTATCTCGTAGCCTCAAAAGTTTATGGTTAACACTGAGAACTGTGTCGTGCTAGATTGCTATACTGGCCTCGAACAGCTATTGAACAAAATATAGGTCTAACAGGGTTTTTCTGCGCGGTACGACGGCCGCCTAGAGTCAAGGAGTCACCAGGACAAATAATTCTGAGAATATACGAAGGATGTCTGAAGGACGTCAACACGAAACACATATTTCAAAAGGCTTTTTCTCCCTTATTGTCAATGTATACATAAAAAAAACTTCACTTGGACCTCCCTGCGTTGACCCAAACACTGCGACATGCATACAAAGTGTGCTCCGCAGGACAAAATATGTTTATGTTGCTTGACTCCCAGAAGAGTTCTACAATTGAAATACGTACATTTTCAAGCGGCACTTTCATTCTTTCTTTTTTCATGCTAGACATGGATAGCTATTTTTTTTCATAACGGCTGCGCGCACTTAGCTGTCTAAATTACTCAATAGATAACACATATCTAGTAAATGCGACCTTACAGTAAGTGTAGGACGTATGTGTGTTCTGTTCCTGATGTAGTACTTATCTGGTATTCTGCATAATTTTGGTTTTAATAAACCGTCAGGCGAAGCACATTGAGTTGATTTTGAAGAGGCCAAGTATAAGCGAAATGTGCTTGTGGGTAACGTGGAGAACGCAACTGAACGTATTTTTCTCGCTTTAGTTGCTTGCTCAGAGCATTACGTGTGAACGAGAAAACGGCGAACTGAGGGGGCAAACTTTTGTTGGTTGGTTCATGCAAGTTCATGCTTTATTCGTCTTTCACATTTTAAAGCTGTAGGCACGAAGACTGCCTATCTGCTTTTGTATTTCCTGTCGCAGCTTTTTTTACTTTCAGAGCTTGGTATATAGATCCTCATTTTGTGTTAAAAACCTACAGTGAGACTATGCAGGGCACTTTCTTGTATTGTAAGGAAATCATTCTCATTTGTAAAATACGCGTATATGTCTGCATGAATGTACAGCATTCTTTCAGATCACGTGCACAGATGAAGAGGGCATTCCGCTCAAATATACTTCAGGTGGTAGAAGAAAAACTTATGCTTTTGATAACTGTGTATATAGGGGCACTTGATATACCGAAGGCAGAGCCACTGAACTAATGACGCGATACCTAAATCCGAATTCAATCTCTCCTTCGAGATAATTAGGTGTGCAAGCGTGCAGTCAATCTCACCTGCTTGCAACTACTTTATGGCACACCTTACTTAGCCTGACACACAGCACAATAGCGCCGTACTTTAATACAGTCGGCACATTTTTTTTCTTTGATATTGACACAACGAAAAGTAGTTTGCGCATGAATGCGGCACTTCTTAGGCGCTGCGAATTGCTTCCGTTCCAGATAGCAGAAAGTGATTATTGCGGTAGTGCTGATCATACAAATTTAGCGCAAGACACAACGGGCAAATCGCGGGTATTCCAGATTCATTTTGCGTCGAAGCCATCAACTTATACAAGGCTAGGAATAGACCCGTTGTAAGCTTCTACCCGCCGCAAGAAGCCCGCCTGGCTATACGACATTCTCAAACAACTGATTCGTTCTTTCAACGACAGTCGCCGCGGTAGCAAGGTGACTTTAGCGTTTCGGCCGCACCTGTCGCATGCCGACGAAAACGCCAAAACGATTGGTCCTTCTTTCGGTGCGCGTTAAATAACTCCAGTTGGCCACAATTATTCCGTAGCTCTCCATTACTGCGTCCCTCGTAATGCAGAGCAGTTTCGGGACGCTAAGTACCACAATATAAACTCTTTAACCACGCCTACATTTATTTGCTTCCTTATTCATTTAACCTCGACGGCTCTCCAGGCATGGCCGCGGTAGCTAGTCGCAACGTCACATGCGCCTGGCAGGTGAAAAGGTGAAAACAAGCTAGCGTGTGCAAAGCAGTGAAGCTTCCGATATTTACAATACAGTTATGGTAGGGTAGGCTCAGGGGCGTAGATACCGGCGCGTCTTGCTGCTTCAAAATAAACACTGAATCAATAATTACAACGCAGCGGTATAAAAGGGGTGGTTCGAGTGCATATTTCTCGTACTCACAAAAGCTATATACGTCAGTCTTACGGACAGGGCATGGCTGTTGCGGCCAGCGGAAGTGAATGAAAACATGTGTCGGTTCAAGAAACTTAGAAGTGCTTGCAAAATCCCGACTGCCTATTCGACGTCTCAGAATAGTGGTGCCGTATTGCCGTTATACCGTGGAGGCAGCGCAAACTTGAAGCAAGTGCATTTAATTATAGGTGCACGTGTGCATGTTGGCGTTGGTTCAGTTTTAACTGAATCTTCTGAAACAGGTTGAAAGTTTCTCACACAAAGCCAAGTTCCCGGTTAAACAACGACTGCAGCGAAAAATCCGAAACATAGCGAATAAACCCAAAACATGGAAGAACATTCGCCTGACGAAGCAGTTTCTTTTCGCGCAGCTCCCATGCTTCGGAATCTTACCCCACTTAGCATTTCCGCCCCACATGACAGCTTTGGAAGCCGTATTCGTATACTGCTACTCATTTAAATACATCTTTACTATATCACCAACTACCTAAGCATCGGCAACAGTTACACAAACTATATGTATACCACGCACGATCTCCGACGGTGAACGACCGACATAAAATGACAGCCTTGGAACCAGAATTGTATCTACAAATGGCAATGCGAGTCATCAGCACCAGCGTAGTGATGTGGTGTAGTCGTTAGCGTGTCTGGTTTTCACGCGATGTACCCGGGTTCGGTTCCCAGTGTTTGCATGCTTGTGTAATGTGCGTTTCCATGCTTGTGCGCTGTGTGTTATCAATTTCCTATAATGTGGTTCTATGCTATGTGTATGAAACCGTGCGCAAAACTACTCTGGGTGGCATCTGTCGATAAATAAATAACTTTTTCATTAAAAATGACCATTGGACCGCATCATCTTGAGCCGCTTAGTAAGCCGGACAGATTTGATCTGAAATACCGCATAAAAATTTGACGTTATGCGTGCCGTTTTCCAAGCGGCCCTACTATGCAACGGATGGTGCCGTTTAAATGCGAGCGGCATAAAATAGGCCGCATAGGCAGTAGGCCACTTGCAGTGAGCCATTTATATAAGCGTCGAAATTTTGATCTACTTTCGCTGTGTTATATGCGCTGCTTTAAGCCGGTATTGACTAAGCGTGTAGTATCCCGCGTATGCTTCTTGAGCAGATTATTTACTCCAATTTAATCACTTGTCTCGAACTAAGCAACTTTTTTCACAACAGTGAGCATGGTTTTAGAAAAGATTACTCGTGCGAAATTCAAGTCCTCCTCTATACTAATGACTATTTTTAGGCATCTGACCGTGTTTTACGACTTGAAGAGAACATTTGACATCGTTTCTCACCTTTTTCTGAAGCTACACTTGCCAAATAGAAACCCAAATTTCTTGCAATGCACCAAATGCTTCTATCCAACAGCACCCAGCATGTAACTACCAGAGGTAATAAGTCGCACATCTGCGGTCACTTCCAGCGTACGACGAGGCTCAACACAAGGACTCTCATTATTTTTTATCTATATAAATGACCTTCATGCCTGTCTTTCCTCAATAATCAGATTACTCGCTGGTGATTGTGTCCTTAACCACGCAATAACTAACCCATATGATTGCAACCTGCTTTAGTTTGATCTTGAAAGCATTATTTCTTGGTGTTCTCCCTGGTCCATGAAATTGAATGCTAACAAATGCGAAAAAAGTAGGATCTGCCAGAAGAGAACTCACAGTACTGCCCCTGTTTATTCGATCACATTTTTTGGGTGATCCTCTGTCAATTTATATAACTACTTTGGTGTCCACATCGATAAAAATTTCACATGGATTAACAAGGCCAAACGGATTCTTGTTTTATTTTGCACCGAAATTATCGCGGATTAACGCGGATTATACTTCATTCAAGACTGCCAATTTGAACATGCTTTACTCCCACTTCTCTCTGTAACGCCGCAATGTCATTGAAAATAAATAAATGAATAAATAATTCGCACATTGTCATAGACGAATGCTCACTTCAATAGGTGTAAACAGCCGCTTCCAGGAATTGCAGAAGCAGCATTTACTTCGCCTAAGCGCGTACGCAATTTTAGTCAATGTAGTGCTCAAGTGGCCGTCGTAACATTCAGCCAAATGTAGCAAGTTTAAGTAACCGTTTAAGCTTTTTTTTATAAAATTGTTAAAGGAGACGCCCACTGACGAAACATTTTGCGATATTTTTCATATCTATAGTCTCGACTACAACGGCAAACCGCCACGGTAGCTTAGCGGCTATGGTGCTGGGCTGCTACGCCAGAGGTCGCGAGATCAAATCCCGGCCACGGCGTCCGCATTTTGATGGAGGCAAAATGCAGTAACACCCGTGTTCTGCGCATTGTGGGCCCGTTAAAGACCACCTGGTTCTAAAACCGGAGTCCCCCACTACGGCGTGTTTCATAATCAAATCGAGGTTCTTCCACGTACAACCCCCAGAATTCAATTCCAACTACAACGGCAGCCTCGTTTAATTTAACACCTATATTGTTTTGACACTTTTCTGTGGTATTATTCATGCACAGTTATGAGGTTCGCCACTTATTTTAACGCAACGGTGAGCGTTTGCTACCCACTTTTGTGGCCGCTGAGAGCAATGGGCGCATTTCTGGAGCACGCCATTCTGGCACAATAGGCGTCGCATAGCGCAGTGTTGCCGTCACACGACCTCTGACTGTCGCGGCGATGACGACGAGCAGTAGAATAGACGGCGACTACGTAAACCCACATCTCTCTTTTCTCAGTCGAAGTGTTACTCTTCATTCTGGAGCGCATCTCGGCATTGTGGGCCTTGGGCGTTCTCGCCTTCCACGCGGAAGAATGCAAATCGAATAACTACAGAAGAAAAACGGAGCGAAGAAATGACAGAAGTTCCGGAGGGCGAAGGTAACGGCAGGGAAGCTCGTGAGGCGAACGAAGCAAGAATGAAAATCAAAGCTTTCACCCCGCCGCCGGAAAGCGGGGAAAAGAATGGCAACGGGGCGAAAAGAAAGTAAAAGCGCAGCGCTCTCTTCTGGAAGTGGGACGACGTCGACAAACGGACTCGGCGCGCCTGAAGAAGCCTGCGCCGTATAAAAGCGTCGGCCAGAGGCACACACGCACACACACATTGCACCGCATTGCACGACGTTGAGGCACGCCGGAAGAGACTAGCCGACCACGACCACGCTGCAGAAATGTCCGCCGCCACACAGTCCAGCCACGCCGCCGCCGCATTTTTCGCCAAGGTGAGCCGAGGTTCTGCGTGCTTGTGAGTGCGGTGCCTTACGATTTCGCGGAACGAGCAGGGGCCACGTAGTCCTCCTTCAGTGCGACGGCGAGTGGACGATATTGCTAATGAGACGAACCTCTTAAGTGTGATGTAATGAAACTGGCCACACTGTATACGACAGCGTTCTCATTTCGCGCGTCTACAGGGCATGTTGAACGACGACAGTCAGAGATCATATGGCACGGAGAGGACTGCGAACGATAATGCCTGAATGATACGCAGAGGCGCATTCGTCGTACATAAGCTCTGAAGCACCATGTAGATTGCGAAAATGTTCGGAAGTCGCCGTTTATTATTAAGTAGTTGATTCTTACTGATGGACTGCTGTTCATAATGTGTTTCTCACCTATTTAAGCGTGTTAAAGGTTGTGGCAGAGAACATTGTGTCCGTTAGCATAAATATATGCTGACTGATCTTCTTGTAGTTAATTTATTAGGCAATTGCTGGAACGATATGGTAATTTACTGCTAATATCATCTGAAGATCTTAAGTTACGTATGTTAAGTTATTTATACTACGTAACTTATCAACAAGAAAGCGCGACACAAAACTGCAAGTATCCGGGGTATACCAAACAAATGAACTCATACGCTGTGTCTAGCCTTTGTGTAATTGAGAGTGTAACCAAATGTGAGACTTCCTACTCAGCTCTCTCAAGGCCACGTTAAGGACTAAAATGGACGATGCTAACTTCTATTGCAACAGCCCTTTAAGAACAGACACGAAGGAAAACCCGGCTAAATGATGGGTAACGGTCACTCATCTCCCAGTATTATAACAACTGCTTCCAGACCGTAATTCGCACTGACGATGGCACTGATTCAGATCCCTGCAGTTTTATCTGGCTTACCGATCTTCCTGATGTACAGGTTATCCTTGCTGGTGTTTGTAAGCTTCTCCATAACCTTGACACGACTAAGGGCGCGAAAACCAGACGGTATTACCACGACTGGTTAAACGGCCCCGTGTCGCAGAAAATTCGGGGTCGGCGGAGCTTTCCGTGAGCGAAAAGGTCCGTATATATATATACAGGGTGTTTCAGCGAACACTTTAAAAAATTCTTAAAGGTTGCCTGTGGCAGATAGCACAATTCTAGTTCATGAGCTGCTCTACTCGAAAAGGCGGACATTACTTGCACAAGAAATTGAAATGCATAATCGAATAATTAACAGAAATTCACTAATTAGGTTTTTAACTAATTACCTGATGGCCCATATTGCAATTTACAAATTCTAGTCGTGGAGTTCGCAAGGCGGATCGACTTGGAACGAATTCTCGGGATGACACCAGTTTCGAGATATTAATACCCGAACTTTGCGGAGAAATGCATTGCCGTTCCAGTTAGGTTCTTAACAAAACGTCGCTTCATGCATTGAAGCGCAAAATTAACTGGAACGCCAATGCATTTCTCCGCAAATTTCGGGAATTAATATCTCGAAACTGATGCCATCTTGAGAAATAATTCGAAGTGGATCCGCCTTGCGAGCTCCACGACTACAATTTGTAAATTACAATATGGGCCATCATGTAATTACTTAAAAACCTAATTAGCAAATTTTTGTTAATTAGCCGATTATGCACTTCAATTTTTTGTGCACGTAATGTCCGCCTCTTCGAGTAGGCCAGCTCATTAACTAGAATTGGGCTATCTGCCATAGGCAACCTTAAATAAATTGTGAAAGTGTTCGCTGAAACACCCTGTATATATATATATATATATATATATATATATATATATATATATACATATATACGCCGCGCCTTGCTATATGACATGCGGCATATGCGGATTATATTGCCACAACATTCTATCAGTAAAGTTGCTCACACCTTGTCTTACATTCTGGGCAAAGTTATTCCTAGGAATTTTGAGAATTACAGCCCACAAACAAATGTCATGAAGCAAAACACCGACAGCGCATGCGTTTTATGTTAAATCTTCTCAGATTGAAATATTAAAAGCGATAAACAATAACACGTCAAGCCTATGGAAGACATCTGCGTGTTACGGAATTTAAATAATTAGGAGTGACTTTCACTTACAGCTTAAAGGGGCACTGGCACGTGTACTTGGTAGGCTCACAAGCGCTACTAAATGTTGACTACCTAAACCGCACGTCAAAGTATTCAACTTATGGATGCGAATAAACTGCCTATAAAACATTGGTACGGTCAATTCTAAAGTATGCTTCACCGGTTTCATCACCTCACCGTTCCCTCGACATAAAACCATAAAACAACTTGAATCCATCTAGAAGAAAGCAACTAGATTTATCTTCAGCCAATATGATCGCCCCTTCTCGCCGCTGTCGCACGCTTGTAGTCTTTTTACATTCATTGGTTCTTCGGCGCTAATCAAAACGACTTGTCATGCTGCACATGACTGTTCACTGGTCTTCTTTTATAGATGCACCAAGTTCGTTGATAGATCTCTCGGCTCGCATGACACGTAAACTCACCCACTAAACTTTTTTCCCATAAATGTCACATGTGGATTGTTTCAAATACTGCTTTTCCCAGAAAGCATAGACGTGTGGTAGAAACTGGACGGCTCGGTTACTTATAAGCCATCCAAAGAGTTCGCTCAAAAGGTCGTACAACGGGTTGTAGGCTTTAGGCGAGTATACTTGAATGCACGTGCAGCTGAATGCCTCTAAGTGCCTCTAAGGCTGAATGCCTCTAATTTTATACGTTACTCTTCGCGCTCGTATACTGCCCTGAAATGTTCTTGTAGCAAATATACCTTGTATACTACATTATATTCTGTGAACAGGTCACATATACGTGATTTGTGAATGTTTTTTTCTTTTCCTTATTATTTTTATTATATCTGTACCCAATCACGCTACGTCTATTTTCTGAGACAGCAGTATCTGTAAATAAACAATAAAAATAAGTACGTAAAAATTTGTTGCTTTTTCTGCAGCACGAGTTTTCCTTGAAGGCACCAGTTTGACTGCATCAGTTAAAAGGGGTTGACATGCACCTTGCAAAGTTGTCAGATGATTGTACACCGATTTGGTGTTGCTTTTATAGGGTTAGTGAAAAAAAATGTCACAGTTTCGCCCTAAGGGCGAAGCAATGAATGCGATAGCAACACAGCAATCTCATACGAAGTAAGGTGAGCGGCTTTGGTAGCAACAACACGCAGAACTGTTGTCGACGCCATCGGCGTTTTGCCCGCGTTAGCTCTAAATGCGTGCGGCGTTGGTGACTGTTGCTGGAGCCTCTCATATAAATAGGCACTTGGTGCCGCAGCTAAACGTCGCGTCCCTTCCTTCCCCCTCCCCCACGGCCTCTCGCGCGTCTGAAGAAGGCGCGTTTGCTCTACATATATGGTGATTGTAAAGGAGAAACGAGACGCCTAATTCTGCAGCCCTTAAGCGAGCACGGCGCAGAACGCGCGTTTGTTCTCCGCCGTGCGTTCACTCCCCGTGAAAGACGCGCCCCTCGCGCCCTTTCACTCGCACATACAGCGTTCGGCGCGCGGCGACGATTTCATCTCCAAATGACGTCATACGGAACCTCACGGCGACGGCGACGCCGACGGCGACGCCGACGGCAGAAATCTGCTTTTGAGTGTCCATATAATTGCTATCGCAATAAAAAACCCATATGGTTCATACCACAATCCCACATCATATTATTTATGTTTGTGCATGTCCCTTTTTTAATCAGGAAGCACTTCCCATATAGAAACTACAGGAGCAAAAATTTAGTTTTTTTTTCTTACGAACAGACACGTCAAGACTTCAACTAAATAAGCAAGAAGACCAATGTTTCGCTCGAAGTTGCGCTCACTTTCAGTAAAAGGGAACAAAAGCTCAAGTGATACTTGTATGCTGCAGGATTAACTAACTTGGCTTAGGATTTCTGCGCCGTGTCATGCAGCCTTATAAAAGTATTGGATCAACCTAACGATTAGATTACCAGCTTCTAATTGAACTTGTATCGAATGATGTTAGATTATACCGAACTTTCTTTTTCTAATTACTGATGCTCTTCAGGAGCTTATATGTTCGAAGGCATCAACCCTTCCAGCAGACATGCCCCTTTCGTTTTTTTTTTCTAACGTGTACCGATATGGTCACGAGCGAAGTCCATATAATTCTGAAACACTGCAAAAAGAAACGTCTTGTTCAAGTAACAAAATTACGAATTATTTATACCCTAATGCGTAATCATACGCTGTCAATGATATACCGCAATCCATGAAAACCGTAGTGAACTTATCACGCCACCCATTATATACCCAGTATTAAATTACCGATGACAGTAGTTCTTTTACTGTAGTTACAACGTGCTCTTAATTTACCATGTGCACAATTGTTTTTTCCTTTGTTGTAGCTGCTAGTCTTCTGCCTCATCGTCTGTGCCTACGCTCAAGATCCGGTCAACGTAAGTACTGCTCCAGGCTGGAGCGCCATGTGTATAGCCATTGCTCGGGACTTATGCTACCGCATTACGCTTTATTTTTGTAGGAAGCAACAACTTGACGAGCTTCTCAGGGTTATGTTTACATTCTTCGGGGCGGCTTTGTTAGCAAGATACTGTAATATCTTGATAAATGAAATATTCCTAGACACATTTTGTAGATTGAGCGAGCGCCCCGGAAGTATCTGAGGGCGTCGTTTACCATCGGCTACTACCATCGTCCAACCTCCATTAAGATTGCATTTTCTAAGGTTGCCTATTGCTTTTACCATCGTTTAAGATACATACAAATCACAAATTCATACATGTCTCAGGGAAATTGCTGCTCAGGTCAATTCATGTATCTATGTACTTACTTGATTTCAGTTTTACGCAGGTCAGCTGTGTCGCTTTCGTTTCTCTCGTTTTTCAATAAATAATTTTGTCATTTACGCTTACGTGTGTCTGTGACCGAAATTACAGCCTCCACAGCCGTACACATTTGGCTTCGAGAATGTGGACGAGTACGGCACGCAGCTCTACCACAAAGAGTCGGGCGATGCCAGCAATGCCAAGAAAGGCTCGTATGGCTACAAGGACGCTGCAGGCCTGTTCAGACGCGTCGAGTACGTGGCTGACCTGAACGGCTACCGCGCCACAGTGGACACCAACGAACCGGGAACCGCGCCTGGACAAACGGGCGACGCCGTCTTCAACGCCAACCCAATTGTCGTCCCCTTCGCTAAGTCGGCCTCCGCACCTGTGCCAGCCTTTGCACCGAAGCCAGTCGGAGCCGGTGGAATCCAGTTACCTTGGTCGATCTAAGAACGCTGTGAACATTTCTTAGAGAAATATTGTATAGCAACAAATTCCTTGCCAAAAGAGCGATAACCTTTGCCTAGTGTAGTTCCGCCGGTGAATGTGTTAGGGCGAACGGCTCAAGTGTTTATGAGAATGAATTGTCGGGTTGAAGGCATTTTAGTTGCAAGTCACATGCTTATGCGGCACGCTTGCGCTTTGCTTAACTCTAAGCTGCTTTGTTCAAGTGCATTTGTGAAGTTCAAATTCTTGCTAGTTGAGTATGCTTTAGGGCACATGCTGCATTAGCTTTTCGTTTCTTTGTTTTTATTTTTTTGAATATATCTGCTTTCAGTATTCCAGGGTCAAAGCTTTGCGTTGGCTTGCTTCCAAATCTGGTGTGAGGATCTCGCGCGCTCCTGCGGTGCCATTTGCTTTGTTAAGGCCGTGTATGTTACGTTGTTGTGCAGTTGTCCTTGTCAATGTTGTTGTGCAAATAAACTGTATGTTTTCATCTTTGAAGCAGCATTCGTGAGAGGGTGTCCGTTTTTCTGTTTACCGGAAATATCACACATACGTCGTTGTGCCTCACCTTCACCTTCCGAAGACCAGTAATGTGCCCCAATTTCTTCCGAGGAGGATTTCTTACACTAACTTCAGCATAAACCTTCTGGCTATCATTGAGTTTATCTGAGGTATCTTTTTTTGGACTGTACATACGCTTTATAAATATGTCCGTGAACGTAGCAAACGTACCGTTTCTTTTCTGAACAGATCCCAGGAGGCGCGGACACGCTTTGCTCAAGCTAGCACGAAATTATAATCAAAACGAGCTATACATCAGTGTTCACATTTCTTTCGGCAAAATACGTGAGCGACACTTGCACTTTCATAATGAGAACGATGGGACTTCTGTGAATGTAGACCTGGTAGCGCTAAAACAAATACGAACAACAAAACCACACGTAAAACAGAACAGGCGCAGACATCGATCTGTATTGTAGAAAGCCCGAAACAGGCGTGATATGAATGTACTACACCCATCTGACATGTGGCACACTAATGTCGATAAAGTGAAGAAGAAAGCCTAATCACAGCTGTGTGGCTACAGTGAATTCATCTTTTACACGTCGCCCCGTTGCGTGCTTTAGTGGTTGTGCAATGTGCTTTCCGCGAGTGGTGTGTTACGCATCTCTGGCCTCTGTACTTAGCTTGGCGCAATGCACTGATCAGATATCTTAAGATATAATGTATCTTCAGCTGAGAGTAGGTTTTCCATCCACACATTAAAGATACTTTTTTTACTTTTGTTCTGATATTGCCTCCACCATTTCGTAGCCACTGGGATATCCGATCCCAAAGCTAGCGCACTGTGTAAACTAGGCCGGTCCTGAAAGTGATGGAATAACTGTCAGCGTCTCAAAGATTAAGCTCCCACATCTAAGGACGAGGGAAACTGGCGCGCTCTCATACGAGGAAAGTAAATCGTTGCTTTCTGACGTGACGAATGCGCCTTCCGTCTCCAAGGGCTAGGATTGCACATGGGACAGGTATGATGAGCTTTTTATTCGTTTGTGCCATGATTGCGTCTGTGACCTAAGGGGTCGAACACTGACTTGTTCGACCCGAGGAACCTACCTGTAGCCGGGTACAACTTTCGAAGGCAGCGGCATTTGGCCCTCAAAGGCGAATGAACCAGAGCCTCCACCTATGGGCGCGGACTCTATGCCGAGGTAATAAGCCGGACGGCCGGTGACCTCGCCGACTCAGAACATGGCCGCCCGCGCTTCAAACTGTGCCGAGACGCGTCAGCTTTGTGCATCTGCCCCTCGCCAGAGTGAACTCGCAAACTGTTTATGGTGGTCTATCTAGCAGGAAATATTATTGCGAGCTTACGATGCACCATTTGTGCGGCGTGCGTTTGGTCTGAAGCGTGATCCGGTGAAGAAAGATTGCAACGAGCATCGGTGAATCTGCGCTGCGCTTCGTCTCAAAACATGATCCCGCAGCGACACACGAGAGCTCTACCAAACCAGTCAAGGCATAAAGTGTTATTTATACCGAGAAAAAGGCATTTTAGAAGCACGATTTTTTTGGGGGCGGAACTATTTCTTTATTCGCGGAGGGAATCGGCTACCACGCTTCGGTCCCCTGGTCGGAGCCTCTCCTGCCTTCTTAAGTTGTACGCAGCTATAGCTAGCTGCCTATCGCAATATGCCTAGTTAGGGGCAAATAATTTCACATTAAAAAAAAAAACAGCCACGCACACACACACACGCCGCTGCAGGAGGCAGAGGCTGACCAGTCGGAAGACGGCGTAACAAATCCTAGAGAGCGATCCTAGAAATGTTTCGGCACAAAACGACGAGGGTATGGTGAAATAGAGTGCAACACCACAAACACTAGACTACAATTGAGTTCACTTTCTTTCAGCCTAATAGTGGTGTTCTATGTGTGTACTGCGTTCTCATTTAACACGTGTATTGAGTTCCACACACAGTCACAAATTTGTCGCCCTATAACGTAACGCGGTTCCAAATTGTTTCGAGTCCATTTCTGAAATGAGCCCTCTAAGATTGGCCAAACATTTTTTTTTTGGCCCAATCCCACTTTGCATGTCTGTAACAAAGTCACGTGAGCCGCGAAAACTGCCCATCTGATATGACGCGTACACCCTGCGTATGCATGATTAGACTGAAGAAAACGAAACTAATTATCCCGATTGTACGCCTTTTTCACCATTGGCCGTCCGGTATTGGTCAAAAATTAAAAGGCTGCGCCCATTTCGCCTATCTATCATGCAACGTAACAAAACCGCGAAAGCTCACCACATCGAATTGACGTGTACGCATTAAAGATACATTAATATGCCTAACAAAACTATTTTGTTTTGCGGAATAGCCCTAGAGTGCCCCGTTCAGAAAGGAATAGAAGATTGCTGGCCGCCGATAGCTCTGGTACTGGCTACTCGGAGCTACCGGGGAGAACGGATTTATTTGCTCATAATAAAATGTTTACGTAGAAATATAACATTGTCGAGCCATTTGGGCTGGCATATGACATTGATTTACCAATGATTATACGCTAAGGGTGCGTTTTAGCAGCATTTCTATCCTTTTTTTTTTCATGCCGGTGCGATTTCCAACCAGCCACTGCAAACTATGCCATAGGAATGGCCCAATCGCAGACGCCGGCACCAGCCTCCTCCAGCGGTTATCTACTTTCACTGCAGTGTCTCGGCACTATACTATAGCACTAGATTTCACTGCATTAGCTGCACTGGCGTACTATATACGTAAGGCTGCTATCCCGCTATATAGGATTGTCTTGTACCGCCGGTATGTTTTCTAGATGGACTCAGGCTTACTTTTCGCGCAAGTATGGAACTTCGCACCTGTGCTACCATTGCTACAAAGAACCAGTCAAACGCAAGGCTCCCGCACCTCTTTCTACCAGTGGAAGATAACACTGCTGGCGAGGGTAGTCTAGAGTGTTGCGAAATGACCAGCTGAAAATGCCATCAGTATTGAGGATTCGGGCCATTTGCATGCAGACGTCTGACTACGGCGCAACTGTCCCACTCAAGTGTCATCGTATTTGCGGTATTTCCAGCAGGAGTGGCCCTATGCTATGCGATCGGCGCCTCCTTATTTCATGTCGCTGGTGCCACCTTCCTACAGCCACAACTACAATAGGCGAATCCAAGACTGTTTCGAGCACAAATAATTTTGCAGTTTCACTCGAAGCGCCAAGCATAGACAGCGGTAGAGCTAGCGCTGCACTCGAACTCCTTGAACGGTGTTCTTTAGCTACACGCAGGTGTGAAAAATTGAAGGACACTTTGTAAATCCCAAAGTGGGTTCGGCGAAAGCCTGTGGCCATTCGATTGACTATGCCATGTCCTTTAACGGCGAAGCTGTTTAAGCCAATCGTAATTTGTGGTGCGTACCAAGAGACTACCAAGAAAGAAAAGAAAATAAACTTTCTTGCCGAGGCCCGCGGGGTTCGAGCCCGCGTACCCCCGTCCTAAGGCGAGCGTCGTAATCAGCTGGTTATACAGCCACGCTTGCAGAGTGTGATTTTATGCGAACCATATTTGCGTTCGAGCGTCATCGTCTTCGTGCACAGCTGGCGCGTTCGTACCCTCGTGCTCTGCGATGATGATGATGAAAAAACTTTATTTAATTAACACGGAGGAAGCTTGAGGTGGCCCGGAGGGGGCCACCTCTCACACTCACTAGGTGGGCTCCTCATTACAGGAGCCCATTGGCGGCCGCCGCGGCTTGTGCTCGGTCGACCAGGGCCTTCTGACTCGCCAGGTCGGAGCAGCCGAGCAGGGCTGCCTCCCAGTCCTCCCGGGTGGGGTTTGGTTTTGGGGTGAGGTTCGGGGTTGATTTACATGCCCACACCATGTGGAAGATGTCCGAAGACTTCTCCGCACAATGCGGGCATTTTCCTGTACAGGCAGGATCAAAGTGCTTTAAAACTGCCGGGCACAGCAGTGTTTTGGTGTAAAGGCGGAGGAGTGTACGTTCCTCTGCCTTTGTAAGGCCCTTACAGGGCTTAGGATAAATTGCGTGGCCGAATTGGTATAGTTGAGTAATT
Source organism: Dermacentor silvarum (assembly GCF_013339745.2). NCBI lineage: Eukaryota > Metazoa > Arthropoda > Arachnida > Ixodida > Ixodidae > Dermacentor > Dermacentor silvarum. The sequence continues at coordinate 68,679,723 of NC_051155.1, read as the reverse complement.
TCTCGAAAAGTTAGGGCCGGATTGGGTTCGGGATCCATTTCGGAAGGGTCTGAAGGCGTTGCCCGGAGAGTGAGCGCGCGGGCAGCGGCGTCTGCCGTTTCGTTGCCTTCGAGGCCCATATGAGCAGGAGCCCATACGATCATTCGAGACGCGGGGGCCCCGAGGTAGTCACTGTTTTGAAGGATGCGAGACGCAATGAGAGGAATGTACCCCTGTTCAATATTTCTGCAGGCCCCTCTCGAGTCGGTAATGATGACGCGCGAGTCCTGGTCTGCGGCAGCTAGCGCGATGGCAACTTCCTCCGCATGTGTTATGTCTTGAGCTCTGAATGTTAGGCCATTCACCGCGACGTTTTCATGGACGACTGCGGCCGTGTACCACCCCCCATGTTGAGGGCTGGAGGCCTCCACGTAGAAGATTCCGTGTTTGTTCCCATAGTGGCGGGCCAGTGCCTCCGCCCGCGCAAGGCACCTGCCACTGTGGTCGTCACGTGTCATGTTGGCCGGAAGAGGCCGCACGTGCAGGGCGTACCTCCAGACTTCGGGGATGCGTACGCGCTCTTCCGTCAGTGTTGGGTGCTGGATGTGAAGTCGGGCTAATAGGCGGCGTCCCGACGGCGTCTTTGAAAGTCTTGTATATTGATTTGTCAAGTGTGCCTCCCGGAGCTCCGCGAAAGTGTTTACCATCCCCAGGCCCATGAGGCGGTGGTTGGACGTGGTTATCGGGAGATCAAGGGCACGCTTGTACATCTTCCTGAGAATCACCTCGAGGGCGTTCTCGTCATACTTGCGCAGGTGGAGGTAAGGAGTCGAGTAGAGGACTCGACTGGTCACGAATGCATGCGCCAGCCGCAAGGCGTCTTTGCACCGTAACCCCCCGCGTTTGTTGGAAACCCGGCGGACCATCCGGCCCACCTGGTCCCCCACCTTACGCAATTTGGCTGTTGTTGTATCAACTCGTTTGTGTTTGTGGATAAAGAGACCAAGCACTCGAATCTCATCGTGTTCGGGTATCGGGCCGCTGGCCAGGAATAGCTCCATTTTGGTGGTGCACTTAGGCGACGGGCGAATGTGCACAAATTCGGATTTGAATGGGGAGCACTGAAGGCCGCAGCGGCGGGCGTAGACGTCCACGATCTCCGCCGCTTGCTGCAGGTTGGCCTCAATGTCTCCAACCGATCCGTGTTTGGCCCAGATGGTTATGTCGTCGGCGTACAGCGCGTGCTGGACGTCTTCGACCTTCGCCAGCTGAGCCGGAAGCTTCATCATGGCCAGATTAAAAAGTAACGGCGAGAGTACCGCGCCCTGTGGGGTACCTCTCGTTCCCAATTGATAGGGGCCATGTTCTTCGTCTTGGATTCGGATGAAAGATTGTCGATCCGAGAGAAATTGCTTGACATACAGGAATGTGTTATGTCCACAGTTGGTCTGGGAGAGATGTTGCAGGATAATTTCGTGTGTGACATTGTCGAAAGCCCCCTTCAAGTCTAGGGCGAGTATAGCCTTATCGTTGAGGGGGTATTCGACAGGGTTGAGAATTTCTCGGTCGAGTTGAAGCAGAACATCCTGCGCGGACCGGTGCGGGCGGAAACCAAACATGGTGTCTGCGAATGCATTTTGGGTTTCTAGAAACCCAGACAGCCTGTCCCGCACCATGGTCTCCATCAGCTTTCCCGCACAAGACGTGAGTGAGATGGGGCGGAGGTTGTCTGTGTTTATGGCTTTGCCAGCTTTTGGAATGAAAGTTACCAGAGCGGTCTTCCATTCGATTGGGAGGGGTGCCTCACCAAGCCAGATCGAGTTGATGAAAGCGAGGAGGGTATCGTAGGTGGGGTCGGGAAGATTGGCAAGCAATTTCACGGTTATCTTGTCCCGTCCCGGTGCCGTTCCTCGTTTCATTTTAGCTAGGGCCGCCTTCAGGTCATGCAGCTGGAACGGCTGATCCAGCTCCGCGTTCTCTGAACCTGCATACGAGTACGCGGGCCCTCGGGGGTCCTGTTGAGTGCAAAGGTACTGGTCGCGTAGTTTGTACGCTAATTTTGAGGTATCTCTATCGAAGCTATGAATAGCTCGTTGGAGATGTTTTTGTGTCTCGGCGCGTGTTTGAGTCGGGTCAATTAGGGCGCGGAAGAGGCGCCACGTGCTCCGGCTAGACATTTGTCTGGCCGCCGTGTTACAGCGGTCCACCCAGTTCGAGTCGGCGAGCTGGGCCGCGTACTCTGCCGCTCGCTGGGTGAGCTCGGCAATGCGAATTTTGAGCTTTCTATTATGTTTTTGACGGCGCCATCTGCGGACGAGGCTGTGCCGCGCCTCCCAGAGGTGCAGAAGGTGGTTGTCTACCTCCGGCATTGCCTCCGAGAGTTTAATTTGGGTTTCCGTCGAACGAAGGTGTGTAACCAATTCTTGTGCCCACGCGTGGTATCCTTGTTCGCGGATAGAGGCCGAATTGATGTATGTTTGCCGGAACTTATTCCAGTCGGGGAGCCCAGCTTGTGCGTGTGGTCTTGCCAATGGTTTAGTCATTACGGTGGTAGTGATAAGGCAGTGGTCACTCCCGAGGGTTTCCTCGGTGTTGGCCCATTCTGCGTGTCTAATGTTTTTGGTAAAGGTAAGATCCGGACACGTATCCCGGGTCACGGAGTTACCCACCCGCGTTGGATATGCAGGGTCGGTGTGGAGAGTCAGGCCCAGCGTGGACGAAAGTTCCGCTAGCTTGCGTCCACGCTTCTCCTCACGCACGTACCCCCAGAGAGTACTGTGGGCGTTGAAATCGCCCACAATCATCAGGGGGTCCCTGCCGGCAGCCTTTAGAGCGCGGCTAAAGAGCGCTGCGAACGTTATATTTTTGAGTCTGGGGGAACAGTATATGTTGAGTATGTGGAGTGGTGCATCGTGTTTCTTGAGCGGAAGAAGTGTAACCATCACATACGAATATTCAGTTTCAAGTTCCAAGTCGACTAGATTAGCTGTATAATTTTTATGCACACAGACGCAGGAAGAGGGGTCCTGCTGGAAGGTGATGTAGCTTGTAAGGGTGGCGCCGCTCCCTGGCTCCTGGAGGGCAACCACCGCCGGAAGCGAGTCGAGAGTTGAAAGGAAATGTCGGAGATTCGCCCGCTTCGCGCGGGACCGGAAGCCCCGACAGTTCCACTGGACAATGTGAACAGGGGTGGCCGAATTGTTTTTGGGGGAGCGCCTGATTTTAGGACGGCTCGCCATGGTCAGTTAGGCTGAGGTTGGGTTGTAGTGACGCTGCTCCGGAGCCAGCACTCACAAGGAGGGCGGAGTCCTCCATACCAGAGAGCGAGCAGCTGTCGTCATCATCTACCTCGGGGGTGCGTCTAGAAGTTTTGAGAGGGCGGCCGGATACGTCCTTGTAGGGACCGCCGGGCCTGCGCGAGGGGCGCGAGGAGTGCGCAATTTGTTGGGCAATCATCGCGGGAATTGTGTCTTGCAATTTTGAGATGGCGGTAACCATCATTGAGATTTGGTTTTCCAAGGCGGCGAATCGGGCGTCTATGGCCCCGAAACGGGCCTCGAAACGGGCGTCGAATGCGGCCTCCGCGCTTGTTGCCGCCTTCGGCTCCACGAGCTCACTTTCCATTACCTCAGTCGCGGGGAGGGAGGGAGGAGAAAGAGGCTGGTTAATTTTGGATTCCAATTCGTTAATTTTTTTTAGCAGCATCTCGTTTTGGGCCCTGAGTGCTGCTATTTGATCTTGCTCGGCGCTCCGCGCGCTTGGGAGGGGAGTAAGAGGGGGGGAAGAAGCAGCCCCGCCCGAATTGCTCACCTGGCGCCCGTTTTTGACGGCATTGACCCACGCCCCGGTTTTGCCGTGCGTCTCCGCCGCTCGTTTCTCCATGCCGCCGTGTGGTGGCAGCTGGTCGCTGGGTTGCCCAAGATGGCGGCTTTTGTTCTTGGGCGTCATTTTCTGTTTCCCGCTCTTTTTGGCGGCCGTCTTGGGTGTGCGGAATTTTGCCGCACAGTCGCGAGAGTTGGTGGCATGGGCACCACCGCACACAGAACAACGGGGAACACAGTTGTGAGGGGCCCGCACTCCCTCCACTAGCGGAGCATGGAGTCCGCAGAGTCCACACGTGTTCGGCTGCAGGTTCGGACATGCATCCCCGCGGTGCCCGACGGCCCCACACTGGCCGCAGGCGGGGATAGTTTTGTAATAGTTTTGCACAGAGACGACCATGTTGTCATAATGCACGTAACGGGGCTTCTCCTTACCCGCGAAGGTGATGCGTGCCTTGTTGGATGTTCCAAATTTTCGGATTTCCACGATGGTGCCAGCACGCCAGCACACTTGGTGTTGAAGAGTTTCCGTGGTGTCCGTGTTACGGACCACGATCACTCCGTGGCACGTGTTGCCGCCGTCTTGTCTCAAGTAACCGTGAAGTGGGACCGATCCCTTCTCGGTATTTACTGCAAAGTCCCCGATGAGCCGGTCGGCCGCCTCGATGTCCGGGGTATGCACGATGATGATGTTTTGGTCTCGCGATGGCAGAACGGAGGTGGCGCGGGCCCGTTCCGGCCCGAGGTACGCCGAGATGGCGGTGCCGTAGCCGGTTTCCGTGAACGCCTCGTGAAGAGAAACACGTTCTCTGGGCTTGATTACTATGACGTAGTCTTCGGGAGCAGGTTTGATCATTGGGCGCGGCTTCCACTTCGTGAACGCCTTGCCCTTGCGTCCCGTGGCGCGCGTCGCGGGAGCGTTCATGTTTCCGACCAATGAGCCGGCGGCCGGGGCGGCGTTGGACGCCGTCATCTTGGCTTTGTCCTGGGAGCGGCGTTCGGCCGCTTGAAGTAAAGCTTGACTCCGAATTTTCGGAAAAACCGTCGAATTTGCGTCACCGGTGGTGGGGACCGTGGTCCACGCCATCGCCTCAGGGTCGTACGCGCGCAATTGGAGCGCGGATTCCGCCATTTTGCCCTCGGAGGGCTGATTCCACCCGGCCGGGCGTCGGCGTCGCTAACGACGGCGCCGACGTGGTCGGTCGAAAAACGGCCGTAAATTTGGAGAAAATGGGCCCACCTGGAAGACTTTGGTATCCAGCTGTTCGGCTCGATGTTCCGGATCGCTCGATGCCAGTTTTGCCTGGGTAGGGTGATTTGGGCCGCGGGCCCAGCCGAAAATCGGCGGAGCCGACACAACACACGTTTGCTGGCGTCGCGCGCTCGCAGCGCCTCCTGCTCTGCGAGGAGAAGAGGTTTTGCGCGCTATGAGGGCGAGAGAGAGACGCATTCACGGAGCGGGTCTCTTGGAACACGGTGTCGGCATTGGAACGCGGTGTCGGTGTTGCAAGCGGTGCTATGCAACGCGTAGTGATGTCCGCAAGTCCGAGACGCACGAAAAGAAATTAGCATCATGATGAGTAATAAGATGAAAAGTTCGCGCGCACTTCCGGAAAATGCTGTGCTACGATTGCCTCGCTTCGCTGTTTCAAGCGCTGCGCGGCATAGTGCAATTTTTTTGTGCATGACACTCCTAGTGGAATGGATTGCTGAGCGAGTGTAAGGGGGAGAGGCCACAGCTGTGGCGGCGCAGCTGTTGCTATGCGCCGCTGTGCCATCACGTGATTGGTGATAGAGTGTGAGGGGGAGAGGCCACAGCTGGCACTGGTCCAGAGCACGGACGGTCGGATGCCGCAAGTATGGCGGACGGCGTGCCTCCTGCGGCAGGGGTGGCGTGTACCGTAGTGGAGCTCTTGCTGCGCTGCTCTTAGGCCCTCAGCAGCCACAGAGCCACGGCGGTTGGGCCCGTGCCTGAAGGGTTGCACTACAGCACATCGCCCGCGTCGTCGCCGCATGCCACTGCTGCTGACGCCGCTGCTGATGCAGCTTCATCCGCTGTGGAGGAGGCCTTGCTGCCGGGTTCGCTATGGATGGCGTAGGACGCCGAGGTGGAGCGCGAACAAAAGGCATCTGAGTGATGCGGTGGCGGCTGAGAGCTCGACTCGCTGCCGCTGGTGCTGAACCGCTGGTTCTCGACCACAACCTTCGACGACGACGGGCCGCAGCTGATCTCGGGGATGTAAGGGTCGTACAGGCATAAGGAAGCGGGCTGAAAGCAGCTATCAGAGTTTCACTTCATTCAGGCCAAGACCCCCGCTTGGTGCCTTCGTAGTTGTCCCAAGCTTTTGCGGCACCGCACAGTCGTTGTGCTACAACCAGCCATCTTTTTTGGTCTGGGCAATCATGACGATCACTCAAGGCATTGATAGTGTGAACCAAAAGGATGGCGTCATCTTGAAAGCCGGGAAATAGCGGTATTTGTGCGAATGTCGGCTGCTGTAAATCGCAGCGCCTCATCTCCGCCAAACTGCCCAGCTGCCCGACCAACCAGGACCGGTGTCCACGGAAAGTACTGTCGTTGTGGTTGCCGCGGGAGCCGGTTCAAACACCAAGGAAACATCTACGGTATACCTTGGTGGATGGGGAGTCGAAGTAGTGCCTGGGATAATACTCTCCCCAAGGGAAGCGTGGACGGCGTTCCCAGGAAGGAAGGGTCCATGATGGAGGGGCCGACGCGCTGTCTCTGTGTGAGGTGCTACGGGGCAACAATTGATGGATGCGAAGGCGTTCGTCATAATTTTGAGCTGTTGTGTCAGCTTGGCCACGGCCGCTGGATAAAAAAAGGTGCGGCCTGCCGCGTCGGGCACGTTGCAATGGGAGCGAATGCGACAGCCGTAGTTGCATTGTCGGCCGCTTGGCTGGGCCGAACGGCGCTAGTCATCGACGATGGAACGCGCCGTCGGCTGGCACGCGCGACGGCGTTCCAAGCGCGTTCCTGACGCATTTGCTATGCCGATGCCAGACAACATCCCCCGACGTGGGGCGCCGCGGCGGATCATACCGTTTTCGATGCACGCGGCAGGCCGCACCTTTTTATTGCGATAGCAATTATATGGACACTCCAAAGCAGATTTCTGCCGTCGGCGTCGCCGTCGCCGTGAGGTTCCGTATTACGTCAATGGAGATGAAATCGTCGCCGCGCGCCGCCGAACGCTGTATGTGCGAGTGAAAGGGCGCGAGGGACGCGCGCTTTCACGGGGAGTGAACGCATGGCGGAGAACAAAGGCGCGTTCTCTGCCGTGCTCCCTTAAGGGCTGCAGAAGTAGGCGTCTCTTTCCTCCTTTACAATCACCATGTATGTAGAGCAAACGCGCCTTCTTCTGACGCACGAAAGGCCGTGGGGGGGGGGGGGGGGGAGGGGACGTTTAGCTGCGGCACCAAGTACCTATTTATATCAGAGGCTCCGGCAACAGTCACCAACGCCGCACGCATTTTGTGCGAACGTGGGCAAAACGCCGACGGCGTCGACAACAGTTCTGCATGTTGCCGGTGCTGCTGCATGTCCAAGTTTATACAGCTGATAAAGCTACTATCATTACTCCGTATAGCTCTCTACAAATTTGCTATCGCAATTGATGCTTCGCCTTTCAGGTGAAACTGCGACAACTTTTTTTTTTATCCAGCGGCCGTGGCTTGGCGATGGCTTGCACGAGGTCACCGGTAGAGTCCTGGTCTAGAGCCGCCGAGGATGCTTGAACGCCGTCCACGGATGGTGCGGTGGGGGCTTGCGACGGTGGTAGGGCAGCCGTCTCCATAACCGAGGAAGCGTGTACGGCGTTCCTGGGTAGGATTGACCCGGCACGCCGAAGAACCGCGAGCACGCACTTAAGGCTGGAACGCCTTAAGGAAGGTTGGAAGGTTCTTTGTAGATTGCGCAATTGTAAAGCAGAGAACAGAAACAACACCCTTTCACTGGGTCGGCTGTTGTATGCTCTGTCTCGTCGTCTTTGCTTCCAGCGCCCGAGGTCAAGCTCAAGTCGTCTTCACATTTTATATATATATATATATATATATATATATATATATATATATATATATATATATATTGTCACGTAGTAGTGACGCTGAAGTAAACAGTCGTAAAACTGTGTAAGAAGAAACTGATTCTTTATTGGGCGAACCTGTGCCCACAAAAGCAAGCTACACTCAAAGCACAACGAAAGCGGCGAACACAGTCGGCGGTCGTCGAAAATCTGATCAGCGGCGAAACGCGTCGGCTTTTATACCTGAGTCATCGAAGGTTCTAGATTAATCCCTGATGCCCGCGTGTCTTCCAGAAAGTTCTAGACAATTCGCGTCAGTCATGCAATCAGATAACATAAGCGTCGGTGAAAACAGGCAATGGAAAGAAGCATCGATAACGTTCTACAAACTTCCGATACAGGCGCGGCCTGCGCCGAGCGATAACGTTTAACATTTGTTAGCCGGTGGAAAGCGGCCACCGGTGAAAGATAAACATGTATACGTGTCAATACCCTCCCCTTAAAAAGCATCGTCCCGATGCTACAAACAAATGTGAAAGCGAAAACAAAACCACGCGTATTAAAGAAAAAAAAAATAAAGTAACAAAGTACCTAAGTTCGTCAGCGGGCGTAGAAAGGCTTAAGACGCACCACATGGATGACTTCGGGTCGTGCGCGGCGCCGCTGTGATTGCGAAATGCTGTCTGGCACGACCTCATAGTCCAGTGCGCCAATACGTCGGATGATCTTATATGGTCCGAAATAGCGACGTAAGAGTTTCTCGCTAAGTCCTCGTCGGCGTATCGGAGTCCAGACCCAAACACGGTCTCCGGGCTGGTACTCGACGTAGCGTCGTCGAAGATTGTAGTGTCGGCTGTCGGTTCTCTGCTGGTTCTTGATGCGCAGGCGGGCGAGCTGTCGACCTTCTTCGGCACGCTGCAAATAGGTGGCAACGTCGAGATTTTCTTCGTCAGCGACGTCCGGTAGCATGGCGTCAAGCGTCGTTGCCGGGTTCCTTCCGTAGACCAGGTTGAACGGCGCCATGTGCGTCGTTTCTTGCACGGCCGTGTTGTATGCGAAGGTCACGTACGGAAGGATGGCATCCCACGTCTTGTGTTCGACGTCGACGTACATTGCCAGCGTGTCGGCGATGGTCTTATTTAGGCGCTCGGTGAGGCCATTCGTCTGCGGGTGGTAGGCGGTGGTGCGGCGGTGGCTTGTCTGGCTGTATCGCAGGATGGCTTGAGTTAGTTCAGCCGTGAAGGCCGTACCTCTGTCGGTGATGAGGACTTCCGGGGCACCGTGACGCAGGAGGATGTTCTCAACGAAGAATCGGGCTACCTCGGCGGCACTGCCTTTGGGCAAGGCTTTTGTTTCGGCGTAGCGGGTGAGGTAGTCCGTAGCTACGATGATCCATTTATTCCCGGACGTCGACGTCGGAAAAGGCCCCAGTAAGTCCATTCCGATCTGCTGGAACGGTCGGCGAGGTGGCTCGATCGGCTGTAGAAGCCCGGCTGGCCTTGTCGGCGGTGTTTTGCGTCGCTGACAGTCTCGGCATGTCCTTACGTAATGGGCGACGTCAGCAGAGAGGCGAGGCCAGTAGTATTTTTCTTGTATCCTCGCGAGAGTGCGGGAAAAACCGAGATGTCCAGCCGTTGGGTCGTCATGGAGAGCTTGCAGAACCTCTGGACGCAATGCTGAGGGTACCACGAGGAGGTAGTTGGCTCGGAGAGGCGAGAAGTTCTTCTTTAGGAGAATGTCGTTCTGCAAGAAGAACGACGCCAATCCTCGCCTGAACGCCTTCGGCACAATGACGGTCTTGCCTTCCAGGTAGTCTACAAGGCTCCTTAGTTCCGGGTCGGCTCGCTGTTTTTCGGCGAATTCGTCGGCACTGATGGGTCCCAAGAAAGTGTCGTCATCCTGGTCGTCTTGTGGCGGCGGTTCGACGGGGGCGCGAGACGAACAATCGGCGTCAGCGTGCTTTCGCCCGGATTTGTAAACGACGGTGATGTCGAATGCTTGAAGTCTCAGGCTCCATCGTGCGAGGCGACCTGAAGGATCCTTCAAGTTAGCTAGCCAACACAAGGCGTGGTGGTCGCTTACAACTTTAAAGGGCCTGCCATAGAGGTCCCAAGTAACCACGGATATCCGTGGGACGTCCGCCACAAGTCCGAATGTCCATCCATCAGGATATCCAGCACGGACGTCCATAGGACGTACAAGGAATGTCCATATCCCGTTCGGATGTCCTCTGGACATCCGAACGGGATGTCCAAGGGACATCCGATTTTGATCGTCCAGTGGCTGTACATAAATGTGCATGCCTAGGACATACATAAGTTAGGACATGGATGGATCGATGTCCTAATATGAAAAATTATGGTTGGAAATTGTATAGGTTTGTAATTAATATTTGCATGTTTCTGCACTCTATCGGATGCTTGGAGTTCTTTTTGCAAGGCAAAACGAGTAACTCACCTATCCTTGCAACTTAAGATGAGAATTATGAAAATTTAATATTTGGACAAACCCACTCTAGCATGAAAATTGCGCAATTTTACTCTGTACAGCAATTGGCATTATTATATTACATGCCAAGATCATGAGTACAGTAACATTTAAAATTATGTTTATGGAAAACTTGCACAACATTGAATCGCCCACTAGAAATCACTAAATATGTAACATGGAGCGAGTGTACTAAAACTATCCATCATTGCGGAAAGGCCGATTATGAGCCCCGCCCTCCAAGTTGTAACTGGGAAAAATTCTCGAATTTATTTTGCCAGGACCATGATCTGATAATTTTGATCACCTGGGGGTTCCTTAGCATGCACCTGTATCGAAGTACACAAGCGTTTTTGCATTTCTCCCTTATCGAAATGCAGCCGCCACGACCTGAATCCAACTCGCGACCTTAATCTCAGCCGCCTAACAGATCTCAAAGGCTATGTTTTCGCTGGCTGCATGAATGATTACAGAAGCAAAAATAAAACAGGCGCCATGTAGTAGTTGCCAATCTCTAAGGCTATACGTTTACTAGGCTTTCGCTAATTGAATTCATTGGAAGTTGAAAACACGTCCAAAATGTTTAGTTTTACGACAACACTTATTCCTAAAACAAGTAATTGTTTCACTGTCTAATTTTATATATTAATAATAATGTTTCAACAAACTATATTGACGTTGATGTGTCAAAAACTCATGGCAAAGCATGCTGTGCGACGATTCAGTGTCGTGTTGCGATCCAATCCAATCCAATCCGAGGTAAAGCCATCGTCTCAATGGCGGCGAAGTGCCCATGCGGCCGGTCAACTGTCGGTTCGTTTGCCATCTTCACTGCCTGCCGAAGTCGCCTGCTCAGCTATTGAGGTATGACGGCTACATCGATCTCTATTTTAGCCATTACAATAACGGAATGTGTTTTGTTTGCAGGTGCCATCAAGCCCTAAAGTGAGTGAAAAGCCGTACACGCGAAAGAAAGCGCCACTGCACACAAATGCTGTATTTGAGGACTTCGGATCTCGCCCGGCAGCC
>NC_051155.1:68590335-68668264 GCF_013339745.2 Dermacentor silvarum | reverse complement strand
TCGCTGCTTCTTCGTCTTCCTCCGTACTAAATGATGTTAGCCAGCATTATAGTCGGGTCCCAATGGTGCTCTTGCTGGCGCGTTCGTATTCGATTAGCCAGTCTTCAACGTCCTTGTCAGTGCCCGAGAAGGCACCAGGGTCCCGGAGCTGGGTCAAGACAATCGGGGCCGTGGTAGCCGAAGCCGAAGCAGCGGGCCTCTCAGTCGACATGGTCGAAGGGCCCACGAGATTTCCGCTTCGAAATTCCGTGATGTGCTGGTGATGTACCCCGCACTTCCACCACGATGTTACGGGGAGATTTACAGAAAAGGGGGTTTATTTACACTATGTACAAGGAGACTAAATGTTGGCCAGCAACAACAAAGATGGCGAAGCACAGTTTCACCTCTTCCTCGTCTCGTCGGCTCTATGCTTCAGCATCTTCTTTGTCCGCCGGACAACTGGCTCATAACAATATAAATATATATATTGTACCGGAGCACATCGGCACCAGCTCTGTGCCAGCCAGTGTGTGGAAGAAGACGTTGACGATCGTGTGGTTCGCGCTAGGTCGGTTTTCAACGATCCGGCTTGTTAAACCGCTTGTTAAAACACAACAAGTGGGATGACCGCGACAAGTTGACTCATGCCATCTTTTATCTTACCGGCGTGGCCCATCTGTGGTTCAAGAACCACGAGGCTGATTTTACCACCTGGTCAGCTTTCAAAGAGACCCTCGTTTCGTTTTTCGGTCGGCCAGCGGTGCGCAAGCTTCGCGCTGAACACAGCCTCCGCGGACGATCTCAACAAATTGGTGAGACCTTCACAAGCTACATTGAGGATGTCATCGGCCTCTGTAGGCGAATGAGTGCGTCCATGTCGGAACCTGACCGAATCAAACACATCATGAAAGGCATCGACGATGACGCTTTTCATATGCTCGTGGCCAAAAACCCACACAGCGTTATTGAAGTCATTCAACTTTGCCAAAGTTTTGACGAGCTGCGTAAACAGCACGTCTCCACACGTCGCCCTGGAATGCAAACGGCTGACCTTTCAGCTTTGGCTCCCAGCAGCGCTGGGTTTGATTACACCTCGTTGCTGCCTCAAATTCAGCAATACGTACGTGAGGAAGTTTCACGTCAGCTCTCTCTTGTGGCATCGGTAACTGAGCCTCTCCCCCCACTGGACCAGTCGCTTCGTCGGGTTATCCAGACGCAAGTTGCTGAGGCCCTACCGTCCCCCGCTTCGCCGCCGCACGTTACGGCGCCGCCGCAAGTAACGGCGCCGCTAACTTATGCTGAGGCCCTTACACGATCTCATGCCCAACCGACGCCAGTCCCATCCAGCCTAGCCACCAACTTCTACACTCCGCCAAGTCCGGTACGGGCAGTTTACATACCGTTCTCGCATCCGAGACCACCTCTAAACCCCTAGCGTACTCCGGACAACCGGCCAGTGTGCTACGCTTGCGGTATTCCGGGACATGTTGCGCGCTTCTGTCTCCGCCGCGGACTCTATTTTCGCGATGGCGCTCCCAACCTTAGCCATGTCCCTCAGCAAGCTACACACCGTCTTACATCTGACGCCACGGACTCGTATTCACGTCGCCCCGCCTTCAGTTCACGCCGATCTCCTTCTCCCCGCCGCCGCTCCCTTCCCCCCATGCTTCGCCGTTGCAACCATGACCAGGAGGAAAACTAACAGCCGCAGTTCCTGAGGCAAGAACTGCGCCGTCGTCGAAATTTTCAAGGCCTCTTCTTTCGCCGCCTAACGAGATTGTAGTGTTTATAGACGGTGTCGCGACAAACGCTCTTGTTGACGCAGGAGCAGCTGTTTGTGTGATTAGTTTGTGTGATTAGATGTTTGTGTGATAAGTGAGACTCTCTGCCGCAAACTGAACAAAGTGACGACTCCGCTTTTTGATATTTCGCTACGCACAGCGAGCTCACAGCATGTCAAGCCTTCGGCCACCTGCACCGCTAGTGTTTTAATTCAAGATGCGCTCTACATTGTCCAATTTGTCGTCCTTTCTCATGCATCGCACGCCGTTATCCTGGGCTGGGACTTCCTTTCCTCGCATCATGCAGTGGTCGACTGCGCACGTGCACAACTCGCCTTGTCTCCGTTCTGTGCCGCAACCGAAGATGACCCTTGCCCGTCTGCTAAAGTGGTTGTCGCTGCTGACGTCATCATCCCTGCCTTCTCTGTCGCCTTAGTGTCCGTCACTTGTGACGCTGTCCCCAATTCAACTGCACTTTTTGTACCGTCTGAGGAATGTGCGCGTCGCCGGAACGTTGTCCTACCGTTCGCAGTCGTCTCACTTGATGATGATTCCAGTGCAGTTTACGCGTGTAATCCGTTTCCCTGCCCTTCAACTCTATTACATGGCGAATCTGTTGGGCGTCTCAACACTTTTGATGCCATCTTTCCGTTTGATGCGCCTTGCGATACGACACCACTGCCTATCGATGCCGTCACTTCTGCCGCCGCTCCCGCCTCACCAGAACACGACGTCCTGTTGCGCAGCGTCGATAACGCGCTCCCGCAAGCTCAGCGCAATCAGCTCGTTCAACTCCTTGACCGTTTTTGGACCTCTTTCGACCTCGGCCAACCTTGTTTGGGGCGCACGTCAGCGGTTGTTCACCATATTGACACCGGTCACCATGCTTCACTGCGTCAGCGTCCCTACCGAGTGTCACAAACCGAACGCAGCGTCATGAGTGAACTAGTCGATGACATGCTGCAACGCGGCGTGATCCAGCAGTCACACAGTCCTTGGGCTTTTCCGGTCGTACTGGTGCGAAAAAGGACGGCTCAATCAGATTTTGCGTGGATTACCGCCGACTAAACAAGATCACACGTAAGGATGTTTATCCTCTACCACGAATAGACGATGCTCTCGATTATCTACAAGGTGCCGAATTTTTTTCTTCCCTGGATCTTCGCTCTGGATACTGGCAAGTGCCGATGGCTGCAGCGGACCGTCCAAAAACGGCTTTTGTGACCCCTGACGGGTTATACGAATTTAATGTGATCGGCCTGTGTAACGTGCCTGCGACTTTCGAGAGGATGATGGATTCTATCCTCCAGGGACTTAAGTGGCGTACCTGTCTTTGCTACTTAGACGACATAGGTGTCTTTTCTCCCAATTTTGCATCTCATCTAGATCGCCTCGAGCAAGTTCTTGAGTGTCTCACGGCCGCTGGTTTGCAATTAAACTTGAAGAAATGCCATTTTTCTGCCAGACTGCTTACGATTCTAGGCCACGTCGTTTCACAAGAGGGAATCCTACCAGACCCCGCCAAACAGCGAGCCGTTGCCGAGTTTCCCAAGCCAGCCACTCTTAAAGAGCTCCGTAGCTTCATCGGCTTGTGCACTTATTTACGGCGTTTCATCCGTAATTTGGCCTCTATCATCGCCCCCTTGACTCAGCTACTTGCCAGCAGCGCTGACCTCTCGGCATGGAATCCCGATTGCGACGAGTCATTTACGACGCTCCGCCGGCTCCTTACGTCCCCTCCAGTACTGCGCCACTTCGATCCCAATGCGCCTACTGAAATTCACACGGACGCTAGCGCTGTCGGTCTTGGTGCCATCCTCGCCCAACGCAAAGACGGCTATGGCGAGTATGTCGTTGCATATGCCAGCCGTACCCTAACAAAGGCAGAGTCGAACTATTCTGTAACGGAAAAGGAATGTTTGGCAATTATTTGGGCAATCAGCAAATTCCGCACTTACCTTTACGGACGCCAATTTGACGTTGTGACTGACCACCATGCCTTATGCTGGTTGTCATCTATGAAAGACCCCACTGGCCGCCTCGCACGTTGGGCTTTACGCCTTCAAGAGTATGACATACGTGTTATTTATCGCTCGGGACGCAAACATTCAGACGCCGATACCCTATCCCGTTCTCCGCTGCCGTATGACCTACTTTGCTTACAAACTTCCACCTGCGATTCGTCGTCCCTCAGCATCAGCGACATGCCGGCCGAGCAACGCAAGGATCCCTGGATCGCTTCTCTGCTTGACGTTATCTCTCACCGTTCGCTTGAATCTGTTTCACCCACCATTCGTCGTCAAGCGCATCACTTTGTCGTTCGTGAAGGCTTGTTGTACCGCCGCAATTACCTAACCGATGGCCGCAGGTGGCTGCTTGTTATCCCCCGTCATCTGCGCTCGGGCATATGCACTGTCTTCCACGATGATCCTCAATGCGGCCACGCTGGCGTATTCAAGACCTACTCCCGCCTACGCCTGAGGTATTACTGGCGCGGCATGTATCGATACGTTCGCCAGTACGTGCGATCATGCCTTTCGTGCCAACGCCGCAAGACTCCCCCTCATAGCACCGCTGGTCCTCTACAACCTTTACCGTGCCCTACAAGACCATTTGATCGTGTTGGCATTGATCTTTACGGTCCCCTCCCCAACACTCCTGCGGGCAACCGGTGTATCATTGTCGCCGTCGACCATCTCACACGGTACGCTGAAACATCTGCGCTGCCAGCTGCCACCGCGATAGACGTCGCTCGCTTCCTTCTTCGCCGCCTCATTTTGCGACACGGTGCGCCCCGTGAATTATTAAGCGATCGTGGCCGCGTCTTTCTCTCAAACGCTATTGAGGCACTGCTCCAAGAATGCCGCATTGTTCACCGCACCACCTCTGCGTACCATCTGCAAACAAACGGCATGACGGAGCGTTTCAACCGCACCCTTGGAGATATGCAGGCGATGTACGTGTCCGATGATCACTCCAATTGGGACCGGGTGCTCCCCTTCGTCACGTACGCCTATAACTCTGCGCCACAAGCTACCACCGGCTTCTCTCCTTTTTTTCTTCTATATGGACGTGAACCATCCTGTTCCATGGACACCATTCTCCCCTACCGACCCGATGTCTGTGAAGCCTCGCCCGTTTCCGAAGCGGCTGCTTATGCTGAAGAGTGTCGTCAACTGGCTCGCTCGTTTACCGCGCAAGACCAATGTCGCCAAAAATCTCGCCATGACGAATCCGCATCTAGCGCCCACTATTCCCCGGGAAAGCTAGTTTGGCTCTGGGTCCCGTCCACTACTCCCGGCCTTTCGACCAAGCTTCTCTCGAATTACCACGGTCCCTACCGAGTACTCGAGCAAACATCTCCCGTCAACTACATCATCGAGCCGCTCGAGCCATCTTCCGACCACCGCTGCCGAGGGCGTGAAACAGTTCACGTCACTCGGCTGAAACCGTGCTACGACCCTCCTCTGCTGTCATTCCCCTAAGTCGCCAGGTTGGCTCCTTTCTGCGTGGGGGTGTTTGTACCGGAGCACATCGGCACCAGCTCTGTGCCAGCCAGTGGGTGGAAGAAGACGTTGACGATCGTGTGGTTCGCGCTAGGTCGGTTTTCAACGATCCGGCTTGTTAAAGCGCTTTATCAAGTCTACCTGCAAAATACTCTTGTTGCATTATATATATATATATATATATATATAGAGAGAGAGAGAGAGAGAGAGAGCGAGAGAGAGAGAGAGAGAGAGAAATTGTCTCGCCATGCCAAAATAGGCGAGAGGAGAGACAGCAGACGATAAACAATTATGCCAATCGCACAGACGGTGGGAATACGTGAAAGCTAGGCTGTCATGAGTCATCAAGGCCAAATGAGCCATTACAACGAGAGACACGCTGCAGGTTTCTATGACGAACGCGGCCCTTTTCTATAATGCCTCAGCCACAATGATGAATCTTGCAGAGCGAGAAGAAATTTTATTCAGAATTAAAACGTGTTGCATTACCACATGCGACGTGCTTGACCTTCTGGGAACGCGCTGTCGCGCCACAATGCGATGAAAGAACCGCAGATGTTTTCGGCGACGAACCCGTCCCGTGGCTTCTACCTTCATTCAATTTGGGCGAATAGGCTATGAAAGTAGAGGTTTTAGAAGAAAGCTTTAGGAAAGCTTATCGAGCTTCACTGTAGATAGTTTTCCGACAGAAAAGATAGATATGGACAACACAGGAGAACACATAAACAACACACTGCAGAGATGTGTCTTGTGTCTTTTTCCTTTTTCTCCATGTCCAGTGCTCTCTGCTGGGGACGTTTTCTTCCAAACCATCACACCCCGGACTGCAATTAACACGCGAACGAGAATTACGAACAAATGTGTTTATTTCTTGGAATCAGACACCATCCTGATTAACACTTTCACAGACCCGGCACTTTTAAGTGCAAACATTCGTTTGAAAACCAGTTTATAATCAAAATCACAATTGCAGACCTTAAATTACCTTAGTCCAGCGCAGTGCACAATTATCAAGCAAGCCTTGACTGTATGTCCGCAGTGAACTCGGCGAAAACTCATCACTACGCCGCGTAGCCGCATATGCATCTCTGTGAAGAATTTGTTGCATCGATGCTCACAGACGGGAGCCGCGCTGGAGGATCATTACATACGTGACTTGTCCATTCACAATGAAAGAATAAAGTGCAACAAATACAAATTCGTTAAAAAGAAACTGTGTGCATGCAGATGAATGACCTTTCTCGAACGTATGTTCTCTCACTCTTAAGATCGTGCTCTTAAACAGCTAATCATATTCCTTAAGGCTCCTTGATGACCCTGATGTAAGCATTCAGCTTCATTATAGAATACAAACATGAGTTGACACCACAGCAGAGTGGAATAATTGCCGTGATCCTACACCCGCCGGCACTTTCGCGAAATGTACGTAGATTCCAGCAAATATAATGAAATCATGGGTATTGTACAAGAACTTACATATCTGTAGCTGAGCCTGTTATTCTGGTGGCGTGCACTTTGCGTATTTTCCGCTACCACTTTTTCATGTTTGAAGCTTTCGGCAAGTGTGCGTCTAACCTGCGCCGTGACGGTATAGAAGTTCAATAGCAAGCCTCGACAGATACATCCAGTGTTCGTAATTACCGAACAGGTCGGCCGCAAGTACAAGTAGCACGTATCCTTCCCGGGAATTAAAAAAAAAAGTCACGTGCACATAAAGACGATGCAACGCCGTGAAACGCTTAGTTTTGCAGGGGGTAGGCAGATTGTTTTACACTGGCTTACCTCCCTGTCTTTCCTTCTCTTTTTCCTCTCTTCTCCCTCCTTGGATGCCAGGGCATCTCAGAGAAAGCAAGTGCACTGAAGAGAGTTCCTATCTATATTGTACTATTTGTGCCACTCTCATCGATACAAACGCCTGTTTTCGACAAACCTGTAAATTTTACGTGTATAATAGGCGGCTTACTTTACACAACACTGGATGCTAAGTCTGTACGTTCACGTAAGTCGGGACTTTGCAATCTGTACATCGTCAAAATGTGCGTTGAGCACTCGTCGATGTACGCTGCACGCGAATGTAGGAAAGCTTGCGACAATAATGCCATTTTTTTGCATATGGTTGAAAAAATGAGAGTAAAGAATTGAATTTTTCCGCTTGTTGTGTCTCCTACAATATAACACTGGAAACTGCCGTGCAAAGTGAGATGTTTCCATCTAAACATATTCTTAGTTATATTTACTGCAAAAATTTTGCATACTGTTTTATGCTGTGACGTATTTGCTATATATCTTGAAACCCTGTTTGTTTCACATTACTTGTGTGTCTCTTTCTGAATGCTATCGGAGTGCTTCTGTTTGTGAGTATATCTGTGCAAAAGCTTTTCTGTATTACTGGTTATGTTTTGTTCCCCCCCTACTTAATGCCTTTATGGCGATGTAGGTACTCTGTATATTTATAAATAAATTAAATAAATAATTCCTTTTCAAACTGCCTTTAGTTTCGGAGGTCTGACCTCTTGTGCCCAATGGTCACACCCCGTATAAGGCAAAGAGAGGAGGAAAATGCACTACAAACTTTCTATGAAAGTGAGTGGGTTTAGGGCGTCATGTTGCCATGCCCGTCGCACTTGTATAATCACGACATTCTGACAAGGATACCGAATTCGTGTGCCCTTTAATCTAACTAAGATTGTGAAGTTCATGGCTATATATTGCGGGATACCTTTGGTATGGCGGTGTTCGCTGCACACGCGTAAAAAGTGGTATTACCAACACACGATTGCCTTAATTACGCAAAGTAAAGACATTGTGTAAACACTCGCGACAAACCTATGCACAAAAATCACACTTGTGCCCTTCGTTATCAGAAGCGTCGAAGTACCAACCTTCTTGGGAGCTGAAGAAGTTATGAAGCAAACTATCCTCCACTTTAGACCGTTTCATCACACATTCGACTTTTGAACAAGCACAATCAAGATTATTAAAACACTGGTTCTGTTTAAAACACTGAAGACCAGCAGAAGTCGTCGTCAGATGATACGGAGGAGAAGAACGGAGACCACACACTTCAGTTTCCAACTCACTGAGTGCCTCACGGATACGAAGCAATGCTGGTTCAGTTTTCTTCATTGCACTCACAGCCGCATTGGCCTGCTCCCTCCAATAGTCCCGTTCCGCGACTACGTCTTCAAGCTCCAGTTCCAGTTTAGCTCTACGGATGTCATCCATGCGTCTCCCCAAGCTATCACGTTGCTCTTGAATAGCAGGACGCGAAACTCTGACGTTTTGGAAACGAGGCTGAAGAGAGTTGGGAATCACTCTGTTATTCATATCTGTCATTGCTTCAGTAGTCGTGTAGGAAGCAACATATTTAACCGTTGAAGGCGAGTGCGTCTTACGGGCTCTATTTAGCTTCATAGATCGTCGCACACCTTTGAGCTTGACAAGTCGGTTTACAACGTTCTGGAAAAATGGTGCACTAGGTGAGTTCTGTACCACTGGTTGCTGCTTGGTCGGCGTGCGTTGCTGGCACAAACACGCCGTTGTAAAGAAGTCACAGGAGCTACAGCAGAGGATTTGTGTATTTTAATCGGCGTTGTCTTCCTTGTCTGCGTCGGAGCACATATCCGGTGGTGAGAGAGCAAACGTTGCTTTCTTCCACAGCATCGTAGACAGTCAGATCCTTCTTTGAAGTACTTTCGAAGAGTAGAACACAGCACCTTTAGCCACTACTTCACTTGCGATATTCGGGCAGGGCACTTTTGTGTATAAAGCCAACGGTTTGCTTTGATTAAAGCGCTCAACACAGCAAATGCTGCCGCGAGTGTTCACTAAAGGATTCACCCGAAGCGACTACCCTCGTTTACACTGAAACTCAGATGTCGCGTCTGGCCAGGCGTAGGTATTCGCAGTAGGGGAGAGAATGTGGTGCGATGAGAGGGCAAGGGTTTGACAAACTGGTTTTTCTCATTTATTATACTGTAGTTCGTGTGACTTAGTAGTTGCGCTAATCCAAACAACGCAACTCGAGGCATCACATTTTGATTTCGTAGCGCCTTCTTCGTAATACTAGGATCATGCAACACACTTCTAAGTGGCAGTGAACACACAAAAAAAGTAAATTAGCTAAGCGTGCTTGACACAAAACGTGAAGTGTGGAAGTGAAAGAAGCGACACGACGCCAAATTATCTTTACGTGCGAAATGCCGCCGTCTGTCGTCCCACAGAGCAAAACTGCTGCGACGCCTTCCTAGTTCTGGGACGACGTATGAAAACGAGAGGAAAGGGGCAGGAGAGAATGGCGTTGCGGAAGTTAATGTTGCAGACACTATAAAATGTTTAGCATGTCCGCTGAGCAGTCACACCGCTCCAAACAACTTGTCTCCCCTGAAGCACAAGTACACAAGTCTTAGGAGGTAGAAAAACAGTTTTGCCGTATAAACGCAAACCAAGGAAAAATGATTGCTAAGGTAAGTATGCTTTCTTCTAGAAAACCAATTTGTTGCACATCAGTGTTTACAGAAAGCTTCTGAGTGCGGATGTTTAGGTTATATGTAACGGCTATATACATCTTCGATGGTTTCGTGTCTTAGGGAACGCTGTCAAATATTCTAGATTTCAGCTTCAAGTTTACGGAATTGAAGCCTCGTGACAAATTCGTAAGAATAAATTAAAAATATGCCTTCTCTTGGGCAAGAAAAATGTATACAAAACAAAATAATATCTATTTGTTCGTGAAGCACTTTTGGAGGACGATAACACTTTGTTTATGATAATAAAACTCAGACAAAGGTGTAAATCATACGCGGCACGTAGGGAACACACTGAAAACATTGTAATTACGAAGTTGAGATACTCTGGTCTGTACTTTTGCATTGCACTTGTCATTGTCATGCCTGCATTTCCGTGAAAGTTTATTTGGACGGGTGTAAAGTGTGTTTATATAATTATATCATTGTTTCCCACATCTTCAGATCCTGGTCGCTGCCCTTATCCCTGTTGTCATCTCTGAGGGACCATTTGGACCACAGGGCCGCTTCCTCGGCGGCTTTCGCGGACCTCTCGTAGGAGCAGCCGCCACCCCAGGCATCTCCTCGGTCGAGCCAGTCTACGTACGCATGCACTAGACACACGTGGTTTTATATAGCTGTATAACACTTTTGTCTAAATACATGAAGTGGTAATTGGGTCGGTTGTCCATCAATAATTTGAATATGTCTGCACGCAGTCACCGATTCAATTATGAAGTCACGAAGCCTACAATGACCGTTGCATAAAATTTAATTAGGCATCAGTTTGCATCTGCTATGCCATACCCACTAAGAAATATTTTGCTCTGTACGAATGCACGACGTTATTTAGTGGCATAAAGTAACTGCGTGCAACTAAAAAGACGCAATACGCTCCCATAACGAATAAGGCGTTTAGTGAAACTGCTCCAATACTGCAATGCCGGAAATCATCGTCTTGTTCTTCAAGCACAGAGTGAGTAAGTTATCGCGCCACTCATGCGGGATGATGGAACGGCAATAAAAACAAAATGGTGCCGATTATTACAGGAGTACTTCCTCTTCGGCTAGTTGTTTATACTTCGCTATTCGAAGAGAGAGGAAAGATTTTTTTCTCGCTGAGATCAAGCGTAACAGTATGGGAATGATAGGTTATGCGCTACGCAGGCTAACCTGTATGCTCTTTAATCTACAGCCCCCGCAGCCATACAGCTTCGGCTACGACAACGCGGACGAGTTCGGCACTCAGTCCTACCACAAGGAGCAGGGCAACGCCAACAACGTGAAGACGGGAACGTACGGCTACCGCGACGCCAGCGGCATCTACCGACGGGTGTCATACGTGGCTGACGCCAATGGCTTCCGCGCCACCGTCGACACCAACGAGCCGGGAACGGCGCCTGGCTACAGCGCTGACGCCGTCTTCAATGCCAAACCGGTCGCAGTTCCTGCTGCGGCAAAGTCGGCCTCAGCTCCCATCCCTGCCTACGCTGCTCCAGTTGCATTCGGCCCCGCTCCCTGGGCAGGCTGAACGCTGACGAGCACGCTTAACTCCAAAAAATGTAAACTTGATTATTACCTGTTCCTAAATAAAGCTGGCTTAGCAGACGATCAGAAAGCTTGTTGAAATTTTTTGTTGGTATTGCGACTCGGGGTCCGGGACGAGAGACTGAGTCTTGAAGCAGGCGAAGAGGAGACGAAAACTTTATACAATATGTACAAATATGTACAGATATAGCAGGAATAGCAGGTAATAGCTGGTAATAGCTGCCCTTAGCTGGTGATAGCTGGTCAAAGCAGTAAGAGCGCACCAGACCGACGGGGCGGCCGGTGGCGACTCTCTGGCTTAACAATGGGCCGGTTCCTCCTTAAATCCCCTTGGCGGCGGCTCCTCGTCGACAGGAGGAAGAGGGGACGGTTGCTGACGTCACTCGCGTCGCATTGTGTCGTCGCGTCCCCCTGGCGACTCGTCGACAGGACCCCGAGGGACGGGTGGCGATGATGGCCGGGGCTGCTTGCACGTCGGCAGGACACAGACGGGGCAGTTGCCGAGGTCCCCCCGCGCCGTATTGTGTCGCCGCCTCCCGTTGGCGACTAGTCGGCAGGACCCAGAGGGACGGGTGGCGATGATGGCAGGTGCTATGGCACAACAGCACCCCCGCCGCCAGACAATGCATCCAGAGGTCGAGCTGTCCGACGCAGCTCGGAAGAATGGATGCGCCGGTTGGGCGACGTCTAGGATGGTCTGGAGGTATCGGCTCTGCCGCTTTTCCCGCCGGTGGTCTTTTCTGCTGCTCGGTCCTGATAATGTCCACTGGAACGACCAAGAATCAACAACGCCAAACCACTCCGGCCAAAGCAAGCACCCTCCGAATGCTCTCCAAACCGCCAGACCAAAATCATCGAACAAAGCATTTTTCGAGATCTGGCTACGCTAAACAAAACAAAACAAAATAAAACAACAACAACAAAAAATCCCGAACAACACGAGACACGTATCTGAGAGAGAAATTCGAGATACGGACCTCCTTTTTTTTTTAATTGTCAATGCGCGAGTCTTAATCAAATCAGAATTGCGTCGCAAGCGATTCTCAACTGTAATGCGGGCGGGTTGCCAAAGATCAAGGTTGCCGAAGATGACTTAATTTTGCCCCCGAAAGCCGTGGCGCAAAGGCTAAGCGTAGCTAATCTATGCGCTTGGGCGCCACTTCGCAAAAGTGCTTAATGAAATCCGACAACTGTCACCGCATAAAGAAATAGCCCTCCACTTATTGCTGTCAAAATGCGCTCGGCAAAACGAGCACCACATTTATAAAGCACAGAAGCGGTCCTAACAAAAAAACAAACAAATACTAAAACTCACACTAACGACATGAAAGCAAAAGTGAATCAAAATTCTACACTTACACTTAGAACTAACGCGTGCAATACAAAAACAAGTCATAATCTAAATCAAGCATTTAGGCTTTGTCTAGCCTAGGTAAACGTAAAAACAACAAAACGTGAAAACACTGACGCTTTCTCTACTTGAGCGTTCAGCAATCATGTCTCAGTAAACTAATGATCAACAAATTAAAAAATGTCGGTGTCTCGCGAAAAGAAAGGACCAAAGACTTAAAAATGCGCTCTTGGCCTATCCACCCTTTCCTACGCTCAACACGCGACTCAACTTTATCGCAAGAAAACACAGAACAAAATGATCACTAAAAGTACAATTAACAGAATGGGCTTTCAAACTACCATGGCACGTTCACAATCACTTGGTGCTCACAACCACACCCTTTGAGACGCGCTCGAGCCGGTCGACCATTCTCGGGTCTACGAGTTGTCCACTCGCGACACCAGAACAAAGCGGATTTGCACGAAGTACCTATAGTAGCCGTGACATTCACACTACTGCCTCCAAACACTCGGGGAGCGGCGCATCCACGGGCCCGCGGGCGCGCTGTCCCTTTGTCCGCTAGACAG
This sequence comes from Dermacentor silvarum, assembly GCF_013339745.2. NCBI lineage: Eukaryota > Metazoa > Arthropoda > Arachnida > Ixodida > Ixodidae > Dermacentor > Dermacentor silvarum. Next base: position 68,655,022 of record NC_051155.1, on the reverse strand, counting down.
TCGCCTTTCTTTCTCCCACGAAGGGGGCGACCATTGCAGCAGACTATCGAGCATACCTGATGCTTCGCTACGTTACTCTGCTTACAATTCATTGATATCGCTGAGAACCGGCGGAATTTGCGGCGTCTAAATTTCCGCGATATCCTTTCTTTACAGACGCGCGTCACGCCTGTTATAGACCTCAGCAGTCTCCTAAGCCTCGGGCTCACCCTACTGCGCTTTTTCCCAACGTGTTGGCGGTTGGCGCGCTTGACCCGGCTCGTATCGCCGCCCGAGTCCGACTTTCTCGGCTTGCGCCTTCGTCGTTTGCCCTCGGCGCGGCTCACAGGGCTCGCGGTCTCGGCACGCGTACTCGTAGGTACGCTGCCTTCTTGTCGCAACGACGTGGCTCCGGACGGCAAAACCAAGCTAGGCTCGTGGTCGTCGCTAGATGTATGTGCCTCTGATAAGACATGACTGCATCCGACGCCATCTGAGCTAGCCGGCTCGCCCTGCGGTCTCTCATCGACAGGCTTCGCCTTGTCGCTACTATCTAAATCAAAAGAGCCACTGTCGGCCACTTTTCCCAAAGCGGCCTCTCTAGACGGCGAAACAACATCGTGTTCGTGCCTGTCACCTAGCGTGTGCGCCAATGGCACCACATCGTCTCCTGGGCTAGTAACCATTTCACTAGGCGGTCTGTCTTCGACAAGCTCGGTCTTGTCGCTACCGCCTTGGCCTTCGCAGTCGGCCTGACTTATAGCTTCAAAATGCCTCAACAGAGCCATCTTTGCCTCATCGTAGTCCCGCCTCTCCTCATCAAGCAGGCGTTCCAGAACACACGAGAGTCTACGAGGAAGCAACAGGATCAACCGCTCGGACCAGAGGTCCCGGTTGACACCTTCTTTCTCGCAAACCTTTTCAAAGTCCGCAAGAAAAGTAACAATGCTATCGCCCGCCTTGAAACTACAAAGATGGTATCGCGCTGTGCGCCATATCCATGTTTGATTCTGTCGACGGCTCTCTCGTCTTGCCCTTTCCTCGGGACTTACGTGCTCTTTCGCTTCAAGCTCGCGCCTCTCACGTCGCTCGCGTTCCTTTGCCTCCAGCTTTCGCTCAACAATCATCTCCCAAGCCTCTTCGGCTTCCTCGGTCGTCACGTCCTCCGCTCGCATCACGTCGAGAATCGCTTTCCTTGCTTTTTCGGAGCCGGCGGAAATGCCCAACTCCTCGCAAATTTGAATGAGGTCCTGAACTTGGAATTCCTCCATCGCGATCTCGTTCCTCGTGTTGCTTGCCCACTAAATTTACCCTTACTTAAACTAGAATCGACTATTAAGGAAGGCAAATTCGTAATGCATAGCCTACCAAACAACAAAACTCTACTAACATCTGCCTGTGCTAGAGAGGTCTGGCGACAAGAAAAGCAAACATCGGGCACTCACCCAGCCAAAGTGGTTGACGCCGGTCGATCTGGTAGCTGCCATCGAGCGGTGTAGCAGGCGTCTTCGCTCCTCGTATCTCGCAGCTTGCCATCCGCTGTTCAGATACTGGTTCGCCAATCCCATAGCTGCCATCCACTATTGCGACTCGGGGTCCGGGACGAGAGACTGAGTCTTGAAGCAGGCGAAGAGGAGACGAAAACTTTATACAATATGTACAAATATGTACAGATATAGCAGGAATAGCAGGTAATAGCTGGTAATAGCTGCCCTTAGCTGGTGATAGCTGGTCAAAGCAGTAAGAGCGCACCAGACCGACGGGGCGGCCGGTGGCGACTCTCTGGCTTAACAATGGGCCGGTTCCTCCTTAAATCCCCTTGGCGGCGGCTCCTCGTCGACAGGAGGAAGAGGGGACGGTTGCTGACGTCACTCGCGTCGCATTGTGTCGTCGCGTCCCCCTGGCGACTCGTCGACAGGACCCCGAGGGACGGGTGGCGATGATGGCCGGGGCTGCTTGCACGTCGGCAGGACACAGACGGGGCAGTTGCCGAGGTCCCCCCGCGCCGTATTGTGTCGCCGCCTCCCGTTGGCGACTAGTCGGCAGGACCCAGAGGGACGGGTGGCGATGATGGCAGGTGCTATGGCACAACATTGGCAATCGAGCTAGGAATATTTGGACAGCTGATGAGATTGAAACGTGCGCGTGATCATTACTCTCAGAACGACAAAACGCTGAGAGAGTTGGCCAGCTTATGTCAGAATAAATTAATAGGCAAGTAACAGCTTACAGCATAAGTGATTACATCATACATTAAATAACATGCATCTGTATTGGTTCTACATAATCTGAATGTCAACGTTATGCGACGCGAAAGTAAGCCTATGGTTAGCGGTAACGCATGTGACGTAGTAAGTGCGGAACCTAACAGTAATCACTGCATAATCCGATGTAATCAAGAAAAACTGAGAAATAGTTGCGGAGTTTGTTTGCCTAGAATAAAATAGAGGCGCCGTCTGCTCGTTTAGCGCCCCTCTTTAAGGAACCGGTGTTGAGCTCTACAAAACCAAACGCATCTTTTGCATTGTGAATCTAAGTTTAGCAAAAGCATTATAACGCGGCAAACTTATGTCCGAACAGAAATATTCGAGGTCACCGTATTTGTTTCTACGAGGCCGGATATTCGAGTGAAATCAATTGATGATTTGCTTAGTTTCAACAAAAACAAAGTGATGAAACTCCTACACGTCAACTGCGTGTTACATAATAGACACCTTCCAAACAAGGAAAAGAACTGTTATGGTTTTCGGCTTTCGGCGAGCGACATCTTCACGTCTTCCGGCGAGGCGTGTCTACGGGCCTTATTTGTCTACGTGTCTACGGGAATTATTTGCGTCTACCCATAACGTTGGATCATCCTTGAAGCCACGAAACTCTGGAACTTCCAGGGGCGATGGTGAAGGAAGGACGCTACGCGCAAAGGCTGCAGTGACGGATACCGTTACGTCTTCCAGACGCTTGGACAGCGCTGCAATGGCCTTTCTGAGCATAGCGATGTCGCTGGAGGCAGCAGTCGATGGGTTACGGATAGCGTCCACCAATGATGCAGTAGGCGCTGGAGAGGCGGTAGCAGAATCCACGTCCAAGGGAGCGTGTACGGCGTCTCTTCGTGGCAAAGTGGTTTGCATACAGACGGGACGTGAATCTATGACCTGAGGAGTTGGGACGAGAGGCACGGTACCGACGAGATCCGAGGCCGAGGAACCGTGGGCGCCACGTCCGAGCGGGGCGGCCGGCGCTAAAGCAGGCGCGCAAGATGCCGTAGGACGCGCCCGCTCCGCAACACGGCGGGGGAGGGCGGGTCGTCGAGCAGAGGTTCGTTAAGCGGGCGCGCCATTGTATTGAAGAGAAGCAGACATACAATCGGCGTTCCGCCATAACGCCTGGTGTACTTCTGCCTCCTTTTTCTCGCACGCGGTCCGAGCGCGCAAGCCCCAGTGGGCATATTTGTCTTCACAGTATATATATATAAATATATATATATATATATATATATATATATATATATATATATATATATATATAATGTAACGCCGTACAGGAGGAGCGTAGAAGAGGAAGTGGAAGCGGCGCGAGGTTTTTGGCTGATCGGCTGCTTCGGACGGTCGTATATCTTGTGTATGCTTTTCACTGGAAACAAATCCATTCTTCATCCGTAACAAGTGGTGGAGGTGCTGGGTGCTGGACGCCCTGAACAACCCCGTTCTCCAAGATCTTCGAAAATGCAGACGCCTGGCCGGCGTACCACCAGAGCCAACAAGCCTGGCCACTGCCCAAGCATGCCGGTCAACGAGCACCAACGAAGAGGTCATCGGTCAAGTCAGCCAGCGACCAAGGCCACCTAGCTGGTGGACGCCTAAACCGCGCATATTCTCAGGTAAAGCAGATGACGTGGATTACTGACTAAGGCATTTCGACAGAGTAAGCCACCATAACGGGTGGAGCACGCAAGCGCAGCTTCTGCATGTTGCATTTTTTCTCGCCGGCACCGCACTACTTTTGTTTGACAATAATGAATGTGTGCTGACCACTTGGGAGACCTTAATCCAGGAATTGAAAGCCTGCTTTGGTGACTCGAATTCCAAAAAGAAGAAAGCAGAACACACGCTCTCGCACAGAGCACAATTGCCTGGCGAAATGCGTACAACGTAACTGAAGAAATATGGAAGCTATGTTGGAATTGTAAACGTGAATATGTCCGATAAAGACAAAGTGGGACATCTGTTAAAAGGCATCGCTGAAGATGTTTACAATTTTCTAATCACTGAAAAAAAACTGAACACCCTGCTCGAATTCAGGCAGCAGTGTCGCGTGTTGGAAGCTTTGAAGATCCTAAGGTTCTTACCAAAGTTGTGGCGCTTGGACAACGTCACCAAGCGCCACAAGTAGGGAAGTCGCTGCCTGCGACGACATCGCCTCGATCGTGCGTCGAGTGGTTCAAGAGAAGCTAGCGCGACTTCAGAAAGCAGACGCTGCTTCTCAGTGCGCCTTTGACGAAGGCATTCCCGAACCACCACCAACCTGGTCGCGAGAACGTCGCATCAAGCGCCGTCCGCCATCTGAGGAACCACATTTAAGCAACACCAGCTTTCCGTCTCTCCCGGCAACTCTCAGTAGCCGCCAGCCCTCACCAGTCCGTCGTGGTACAACGAACTTCTACCCAACACCACGACTTGTTCCTGCAGAATACTGGATGCCACGATAAGCTCCTGCGGGATCATACCCGGAACCAATGCCTACCTGCTCCATTTACTTTCAACCGTGAACTACCTGTCTGCTACGCCTGCTGTTCCTGCGTAGATAATGCGCCCGCAGCGAGCGCCACGTTTTACGGCGTACTCAGCTGGTGTGCACGAAGACGTGGCCGCGCCATTTGGAGTTCAACCTCTGCGGCAACAATGGTCGTACTGATCGCGCGATGAGTCCCCTGTCTCCGAGCGCAGCCTAATGGCCTGTACACGCTCGAGTCGCCCATAGCCGCAAGCCACACCGCACGCGGGCGGTTCAGTGGCGGCGGGTGGTGGGATGAAACCAGGCACAAAATTCGATTCACGCTGGGACCGCGTGAGCGGTGCCGTACGCATGCGCCCTCTGGCTGGCAAAACAGATAACCAGCGACTGGCAACATGTAACAGCGCAGTCGCAGCGTTTGTGTGCTGGCGACCAGCAAAATTTTGGCCCGAGCCAGGATTTTGTTATTACGTTTGTTTTCGTATTAGTTAATTTTCTTATTAGTAAGCTCGAGCGGTTCGCATGTGCCGGCATCCGCACTCCGATTTGGGGACGCGACGTCTGTTGAGAGGTGGCAACCGAGAGGTGGGGCAAAGATGTTACAAGTCGGCTACTATCGTCAACAGCAGACGACACTGGCATATTATTGTCGACGTGGATTCAAGCTTCCCCGTCACAGCGAAAACGCGACTCTTGCACTGTCACATTCTGTTCTGCGACTGCATGTGTTGCGCTGGAGCGGTGACCCACCTTTCGAACATCTTACCTGCGCCTTTTGTTTTCGTTTTCTTTCTTTTTTAATTCATTGCTACCGCATAATGTAACAACATACATCGCTATGTACTCGGTTGTGTGTGGCACGAGGGCGCATTTTTGTAGATGTGCTAGCGAAAGCTTGCAAAACCGCGCGTGCACGCGAACGCACGCGTTCTTAAGCCAATGAACTAGGGATTTGTCACTGCAACAGCTAGCACGCTGAAGCGCCGCAGCGTTATACAGGGTGTTCATTTTTAAGTTTTAGCTATTTTTTTAGAAATCGTCTGTGACATGTATCATAATTCTTATCATTGAGCGGGGTATTCGATGAGGCGGACATTAGTAACACGATAAATCGAAACCATATTGAGCTAATTAACAAAAATTGACTAATGAATTCTTAGTCAATTACTTTACTACACATATTGCGATTTACGAATTGGAGTCGGTGAGCTTGTCAGGCGTATCCACTTGGTATGAATTTCCAGAATGACGCCAGTTTGGAGATATGCGCCATCAAACTCAGCAGTAAAAATGCACCGTTGTTCCACTTACTTTTTTACCCAAATGCTGTTTTATACATTGAAGCACGAAAGTAACTGGAACGCCCATGTATTTCGTCCCACACTTTGGGAAATAGTATCTCGAAACTGGCGTCATCCTGTAAATTCATTTCAAGTGAGTGCATCTTGCAAACTCACCGGCTATAATTCGTAAATTGCAATATTTGTCGTAATGTAATTAACTAAGAAGTTCATTAGTAAATTTCTCTTAGTTAGTTGAATATATGTTTCCATTTTTTGTGCTACTATTGTTCACCTCTTAGAATAACCCAGCTCAATGATAAGAATTATGCTACCTGCCTACAGGTGATTTTAAAAATTCCGTAAAACTTAATAATGAACACCCTGTATATTACCATTCTATTATACAGATTGGTTCTATTATCGCGGAATACAGCTGTGTAGATCGACAAGTCACTTCTCTTCATCACCGAGCATGCGAGTGAATATTCAACTACGGCTTGTTGATTTACTTGCTCACGTTTTTTTAGTAGCTGCCAAGTTAAATGTGAGCGTACAATTGATTACATGATGGAATATGACAGTGTCACACAAACACTCGTGTTTATTCATTCTGTGTTACGTCGTTGTTCCATTGATGAAAAAATCCGGCGAAGCAGTGCCCCCGGGCCCGACCAGGTTACTTACAAACTCTTAGCTAACCTCGAAGATCAGGCCCTAGAGACGCTTCTAGACCACTTCAATGAATTTGGACATCACGCAAGCTATCGCAAGAATGAAAAATAGCCGAAGTACGCTTTATTCCCAAACCAGGCAAGTCCCCGCACATTGAAAACCTGCGGCCGATATACCTCACATCATGCATAAGCATGGTCATGGACAGGATAGTACTCAAACGCCTCCAACAACACCTGGATGAAACCCAGCAAATGCCAGACACCATGTTTGGCTTTATACGACATCTTGAGACCCAGGACGTGCTTATGCAATTGAAGAAGGAGATCGTCATCCCTGCCACACACCACGCGCCATTCTCGCGCTAGACCTGAAGGGGGCATTTGACAACGTGGCACACGAGGCGATCCTTCGGAATCTCAACAACACAGGCTGCTGGAGAGAACATGCAATTGCGTCATTCATTTTCTATCTCACCGCACAGCCATACTCAAGATCGGGAATATAGCATCTGACCCTATCACATTTGGAAACAGAGACATTCCCAAGGCTCAGTTCTCTCCCCGCTTCTCTTCAACATCACGCTCGTACGCCATGCACTACACACAGATGATGTGACCTTATGGTTAGGTACGGACTCGCTCGGGGGCCTGCAAGACACCCTGGAATTGGCAGCGGACACGGTAAACAAATATGCAAAGGGGAGCGTACTTGTCTGCTCGCCTCAGAAGTCAGAGCTTCTTGTGGTCCGGCGGCGTTGCACCAAGGATAAAGACAGCATACAGGTCGTCCTAGAGAGAGGTTATAAAGCCCTGCAAAACCCTTAGAATTCTGGGACTCCTGATACAAGTTGATGCAGAATGCGACCAGATGCTCTAACGCTTCTCCAGGATGACGCAGCAGGTCTCACACATGGTTCATAGAATAACAAACAGACACCGAGGCATGAAAGAGAACGGCACCATCCACCTCGTTAGAGGTTTCATCCTCTCTAGGGTGACGTACGCAGCACCCTACGTGGTACTGACGAAAGCGAACAAAGGCAAACAAAATAAATTCATTCGAAAAGCCACAAAGCAAGCCCTTGGTCTCTCTATGAGCACGTCCACAGACAGACTTGTCTTTGTGGATCTCCATAACACAGTTGAAGAACTAATGAAGGGCCACCTCTCCAGTCAGAAAATCCACCTAACAGGGCAGAAAGTTCTTAAGCAAATCAAGTAGAACTCCCCTACGAGTACAGATGCTAAACCACCCAGACGACTTCAAAGATTGGCGACCTCACGTCATGATCCATCCCTTACCGAAAAATATGCACCCTGCCCACCATTAAGGGCGGCACGAAGCATGAACCAAGGCCCTCGGCAGTACTTACGGGTCCTTCCAGGAGGTGGTCTACACAGATGCAGCTGCATACCGTGGCAGAAGAGCCAATGCCGTCGTGGTGACAACAAAGATGGGTCTCCTCGTCAACACCACCATGCCACATGCAACAATACAGGAAGCGGAGGAACTAGTCGTGGCATTAGCCCTCACACAATCTACGGCAACAGCCATTATAAATTATTCTCAAAAAGTGTGCAGGAGCTTTACGTTGGGCTGGGTGGCATGAATGACTCAACGCATACTAACAACCAAGCTTGGCAGAAAGAAATGTTGAAATAGTGTGGACACCCGCTCACTGCCTCACTGGAGGGCAATAAACTCGCCCACTCCAAGGCCCGAGAACTTATCGACCAGGCGCCGGAGGACACAGAAGAGCTCACTAGACTGACAACATACCTATAAACCACTCAACACTACAGACTCAACCGCAGAAAACACCCACCACCGCATCCACAGCTCACGAAGACGCAAACGGAAACACTCAGATTGTTGCAAACCAACACGTTCCCGCAGCCAAAGAGGCCTTCATCTCATATAACTACTCAATATGATGAACAATGTAGGTACTGTGAACAGCTAGGAACACTCCGGCACATTGTCATAGATTGCAAACAAATCCTGACTTGCCTCCTCTTCCCCCTACCCTCCACCCCGCAGGAGCAGTGGGAGACGCTACTGTCCAGCTCCCGCCTCTCGGACCAGATCATGTTGGCGGAGAGGGCGGTCGCGGCCAAGATAGCGCATGGGTTTCCGTGAAGAGGGAACCACTTCAGCAAATCAAGCCAACCATATGCTCATTAAAGATGATTTTTTATCTCTCTCTCGTTGTTTTGATGTACGGTGCCATATTCCGTCATAACTAACCAACTACCCCACCAGTATGTCTTAAGCAAGTTATCACAATTGATTATGACAGAAATAAAAGTAATATGTATGTGTGATAGTTACCTTATGCAGAGATGCTTATCAGATAAGTTTTAAGAGCGGAATATTTGTATACAAACAAATATAAATTCAGAGTGCTGAAAAGACACCTCATTAGGTGTGAAAACACATAATGTGTACAATTCTTGGTGGTGCTAAAAAACGTCCCCGCAAATAGACGTAGTATTATCTCATTCGTGCCTTAAGAGATGACAGAGGTTTACGGGAGCACACAGGGCAGCAATGCCCATGTAAGAAGACCTGGGTGGGCAATTTGCTACCCCTTCACTACTTAGTCATGCCTCATTCTGCATTTAAACAATGTACAACCTGTTGTCAAAGTGCATACAGGCATGCTTCCTCTCTCAGCAATGGTTACAATCAAGGATGTTCGCCTTGAGTCTGTTTGCTGCTGTCAACATCATCCATGCACGCGTTCTCTTTTCATTCCTTTACCTACATTAAAAATTATCTTGCACAGGATGCATGAAGTCAGTGAGCTATAGGAAACTACTCAAGTTGTTTGATTGAGTTGGGCGTGGTCCAAATGTCATTCATGTAGTGACAACCTAGCGAGCTAATACACAGCCACATTTTATAAACGTGATAATTTCATAGACTAACATAAACAGGTGCGCAGTACCGGTATTTCATCTCAAAGCAAACCCAGATAATCAACTGACTAAGCTTTGCAATGAGTGCATTGGTCTCGCATGCGAAATGGCTGACATAGTAAGTGGTTTTATATTTGCCTTTCTCAGTCAGTAACTGCTTAAACAGGTACATGACAATGAAATCAAATGCTGGCTCACATGGTGCGCAAGAAACAAGTAGCACAGAACATTTTCCATGCCTGCTGTCATACCAATTCCAACATGCTGCAGCTTGTAGGCAATGAATGCATGTTCATTCTGTCAGTGCAACTTGCGCCAATCTCTAATGAAAGAACAGATTGTCTGCATTATAGACAATAGTTCATTAGCACCATGTGCAGGGCAGCACAAGAAACTAAGGGAATGTTTGTTCCAATTTTGTTAGTTTCATACCCAACAGACAGTTTCTTGGGCGGAGCTTTGCTACGAATGCACAGTATGTTCTGTGTAAATCTGCAATGTGGACATGTTCTGTCATCATCCGGTCACTGCATAAGTAGGAAAACAAATGCAGATAGACCCATCAGCACTGTGAAACAGAACACAGAAATTTGTAGTTAAAAAGCCACAGTGACTCAGCATCTGTGCTGAACATAATATTTTTCCATGAGAAAGAAATGCATATTGGCAAATCGGGTACGCATTCGCATGTATCGTACTAATCCATATATCACAAGCAATGTTTCACTCGTTCTCGTTTTGCTTGCAGTTGCACAAACGTTATTGCAGCATTCTCTGTGGAGTAATTAGCCTAACAAATCACAGCTCCTTGTTGACTCTATTAACATATATTAGCTCCCAGGCTCTCCTGTTTTTCTGCACGCATGGTACAATCGCAAGGCTATGCACAATCACCTCGTCCCATTCCTCTGAAATAAAGGTGGTGTATGTCTGTTACCAAAATGGGCTTGAAAGCGTAACTGTTTACCATTATTTAAGCCACTGAAAAGTAAGGATGGATGTTCAGCGTTGCTGGTGTGGCGTTTCACAGGTTGTAACCCACCATAATATTTTTAACCAAGCAATGAAGAAATTATATGGTCACGCCATACCATCAGTACGACTGAGGTGTTGCTTCCCCAAGTAGTCTCACTGCCACCTTCCCCATTTTGCAAACACTTTGTAAATACAAACTAGCACATTGTATTTAGTCACATTGTATGCTGTCTGTATGCTTGGTGAAGTGCACCAAGGATTTTCTCACCCTTAAAACCTGGGCTAATGCTCTCCTTTTTATAATAATCATGCAATAACCTTAATCAATGTATTGCTGTGAGAACAATAGCTGGCTTGACAGTAGCACTGCACACATACCCTTATACCACATTGTACACATACTCTATAGATGCTGGTCATAATCAGCATAACTTTGAAAGCCAGCTGAACAGGGTGCGTGTTCATGTGTATCAAATAAATGTCTGTTCCATTGAGAGGTTATATATCTGTCTGTGATATAATCATCAATTCAGAATACATATGGCAGAAGAACAATACACAAGACAACACAATCAAGTTCCCTGTGAGAAGCTGCTTTTTGCCACTAATACATGCAGCAAAATGAGACTTCATTAAGCACCACTATAGCTTGGGTGCCTCTTTGTGCATTGCACAAGAGGTAAATGTGAGTGAATGTAAATGTTTTCAAATACGAATTGAATAAAATATTATGTATGAAATCTTGAATAGTCATACGACGACACACGTACCTGTAGTAGCAATATTTATTTCCATATAATTAAATTAGGTACCATGCCTTAACTAGTGCAAAAAGAGAGCTAAATACTGCGGACAAAGGATAAGATTTAAATGCAAGACTACTAATTGTCACGTAAAAAATCGACATAAATAGTCTATCAACAACTTAAGAACCTGGCTGCAAAGAAGCTTTCCAGGAAAGAATGGCTGCTGAATGGCTAGCTTTCAAAAACGTGCAATGTATTGTTCCCAAGAAAACATCAGAGTTGTAGAAAAAAAAGAAAAGCTGATGAAGGACCTACGTGTCGTAGACATACGTAAAACTACTCGTTGCAAGGAAGACAGCAGAGACTTGCAGCATAAAAGATCAGTCTGCTAGATCAAGAGATGTGTGGTCACCTTTCGCGCGAAAAAAAGATTATGGGAAAGTTTTGTTGCCAATATGACTGGAAGATACTTTCGTCAATGTGCTTACCTTTGGGAGGCTACATACACTTGTTCACATGCAAGTACCTGTCACGTACTCATTGTTAAAGAAGTTCAATTAATATAATGACACGAGAGCCTCCTCTGATCAGGAAAAAAATAATAGTTGTGCGGTCATATATAGATAACATTTAGAATGTCAAGGTACCCTTTTCCACATTATGCAAGTACTCATGAAAGACAAGACTCCAAGAAACAGCATAAAACTAATAAAAAATTCATAACTCCTTATGTCAATGAGGTTTCCATTTCATGTGGCAAAGTATTTCACAGGGCAGATATGATGTGACATTCAGAGATACCTCATTGTGTCGGGGCACAAGTATTGTACAACTGATAATTTTGGGAATAAAGAAATAACAAGCATTGATTCCCGGTATCTCATTATGCCACTTGTATCTTAAAAAGGACTATCATTTATAGGTCAAGCTTGCACCATCATGTTAATGTGACCATACATGTGTATCCCATCAGTAATGAACTGTTGCTTTAAGTTATGACCACTGTCATGTCATTCCTGTACATTAATTGTGGTTTTGCACAATACACCTAGAATACTTTTGAGTGGCATTGCAGTACTTTTTCTCGTATGTGCACACCAGCTTTCTGTCACAACACCCACTTCGCGTCCATAATAAATGCTGCAGTCAGGCAAAATAGAGTTTCAGACTAAGGTACCTAAACTGCTTTCATTCCAGAAAACCCCAACCAAGGTTTAGGTTCTTGAGGACACAAGTTACTTGCGCCCTTTGATCTAAGGCTGTTTTCTGCATGCAATGAATTTTAGGATTTCTGCTGTGCAAATCAATGTTAACCTGATAAAAGGTATGGCGAGCCAAAACTTGCATTCGTGATACTAGTTACTACTGGGGCAAGATTAACCTATGGGCTAAGGGGGCTGCAGCTCCAGGCCAGGGAGCCCTCTGAGAAAAATGTTTCCTTGAATTAAACTTTATTTCTTCCGTACAGTACAGAGTAAAACATAATGTGAACAAATACATCGTGATCCCTAGCTCGAGGCTAGTTACGATCCATAAGAAAACTATGTCGAGGAAACAACCAATTAAATTAGCGCAGACACATGTACTTAAACTCAGCAACAATATGCACTTTACATTAGAAGAAGTAGAGAATACAATACAAAGAATCTTCAAAATGCAAACGGTATCATTGAACATCTACAAGTAAAGGAAAATGCACCTGAAAAAAGAAAAAGGAAGCGGTGAATGTATTAATAAACATACGAAAGAAGATCACGAAAATGCAGTTTTAATTATCTCTGAAAATTAGCTGCATTTATAACTTCTGTGGGCTGAACGTTCCTCTCAACTACTCCAACACTTCAAATTATCTGTTTACCACACACATTACAGGCCTTTGGAACCGGAAAATTTTGTTTTAGTGCACTGCGTGTACAGCGTCCTGATTTGGTAAAGTTGGTAGCAGGAGAGTGGGTAGTCGGTAACGATGCTATTATTAACCATTACAAGAGTTTAAAAATTTTGTGATGAAGTAAACGGTAAATTGTGTATGTGTTGAAAGAGCGGTGTCGTGTTAGCATTGTAATGTGAGGAAGTCATAAAGCGGACAGCCCTCTTTTGAAGTTTTATAAATGGCTCAATGTATGAATGGCCCGGAGATGTAACACAGTACCACAGATGGCTGTGGAACAAGCTGAAATACATTTCTCAAAGGGTTTCTGTATCAAAACAATTTCGGCACTTGAGCAAAATATAACAAGCCTTGCTGAGATTTTTTCAAAGCTTGTCAATGTGAGGTCTTCCTAGAATCAATTCATCTAATTTGTAAAACCCCTTGAGGGGCCCCTCAGCAATTTAAGAGGACCGTTCGCCAGGGCCTGTGGGAAATTTTAGTTATACTATAAAAGTTGTAAACTGTCTTCCGAGGAATATTCTACCTCAAGAATTCTTTAATACGGTTAGTAGCAGCCGAAATACAAGCAAAGAATCTGTAGTACAAGAAGGCGACCTGCTCTTCGGGTACAGAGGCATTCTTTCTTTGCCCGACCAGCAATGCAACGGACCTTTCTCTCTTGCCTACTCCCATATACAAAACGAGGGTTCACCTCCTCTTTTTTTGCAAAACACCTGATGCACCTTTCTTCAATTTTTTATTTAGGTCATGACAATGGCATAATACATCCATGTTATATTGACAAGTCGAACTGCAATGAGTTTGTTGACATGATGGCACATAATTAATGTAAGGCGATGGGTGGTAGCGAAGGTGCATGAAGCTAAATATTGTTCCCTCGTCGATTCCACGCCTTACGTCTCTCATGTTGCCTAGCTTTTTGTTGTCCTTGGTGCAGGCTACATGGTGACGTTCACAAAATATTCACAGATGTTAGGCCCTTCTCGCATGCCCGTCTTGTACTATGAATTACTGTGGGCGGTTAGCACCCTAACCGTGATTACGCCCACGCAGCCGTGATTACCACCCACGCAGCCCAGACCACCCACTTCAATCCAATCCCAAATTGCGCTTTTAATAGCTCCACGCCCTGACAGCAACAAATAAATGGTAGAATCTATCATTGCCTAGTCTCATCTCACACTGAGGACAAAGCATTAGGTATTTTCGGTGTTCTTATTGAGATCAGCTGTTTGTTTTGACACCGCTAGGACTACACAGGCAGTAAAAGTGGTTCGATTTCTATTTAGCAGATGGCACCACAGCAGTACCGAGGGTGATGCATTGATGCATTGCAGAACGCTACGAAGGTTTCATTGTTCACTGCATCAATAATTGCCTGCTCTGCTCTAGTATGGTACGTGATGACAGTGGTGAGAAAACGCCAAATATGCGCTGAGCAGGCGGCGCGGTGCATGCGAACATTTATCAGGGAGTTCACTTTTCCTAAAACTGGTTATGGAGGCTGCATTGAAATGCTCAGATAGCGTGTCGATGAATCGAAGCCCCACAGTAGCATTCATGGAAACGCAGCCTATATAGTTACAACATAATAACATTTGTAGCATCACTGCAAAAACAGTGGTGGATGTATCGAAAGGATGGCAAGCAGACGTTGAGCAGCTGACGCAGCGCGGATGAACACATCTTGAGGGGCATTCAACCTTCCTATTGGCTAACAAGCCCTGTAGCTGCCCCAGTGCTGCAAGGTAGAGCACTGCACGAGCCGATTTTGTCAGCCCGGGCCTGCCAGGGCCCGTTTTTACGTTGGGCTGCCCGCCCAAGCCCGACCAAAAGTTTTATGGCAAAACCCGGGCCCGGCCCGGGCCCGGAAAATAATCTACGTTACCCACCCGGCCTGGCCCGCCAGCCCTTTACATTAGGCCCGAGCCCGGCTCGAAACCGGCCCGAACCCGGCCCGAGAACGAAAAATACATGTTTTCAGGGTTGAGACGCGCGAGGATAACTCGTTGCACGTTACATCACACCACCAGAAAGTCCGAGCCCGGCCCGGGCCCGGGTAAACAAGCACATGCCGTGCCCGAGCCCGGCCCGAGCCCGCGAAAAAACTGCCCTACCCGGCCCGGCCCACGGGCCGGGCTGCGCCCGGGCTTTCGGGTAAGCCCGAGCTCGTGCAGTGCTCCACTGCAAGGAACTACTGAGATGGAGTATAACTCGCAAAGCACATTGTTCAGCATGAAAGGTTGGGCAGTGGCAGAGAGGGTGCGTTGCTGTGTCGTCATATCCGCAAAAAATATCATGCGGCACATTTGCATTAATTACATTACAGCGCATGACACCTAGCACAAAATTAATAATTGCACTACGTGGCGCAGTCATATAACCTTTAGGCTGTTCCCTAGCTTCCCCTCTACGTAGAGAGTCAAATGTGCAGAGACAACACTGCAAACAAATCACACGTTCACAAAGCAAGGAAAGCTGGTTTGATACAATACCTATACTGAGATGCAAAGCTTGTAGTGAGTGTCCAACTCGGCAGCTGCTTAGCTACAAGAAAGTTCGGCTAAAGAGAGGGAGGTTTCATTATTTTCCAATGTATGTGTACAAGTACGGTTTGTCCCGCCTCCTCGAATTTTGGTTTTGGCATACTTGAATTTTGGGTCTAATGTTCTGTACAAACCGTTCTGTATGCACGGTTCACTTCAGAGCATATGCCCGTCGCATAAAACGAACACTTACACGCCTACCACCACTGCGACACATTGAACGTATACGTAACAGTACCCTTCACTTCGTAAAGTACGAACCCCAGCACTCAAACGTTCTGTACGTGTTCACGGTCACCCAGGCGCATCGCAGCCCCCAAAACAGCTCACATGAAGCAAGGCACAAACAGCACATTACGAATGGCTGCGATGACGCGATAATAAAGCTCATCGCTACAGGTCGTATCGTGACTTCGTAAACACAAACCAGCACTGCACAATGCACATAAACGTACTAGCTTTGAACGTTGAAGCACGCGCACACAACACCTAGGCTGAGCTGGGCGATCGCACTCTTTTTCATTCTGGTGCGTACTGAACATGTGTCATGCTTAGAATGCGCGCGTATGTGATGGCCTTCGCGTTTGTACTGCTGGTACTGCACACGCGAAATACGGCTCAGCACACACGAAATCGCCGGTTTCATTGCTTCCGAACGTCGCGTAAACACAACACATTTCCGTCTGTTGCCGTTGACGATCGCACGCACTGAAGAGGTCGGGCAGGGTGCAGTGGATTGCTGCGTTCGAGGACTATATCAGCGAGTGCTCGATAACTCTTGCAATGATCCCAAAGAACCACAAAAAACAAACTGCCACCGCAGCCTAGGCGCCTAGGCCTCGCGCTTCGCTTCGAACCAGCGCCATGTTTGTGCGGTCGCCGCATACATGCTGCATACTGGCAAAAGTTCACGACCGCCTCTCGTGACGTCAGAGCGGCCATTATAAGCGGACCGCGCGAGCGCGTTGTGACTTGCGGTGACGGGCGGCTCGAGCGTCTACAGGCTCTTACACCGCCGCCGAGCCGACTGTGCCGTTCGCCATCCAAGCGCCGTCGTCAGTCGCCTTTCCCGCAGTAGCTCGGAAACTAGCTGGTGCGGCCGATTGTGTTCAGACTCGCCAATGCCTCCGTCTGGTGTTATGCTGAAGAACAAGGTTTGTGTGTGTGTGTGTGTGTGTGTGTGTGTGTGTGTGTGTGTGTGTGTGTGTGTGTGTGTGTGTGTGTGTGTGTGTGTGTGTGTGTGGTGTGTGTGTGTGTGTGTGTGTGTGTGTGTGTGTGTTGTGTGTGTGTGTGTGTGTGTGTGTGTGTGTGTGTGTGTGTGTGTGTGTGTGTGTGTGTGTGTGTGTGTGTGTGTAGACGGTGTAAATACTACTGCTCTTGTCGATACTGCATGGTGCCGCTATTTCTATATGAGCCTGCGCTTCAAACATCGCTTAGGACAGAAAGTTATGATTGCTTGGGATCGTAAAGAAACTTTTCGTGGAGTTGGCGGTGAAGTGTGACGCCCTGGTGGCGTTTGCTCGGTTTTCGTTGCGATTGGAGGACAGAGTTTCGGAGTGGAGTTCACAGTTTTGGTCCCGCAACTCGGGACGTTATTTGAGGCATATATTTCCTACGTGCATGTAGTGTTACACTTGACTGCCGGATTGGAGAGATTTTACTACGGGGCGCTTTGCCAATCGCCATACTTGATGATTTGCAGACCGATCAAGCTGACGTGTCTTCGCTGTCTCAAGATGTGTTCCCGCCTGGTCGGACAGCCATGTTTGTTCCCGTGTGCTTTTCACGTGTCCGGAGGGATCATGCAGCGGTCTTGTCGAGCCACACCACAACAACGCGCTTAAGAAAAATGTGCTGGTCCCTCGATCTGTTGTTCAAGCAATCGACGGGCGTGCATTCTTGTGAACAGTAAATGCTTCTACGGAGCCTGTTGCTTTGCCGGCCGGTCTTAACTCGGAAAAATTTGAATAGCAAGCCACAATTGACGTTCGAATAGGTGCAGCGGCTTCATACATCAGTAGACCATTGCCCAACCATTCAGATGACTTACGACGTATGATTAACAAGTCGTTGTCGTCTTCCGAGCAAGTTGCACTCCTACAATTGCTTGCCTGCTACACGTCAGTCTTTGATTTTGCTCAACGCGAGTGGTCTTGGATGTTGCCGGAATCCCGCATGCACCACCGCATCAACACAGGGCAAGCGACTCTGATATGTAAGAAACCCTATCGCATATCTCCCACGGAAATAGGGATCGCCGAACAGGTCGATGACATGCTGCAGAAAGGCGTTATTCAGGAGTCTTCCAGTCCTTGGGCCGCTCCTGTTATACTAGTGAAGAAGAAAGACAACTCATGGAGATTTTGTGTCGACTACCGCCGAATAAATGCCGTCAGAAAGAAAGAGGTGTATCCCTTACCGCGCATTGACGATGCTGTCGACTGCCTTCACTCGGCCTCATACTTTTCGTCGGTTGACCTCCGGTCCGGGTATTGGCAGATACCGATGCACCCGCCTGACCAGGAAAAGATCGCTTTTGTTACGCCTGACGGACTATTTGAGTTAACGTCATGCCATTTGGCTTATGTAATGCTCCAGCAGGCTTCGAACGATTTAGATACTCCGTCCTCCAAGGACTCAAATTTGTATGTGTTATTTAGATGATGTGATTATATTCGGCCGAACTTTGCACGAGGACAACCAGTGTTAGGCGTTGTTTTGGACTGCATCAAAAAGCCTGGCCTCATTATAAACTCAAAGAAGTGCCATTTCGGTGAGCGTCAAGCCCTTGTGCTAGAATATCTCGTCGACAAGGACGGCATACGGCCAGACCTCCAAAAGATTTCTGCTGTTCGCAACTTTAGGCAACCGAAGACAGTGAAAGAATTCAGAAGTTTCCTTTGCCTTTGTTCTTATTTTCGCAGGTTTATTAAAGACGTTTCCCAGCTTGCTTGTCCCCTGTCTAACCTGCTTCGCAAGGACCCTCCCTACGTATGGTCCACTCAGTGCGAGGCTGCCTTCGAGCAGCTGAAGCTTTTGCTCATCTCTGGGGCACTTCTCCGCCAATTTGATCCGGAGGCGGTCACCGAAATGCATACTGATGCAAGTGGTGTGGGCGTTGGTGCAGTGTTCGTCCAGTTTCACGAGACTCGCCAACACGTCGTTGCCTACGCAAGTCGTACTCTGACGAAAACAGAGAGACATTATAGTCACGGAACTGGAATGTCTTCCTGTTGTTTTCGCTATCCACAAGTTCAGACCATATTTGTACGGCCGTCATTCTCTCTGCTGGCTCGTTGGACTGCGTGACCTAGCTGGCCGGTTGGCTCTGTGGGGCTTGCGGCTCCAAGAATACTTTTCCGTTGCTTGCAAGAGTGGCCGGTGCCACACAGATGCCGACGGCTTACCTCGTCTTCCCTGTATGAGCAACTGAACTGATGATGACGATTTCGACGACTAGCCATCCTAACAGCCATCTCATCCGACTTTCCTGACTTCGCCATCTTTCAGAATGAACAACAGCACGACCCTCCACGAAAGCCGATTAATTATGCGACTCGCACATCCCAACGGCCTACGCCATTTGGGATTCAAAACGTAAGCAGACCGTACGGTCTGCTTTACCACAGGAATTATTCTAACAAGCGTGCTTTTATTCTAACAAGCGACGCTGTCTCTTAACGTTAGTCCTAAGATTCAAGTTTCCTCCAAGTTTCTGCTCCATATGTTAGCACCGGTAGAATGCGATGATTGTACACTTCTCTTTTCAATGACAGTGGTAAGCTCCCAGTCAGGATTTATCAATGCCGGCCGTATGCCCTTCAACCCAATTCAATTCTTCTGTAAATATCTTTCTTTGGATCAGGGTCCCCTGTGAGTAATTGACCTACATAAACGTACTCCTTTACAGACTGTAGAGGCTGACTGGCGATCCTGAATTCTTGTGCCCTTGCCAGGCTATACAGCATTATTTTTGTCTTCTGCATATTCATCTTCAACCCAATTCTTGCCCTTTCTCGAATAAGGTCCTTTAATGATTTGCTGTAATTCGTCTCTATTGTTGCTGAACAGGACAATGTCATCTGCAAATCGAAGGTTGCTGAAATATTTCCCATTGATCCTCACTCCTAAGCCTTGCCACTCTAAGAGCTTCAATACTCCGTCTAAGCATGCAGTGAATATCATTGGATTGATTTCGTCTCCTTGCCTGACCCCTTCCTTGATAGGTAACTTGCTGCTTTTCTTGTGGAGAACCAAGGTAGCTTGGAATCCTTGTAGATATTTGCTAAGATATTCACGTATGCCTCCTGTACTCCTTGATTACGGAATGCCTCCATGTCTGCTGGTATGTCTACTGAATCAAATGCCTTTTCATAATCTATGAAAGCCATATAGAGAGGTTGATTGTACTTTGCAGATTTCTTGATTACCTGATTGATGGCATGGATATGATTCATCGTAGAATCTCCCTTCCTGAAGCCAGCCTGTTCTCTTGGTTGGCTGAAGCCAAGTGTTGCCCTGATTCTATTGGAAATTATCTTGGTGAATATTTTATACAATATTGAAAGCAAGCTATGGGTCTATAATTCTTCAATTTTTTAACGTCTCCCTTCTTATGGAATAGTATAATGTTGGCGTTCTTCCAGCTCTCTGGTACACTTGAAGTTGTGAGGCTTTGCGTATGAAGGGCCGCAAGCTTTTCAAGCATCATCTCCCCTCCATCTTTGATCAAATCTACTGTTATTCCATCTTCTCCAGCAGCTTTTCCCCTGGTCATGTCTTTCAAGGCCCTTCTAACTTCATCGCTAGTTATAGAAGGAGCCTCTGTATCCGGTTAATGACTATTTCGAATGAAAGTAGCTTGGCTGTTTTGGTCACTGTGCAGGTCACTTTAGAATCCTTCCGCTGCTTTTACTATGTCATTGAAATTGCTGATGATATTACCATGCTTATCTTTCAGTGCACACACCTTGCCTTGTCCTATGCCAAGCTTTCTTACTGATTTATTGCTGCGTCCATATTTTACGGCTTCCTCAATCTTCTTCACGTTATAATTTCGAGTATGCCCTAATTTCTTCTTGTTGATCTTGCTGATCTAATAATACTAAGTTTTTAACCTCCCAGCTGCCTCATCCAATTCCCCAATATGACAGTGTACCTGATGCACCAAGCCATGCCGCACACTCACGCTCTGCATCCTCTCCGCCCATGCAAGATTATGCTGAAGGCTTGTGGTGCTTGAAGAGGTAAACAATTCAAGTGGCTGTCATAATGGTCAGCAGTTACTGTGCCACACAAAATTGTATCAGGCCATTTCGCGCATATTAGTTTCAAGTAAACCTGCAAAATACAACGTCGACAAATCAAAACACAGAAATAATAGGGATGAGTGCAGCTATCACACACTCGTCCTTGTATATTCCACGTAACGCTTAGTCCACGTCATGCTGCACAGTTGTACATCAAGTGGTTATTTACCGACTGATGTTGTCCTGCCATCAGGTTGCCACAGGTTTTGATGAAGGCACAACCTAGGCCAGCCTCTCTACTCCTGGTTCCTCGGGCTTAGGTGCTGGTCTCTACAGTCAGCCCATATTTGAACAGGTGCACAATAATTCCGTTTCTTGCGCTTGTTGAACACCTTTGCTTACGACTTCAAGATTGCAGTGTAGGGCAAACATCTGATTAGCATAAGCGCTCTTGTTTTCAGGCTACCATGAATTTTCAGCATGAAAGTGTAGTCCAGATCAGCCTCTGTAAGCCTGGCCTCTCCAGTCTAGGTGCCAGTCTTTCTATTCAGCCACAGCTTGCACAAGTGAACATCACTTCTCTGTGCTACTCATCCAACACTTTTGTTCTGTTTTAAGCATACAGTGGTTGCAATTGAAGTTAAAATGAAAATGACTAACATGTGCTCTTGCTACCAGATTGCAATGGATACTGGAGACCAGAGCGAAGCACAGGACAGCCTCGCTGCCCCAGGCCCATTAGGCAGCCTCTATGTTATAGACCCATCCAGCCTAGATGTTGCTCTTCAATTGGAGGTGACACCAGTGCAGGTGAACACGTCTCCTCTATAAAAGAAGGCTGTGCAAACATAGTTATCACTTTTCATTTAGTTGTGTGTTTGCATTCTTCTGATGTGAAGTGAGCATGAACTAGCCCAGCTTAAAGCATTCTATCCACAAGACACTGGTTTAGTGACTTTGAAGTTCTGTCTTTCTCGAGCTTGGTCACATTCAAAACAGAAATGAAGGTAGCTTAAATATGCAACAGGCTTGTGGCCCAACTAATTTTGAATAAATCTAACACCTGCTAAAATCTATATGATTGCTGTTACTCATGAGAAACTGATTGAAGCTGGCATTCTTGAGTGATTTGCAAGATTGAGCGAGTCTGGTTGCTGTTCTGGCAATATAAGCAAGTTGAATGAACTATTTTTTGGTACATAGCTGCTTTCTTTTCTACGCCTTTGCCGACTGCTTCAAGTAGGCTGTACACACTGTGTTATAGGCCAAACAGCTGATTAGCACAAGCACTCTTGTTTTCGGGCTGCCATGAATTTGCAGCATGAAAGTGCAGTCCAGATCACTCTCTCTGAGCCTGGTCTTTCCAGCCTAGGTGCCAGTCTTCCTACTGAGTCACAGCTTGCACAGGTGAACACCCCTTCTCTGTGCTACTCATCCAATACTTATGTTCTGTTTTAGGCATACAGTGGTTGCAGTTGAAGTTAAAACGGAAATGACGAGCATGTGCTCTTGCTACCAGGTTGCAATGGATACTGGAGAGCAGAGTGAAGCGCCGGACAGCCTCGCTACTCCAAGCCAATCCTGCAGCCTCTATGTCACAGACCCATCCAGCCTAGCTGCTGGTCTTCAATTGGAGTTGACACCAGTGCAGGTAAACCCGTCTTTTCTATAGAGGAAGGTTGTGCTAACTTAGAACTTTCCATTTAGTTGTGTGTTTGCATTATTTTGATGTGAAGTGTGGCATGAACTAGCCCAGCTGAAGTTATTCTAGTCACAAGACACTGCTTCAGTGACCTTGAATTATTCAATCCTTCTCCAACATGGTCACAATCAAAACAGAAATGAAGGTAGCAGAAATATACAAGAGGTTTGTGGGCCCAACTAATTTTGAATAAAGCTAACACTTCCCAAAATTTAAACCAATACTGTTACTTTTGAGAAACTGATTCAAGCTAGCATTATTGATTGAGTTCAACGTTAGGTGAGTGTGGTCGCTGTGCTGGCAAGGGCATATAAGCAAGCTTACACAACTAGTTTAAATACATGGATGCTTTCTGCAGACTGTTTTGACTCATGTTTGGAGGGCATTAGCCTGTTACGCGCAATCACGCACTCGTAATGCCTTGGTATGGACGAACATAGAGCACCTACACTATACATCTCATGATTTGCTGACACTTCCCCTTTTTTAAAGACTAAACTTAGGATGCAGCTTTCATGTTGGTTGCAGCACGCTTTTACAGAATAAGAATAGTTCAAATCCTGTAGTTTAATGTTGCTTTCAGCAAACTTCAGTCCACATCTCATGACTAGTGCTATACATTCATTGTATAAGGGTTAGTAGTGTTATCAGTCATCATGTGACGTGTTGGTGAAATTGCATTAACTATTTGAGGCGATGCGTACACAATTGTGTGTTTTATCCACAGCAAAGGCACTGATGAAATTAATGACATTTAAAATGTCACATACATCTTTAAACACTTCTGATTGGAATTGCGCTACAAGTTTGAATGATGTGTGCAAAATGCTTTAGTAGAACGAGGGGGAATGTAGACGGTTGGGTATTTTTACTTGGCGTGAGTATGCCGTTGTATGAAGCAGGTTCACCTGTTTCATCGTTTTTCACAATTCGTTTCAGCTGGCACAATTTTCAAGGGACTGAATAGGTGCTTTTCAAGCCTGCTAGATATGGAATAGTTGATGTTGTCATATTTATTGCTCCTGTATGAGTTTTCGCATAGAATCCACATACTCTAAACATGACAACACATACTAAACGATTGAAAATTGTTAATCTATTTTGGAAGGTGTATGCTTTTTATGATTCTGATATTGTTGGAAAGGCGGTAGAGGTAACTTTTAAATCAACAGAATCAGTTAGCGCCTGAAAGGGTTAAGAGTACAGCGGTGTCTCTCATAACTGGCTCTGCAGGCCGCAGTAAATATAAATATTTGTGCTCATTGCGAATCACTTAACCATTCATTAATGAGGTGCTATCAACTGCTTCTATATGAATTGCAAATGTCATCGAATGTGCAAGCGTATCTGACAAAGAAAAAAAGGACGCAAGAAAGGTAAGTAAGATATACTAATGGAACTATCTTTCCAAAGCAATGTATCTGCATCCACCTAGATGAATGTGAGCTGTTCATTATACCGGGCGTCTTTTTTACATTACCAGAACTTTTAAAAAATCACCTGTGGTGTACAGCACAAATCTCCTTATCGATCTGAATTGTTTGGAAGTGGTAGACATTAATTACACAAGAAATTAAAAACCATATTTGAATAATTAACAACATTGCTCTAATAATCTGTCTACCTAATTACTTTACCGAACATGTTTCAATACACAATCTGAAGCCAGTAATTTCACGGGGCTCATCCACTCGGAACGAATTTTGAAACTTTCACTACTTTTGAGATAAGCACTGTCAAACTTGCGGTGAAAGTGCAATTTTCATCCGCTTACTTTATTAACAATGTCTCTTTACGCACTGAGGCACGAAAATGTACTGCCACACCAAAGCAGTTCATCGCGAATTTTGAGAATGTATATCCCAAAACTGGCGTCTTCAGAATTAGTTTGAAGCGGCTATGACTTACGAAGCCACCGGATACAATTAGTAAACTGCAATTTGTGTCGTTGAGTAATTAGCCTAAAATGTAATTAGTGAATGTTTTGTTATTTAGTAAAATATTCATTTTTTTCTCAAGCAAGTAATGTCCGCCTCTGAGAGTAATCTATCCCAAGATGTAGAATTGTGCTTCATGCCATGGGCGATATAAAAAATTCTGTTAATAAAAAAGAAGCATATATTGAGCTTAGTATAATGCAAAAACAGCAGACAGTGATGTGTAGAAAAGCGGATCATTTGATTCCAAGTAATACATACTAACTACACATGCTGTATTTATATGCATGTTATATAAATCAATAAGTGCATGTAATACTAAGCGTTTTAATACCTGTGCTTTGAGCTGAGGAAACTGGTTGGCTAGTTATGGTAAGATGTTCTTTGAGCAGACCACGGTATGATGGTAGAAGGTTGTCCTGCATGTGGAAGTTTGAAGCACCTTTTAACATGGATGTGGACAGAAGAACAGGAACGAAGAAAAAATATCGACCAAAATCTGTCCCTGGGCTTAGTTATATCATTATTAACAGTACTTTAAGTTTCCACAAGGGTAACAGCTTACTAGTTGAAAATTAGTTTTTTTTTGTCACACTTAGTTTGTCATTTTAGGTCGACAGCCTTGAAAAAGCTTTCTTGTGAGCTCGTTGAGCAAGACTTGCCTCAGAGCAGCAAAGGTCAAGAAAAGAGATCAAGAGACTGCAGCAGTCAAGACTGCGTCTTCAGAAACGAAATGCTGAATTGAAATCAGTTCTGTAAACACTAACGACACAGAACATTTTACTGGGAGAACAGGTTTCTCTGCTCGACAGTCTAGGTGATGCAAACCAACAGCTTTTGCAACGGCAGGTAGTAAAGTAGACAGGGCAGCAGATATCAAATGAGTACTCGCCTGAGCCGACAGTTTTTGCTCTCACTCTCTACTTTTATTCACCACGGGCATACATCTATGTGAGGAAGGCATTTGACACATGCTTACCACATCCTCGTACTTTAAAGAAATGGTATAAAAGCATTGATGGGAAAGCAGGGCTTTCCAAAGAGGCGGCAACTGCACTAAAGTTGAAGTGTTCAGAGAACAGCACAAGAGGACATCAAACTGTGTGCAGCCTCATAGTTGATCAGATGTCGATTAGACAGCAAGTGCAGTGGCAAAGGGGCCACTTTGAAGGCTACGTAGACATGGGCACATAAGCCGAAGGTGACTGCTTGCCACAGGCAAAAGCTGCCTTTGTTATAATGGCTGCCTGTGTTAATGGGCACTGGAAGGTTTCCCTGGGGTACTTCCTTGTAAATGGACTTGTAGGTGAACAGTGAGCAAACCTAGTTAAGCAAAGCTTGCTGACTGCACATGAGGCAGGAGCCATGGTTGTGTCAATAACTTGTGATGGTGCACCAGCAAACATGCCAGTGCTTTAAGAACTCAGCTGCAATTTTACAAATATTGAGAACCTACAAACAACCTTCCAGCACCCAGCAACCAAAGAACCAGTTGCAGCATTTTTAGATCCCTGCCATACGCTGAAGTTGGCGAGGAATGCTTTCGCTCATCACAAATACTTTATCAATCAAGATGGAAGGGTTGTATCGTGGGCTCATGTAGAGAAGCTAGACAACTTACAGGAAAAAAGAGGGTGTCCATTTGGCAAACAAGTTGCGAAAGGCTCATACTGAGTGGCGAAGGTTCGTCTGGCAGCTCAAGTGATAAGCCTGTCCGTGGCGACGGCACTTGCTGAATGCAGGGCCATGCATTTGGAAGGGTTTGCGAATGCTGAGCCAACCGAGGAATTTTTAATCATCGTCAACAACCTCTCTGATGTGTTGAAGTCCCGCAGTGTTCATCAAAAAGGGTGGAAGAAACCAGTCAGTGAGCAAAATGCAAATAATGTGAAAGATATGGTGAATACTGCAGTACAGTACCTTTCCCTTTTGAAAGACCCTGTAAATAGAAGAAGCTTAATACTAACAGCAGGGAAGGTTGGTTTCTTCGGGTTTATTATATGCATGAAGAGTCTGATGGCCCTGTATAATTTCCTTGTTGTCCAAAAGAAACTACTAAAGTACATTCCTGCGCACAAGATTTGTCAGGACCATATAGAATTATCTTTTGGTTTAGTTGGAGCACATGGAGGTCACAATGACAACCGCACATCACAACAGTTTCAGGCAGCATTCAAGAAAGTGATAGTTCAAAATAAACTTTCTGATGTCTCGGGAAATTGTCAAGTCCTGCACAGTATTATAATATTGTCATGCAGTTCAGCCACGAGACGTTCACCAGCTGATGTGCTGAATGTAAGCACACAGAGGAAGCAACTTTTGACTGAGGTGTCGGTTGAGCAGAGACAAATAGCCACTGAACATGATTACTCTGCATCACTAGAAAAGATCAGTGATTTTAGGGGTCGTGTTGTGGCCTACATCCCTGGTTTCATGGCACACAAGCTGAACCAAAAATGTGTGAGCAGTGCACTGCGGCACTGTTTAGCACACCTAGAGCAGCAGACCCTCCATTTATACAAAGAAAAAGCAGAGGAGGTCTTTACTACGCATCAAAGAGTGTCATTGCAATTTGCCAAAAATCAGAATCTCTTCTTCGATGGGCTGTGCATATCAAAAATTACCAAGAACACTATTGCAGGACCTAGTACACTAAGTGCTTGATTCACTGCGGCAAAGAGCTGTTTGCAGAGCTTCACCCGCACATTTTTAATAATTCAACACCGGACAATTATTATGTCCATCTTCTAAGAAGTGTAGCAGAATGGTACTAGAATGTACGCCACTATCATGTCGGAAAACAGACAACTCGGAGTTTCCACAGCAGTCAAGTGCAACAAATGTTCCCGAAACTGACTTAATTTCAAGGGCAATAAAATTTGGTTCCAAAATTCGATTTGCTAAGGAAAGTAATCACATCATTTCCATTTCTTCCAGACAAGGTAATGCCGAATATGTTTTTGTGGTAAATGTGTTGTGAAACCATCAGTCTCTTTATTTCTCATTTTCTTTCTTACTTATAATTTTATAAAGTTGTGACTTTGCTTATGTTCCAATACCTATGCACTGATGGTGTTACTTAGTGCTTCATTAGCCCTGTGTTCGCTATTCTTCCTACATACATGTTTAAAAGTTCTTGTTGATTGCATGATTGTTCCTATATCACATCTGTGTCTAGTATTGTTCACAAGTCTAAAACCTCTCCCCTATGCAATGTGAAAGCGCTGCGGGTATAATAAATAAAATAATTGTTTTATATCTACTGTAGTTGAAACTAACACTATGTAATGACTTAAAGTGGCCCTGAACCACTTTTTATCAAAGTGGAGAAAAGCACTTGAAGTGAAAATATGCCATGTTGGATATGGTGCATGTTACCGCCGAGAGGAGGCGGGGCAAGACGTTCCAACTGAAGTTTCTCCGGCGTAAGAAACGGTAGACGGTGACGTTCTTCCTCGGACACATGCTCCTTCGACGCATTCTCCGCTTTTGCACAGTCCCACTTTCGCTGTTCGCGTTCACGTTGTCTGTATTCACGTTGCTGCTGTCGATGCCTCTCCCCTTTGTTAGCTTTTTTCTCCGGCGTGAACGCGCAACGCCGTACCCCTGGCTTCTCCAGGTGACGGTAAGAGGTAACCGATGGCACCCTGAGGGGAAACTAAGTTAATCAGAAGTGAAGGCGCTCGCGCAGACATCGGCGTGCTTGACAAAAGGGACGTCCCCTCGCTCTACAAAAGAGACGTCCCCTCGCTCGTGCCCCCGTCTGGAAGAGTAAGGCGTGGCCTGCGCCAGGAGATACAAGGTGCTCACGAGAAAATATAACTACGACAACTTCGCGCTAAGCTTGTGAGTGAGCTAGCTTTAATTTTACATGGCTGCTACCACTGGTGCTAGCGAAAAATACATTTGAAGATAGCTGGTGGCCATATGTTTTACGACAGGGCCATCACCAAGTCAGCGAGGGGTGATGCGGCAATCTGAAGGGGGGGGGGGGGGGTAGGACATCCGGACGTCCCCCCTGGATGCGCACCTGACAACAATAATGCCATTTTTTTGCAATTGGAGAAAGGAAATGAGATTGAAGAATTGTATTTCTCCGGTTGTTCTGTCTCCGGCAATTGAACACTATAAACTGCCCTGGGTGCCAAGGGAGATGTTCCCTTCTAATATATTCTTCCTTATATTTACTGTAAACATGCTGCATAAACAATTCCCTTCCAAACTGCACTTAGTTTCAGAGGTCTGATCTCTAGTGCCCATGGATCACACCGCGTATAAGGCAAACAAAGGAGGAAAAAGCACTATAAACTTTCGATAAAAGCGAGCAGGTTTAGGGCGTTATATTGTAGTGTCCCTCGCACTTGTATAATCACGACATTCTGCCAAGGATACCGAATACATGTGCCCTTTAAGCAATCTAAGAATGTGAAGTTCATGGCTATATACTGCGGGATAGGTTTGGTATGGCGGTGTTCGCTGCACACGCGTAAAAAGTGGTATTGCCAACACAAGATTGCCTTAGGCAAAGTAAAGACATTGTGTAAGCACTTGCGACAGAACTAGGCACAAAAATCACACTTGTGCTCTTCGTTATCAGAAGCATCGAAGTACCAACCTGTCAAACTTTCTTGGGAGCTGAAGAAGTTTTTAAGCAACTCATCCTCCACTTCAGACCTTTTCATCACACATGCGACTTTTGAACAAGCACAATCAAGATTACTAAAACACTGGTTTTGTTTAAAACACGGAAGACCAACCG
Source organism: Dermacentor silvarum (assembly GCF_013339745.2). Classification (NCBI taxonomy): domain Eukaryota; kingdom Metazoa; phylum Arthropoda; class Arachnida; order Ixodida; family Ixodidae; genus Dermacentor; species Dermacentor silvarum. The sequence goes on along the minus strand of NC_051155.1, from coordinate 68,625,625 downwards.
AAGTCATCGTCAGATCATACGGAGGAGAAGAACGGAGACCACACACTTCAGTTTCCAACTCACTGAGTGCCTCGCGGGTTCGAAGCAACGCTGGTTCAATTTTGTTCATCGCACTCACAGCCGCATTGGCCAGCTCCCTCCAATAGTCCCGTTCCGCGACTACGTCTTCAAGCTTCAGTTCCAGTTTAGCCGTACGGATGTCATCCATACGTCTCCCCAAGCTATCACGTTGCTCTTGAATAGCAGGACGCGAAACTCTGACGTTTTGGAAACGAGGCTGAAGACAGTTGGGAATCACTCTGTTATTGATGTCTCTGATTGCTTCAGTAGTCGTGTAGGAAGCAACATATTTAACCGTTGAAGGCGAGTTCGTATTACTGGCTGTATTTACCTTCATAGATCGCCGCGCACCCTTGAGCTTGATAAGTCGGTTTACAACGTTCTGGAAAAATGGTGCACTAGGTGAGTTCTGTACCACTGGTTGCTGCTTGGTCTGCGTGCGTTGCTGGCACAAACACGCCGTTGTAAAGAAGTCACAGGAGCTACAGCAGAGGATTTCCGTATTTTCGTCGGCGTTGTCTTCCTTGTCTGCGTCCGAGTTCAGATCCAGTGGTGAGAGAGCAAATGTTGCTTTCTTCCACAGCATCGTAGACAGTCAGTTTCTTCCTTGAAGTACTTTCCAAGAGTAGAACACTGCACCTTTAGCCACAACTTCACTTGCGATATTCGGGCAGGGCACTTTTGCATACAAAGCCAACGGTTTGCTGTGATCAAGGCTCTCAACAAAGCAAATGCTGCCGCGAGTGTTCAAGAGATTTACACGGAGCGACTTCCCTCCTTTACACTGAATCTGAGATGTCGCGTCTGGCCAGGTCTAGGTATTCGCAGTAGGGGAGAGAATGTGGTGCGATGAGAAGGCAAGGGTTTGACAAACTGGTTTGTCTCGCTTGTGATACTCTAGTTCGTGTGACTCAGTTGTTGCGCTAATCCAAACAACGCAACTCGAGGCGTCGCGTTTTGACTTAGTAGTGCCTTCTTCGCAATACTAGGATCACGCAACGCACTTCCAAGGGGCAGTGCACACACACAAACGAAATTATCTAAGCGAGCTTGACACAAAACGTGAAGTGTGGAAGTGAAAGAAGCGACACGACGCCGAATTGTCTTTACGTAGAAGATGCCGCCGTCTGTCGTCCCAAAGAGCAAAACTGTTGCGACGCCTTCCTAGTTCTCGGACGACGTATGAAAACGAGAGGAAAGGGGCAGGGAGAGAATGGCGTTGCGGAAGTTAATGTTGCAGACACTATAAAATGCTTAGCATATCCGCTGAGCAGTCACACCGCTCCAAACTGCTTGTCTCCCTTTAACACAAGTACACAAGTCTTAGGAGGTAGTAAAGCAGTTTTGCCGTTTAAACGTATAACCAAAGGAAAAATGATTGCCAAGGTAAGTACGTTTTTTTCCAGAAAACCAATTTGTTGCACATCAGTGTTTTACAGAAAGCTTCTGAGCGTGGAAGTTTAGGTTATATATAAGGATATGTACTGCTTCGTTGGGTTCGTTTCCTAGGAATGCTGTCAACTATTCTAGATTTCGGCTACATTAAAGCAGGAATATGCCTTCTTCTGTGGAATAAGTCTGTAAGCAAAGCAAAATAATATTTATCTGTTGCTTCATGCACGTTTGAAGGAGAATAATGCTTTGTGTATAATAGTAAAACTATGACGCAGGGGTAAATCATACGCCACATGTAGGGAACACGCCGAAAAGATTGGAATGACCAGGTTGAAATACTGTGGCCTTTACTTTTCCATTATACTTGTCATTGCAATGCCTAAACTTCCGTGGACATTTACTCGGACGAGTGTAAAGTGTATTATACATAATCATATCATTGTTCCCCACTTCAGATCCTGGTCGCTACCCTTATCCCTGTTGTCCTCTCTGAGGGTCCATTTGGACCACAGGGCCGCTTCCTCGGTGGCTTTCGCGGACCTCTTGTAGGAGCAGCCGCCACCCCAGGCATCTCCTCGATCGAGCCAGTCTACGTACGCATGCACTACACATGTTATTGTTTACATCTATATTACAGTTTTGTCTAAATACACGAGGTGGTATTTGGGTCGGTTGTCCATCAATAGTTTGAAAATGTCTGCATGCAGTCACTTATTCAATCATGAAGTGGCAAAGCCTGCAATGCCCGTTGCAGAAGATTTCATTCGGCATCAGTTTACATCAGCTATTCCATTCCCATTAAGACATATTTCGCTCTGTACGAGTGCACCACGTTATTTAGTGTTTTTATTGTTTACACGTCTTTATTCGCATTTTTGTCTTTAAAGGCCTGCGGTTTTAGATGAAACTGATTATTTACATCAACTATGAAGTAACACAGCATTTACTGCCATAACATTGGTTCTTTAACTGTCTTGTGACTGGCGCACCATGGCCTTTGTCGCTTTTGCATCATTAAACCAGAATTAACTAACGAAAGGCCTGCGGTGAATTGGTTTGGGAAGTGGCAGAAGCGAAAACGAAAGGGAGGCAATGGTGACAGAGGAGACTTAATTATCTACCCCATTGGTTCTGATGCTGTCGCTGGTATGCCCTGGATAAACAAGCCTGGTTCCAGTGGCTGGAGCCTCAGGATCATTCATACAGTGACCGCCATAGCTCGTTGGTGGTCGCAGCGCTGCTGTGCCTCGGTAGTGCCTAGGTCTGTAGCGAGGTCGGTTGCCATTCCGTTTTGAGCGAAGCAAGGGCCCTTTGCCTGGGGCCAGAACAGAGCGGGCAGTCCCAGAATGGGACTGCCGGCTCTGTTCACCGTTCGAGGTCCGCCCGGGTGTTGCAGGTGCTGCAGGTACCACTAGCGAACATGTCAGGCCACGATGGTTTTCCTTTAGGCGAAAACGCTGCACAAGGAAGGTAGTAAGGAGGGTTCCAGTGTGTACCAGCGGAAACAGAAGCTTCTGCCGATCAGTAGCAGCCTGGGAGGGAAGGGGAGGAATGTCCACGGGGTTGGATGTAGTGAGAAGGTAGCTGCGCCGCTGTCGTTTGGGTTCGGCTATTGCTTCCATGGGATCGTACCACTGACTGTGTATTTCCGTGTCTTCAGATACGGTGTTCAGTAATTGTTCGGATGGTTTCGACTGCACGGATAGTAGCATGGCGTGCGCTAGTCGGTGGGCCCGTTCATTTCCTGGTATGCCAATGTTCCCTGGGATCCACTGTAACTGAAAATCATGGTCTTGGTCACGCAGACGACACACGTGGAGGCGGAGTTGTTCGACCACAGCGGTGGTTGTGCGAGTGTTCTTACAAGCTCTAAATGCATCTTGAGAGTGGCACAAAGTAACTGCGCTTAACTAAACAGACGCAATATGCTCCCATAACGAAAAGGCGTTTAGTGAAACTGCTGCAATACTGCAATGCCGGAAAGCATCTTCTTGTTCTTCAAGCACAGAGTGAGTATGTTTTTGCGCCACACAGACGGGATGATGGAACGGCAATACAAAAACAATACTGGCGATTGTTACAGGAGCACTTCCTCTTCGGCTAATTTTTTATACTTAGCTATTCGAAGAGGAGAGGAAAGATTGTTTTTTTCTCGCCGAGATCAAGCATAACAGTATGGAATTGATAGGTTATGCGCTTCGTAGGCTAACCTGTATTTTCTTGAAACTACAGCCGCCGCAGCCATACAGCTTCGGCTACGATAACGTGGACGAGTTCGGCACGCAGTCCTACCACAAGGAGCAGGGTGACGCCAACAACGTGAAGACCGGAACGTACGGCTACCGCGACGCCAGCGGCATCTACCGACGGGTGTCATACGTGGCTGACGCCAATGGCTTCCGCGCCACCGTCGACACCAACGAACCGGGAACGGCCCCGGGCTACAGCGCTGATGCCGTCTTCAATGCCAAACCGGTCGTTGTTCCTGCTGCGGCAAAGTCGGCGTCAGCTCCCGTCCCTGCCTACGCTGCTCCAGTTGCATTCAACCAGGCTCCCTGGTCTGGCTGAAGGCTGACGGGCACGCTTAACTCCAAATAATGTTGACTTGATGAGCGCCTGTTCCTAAATAAAGCTGGATTATTAGACCATCAGAGATTTTGTAGAATTTTTTGTTGGTATGAAGCTACAAATATTTGGACAGCTGGTGAGATAGAAACGTGCGCGTGATCATTACTCTCAGCACGACAAAACGCTGAGAGAGTTGGCAAGCTTATGAGTTATAATAAAGTATTAAGCAAGTAACCGTTTTGAGCATAAGTGATGACATCATACATTAAATAACATGCATCTGTATTGGTTCTACATAAATTGAATGCTAACTTTGTGCGACGCGAAAGTAAGCCTATGGCTGGCGATAACACACGTGGCGTAATAAGTTGTGGTATCTCACAGTAATCACTTCATAATCCGATGTAATATAGAAAAACTGAGAAGTAGTACCGGAGTTCGTTTGTCTAGGATAAAACAGAGACGCCGTCTGCTCGTTCAACATCGTTTTTTAATGAATGGGTGTTGGGCTCTACAAAACCAAACGCATCTTTTCGATTGTGAATCCAATTTTAGCGATAGCATTTATACACGGCAAACATACGTCACAAAAGAAATATTCGAGGTCACCGTATTTGTTTCTACGAGGCCAGATATTCGAGTGAAATCAATTGATGATTTGCTAGTTTCAACAAAAACAAAGTGATGAAACTCCTACACGTCAACTGCGTTTTACATAATGACACCAACGAAACAAGGAAAATAACTATTACGGTTTGCCTCTGGCTCTCAAAAAAAGTCCGGTCGTATTTATTCACTTTTATTATGAATGGCGATAGCACGAATTTCCTCCGTATATCGGTGAAAATTCCGTTCTGTAAGTCTAGGCTGAGCTATTGTTAATTGCCAAGTTAGTGCCATTACTAAACCTTGTACCTATTATAATAACAGTGCAACATCCGACAGAGTATAGAAACAAGGAATTAAAGAACAAAAGCGCTGACACCCAACTGAGTGTTCATTACAAAGGGAACGTTATGCTATACGAAGTCATAATTTTTTTAATTTTTCGGTATTTTTCAAAATTGCCTGTGGCAGATAGCATAATTCTTGTCCTTGAGCTGGATTATTCGAAGAGGCGGACATTACTAGCATGAGAAATCGAAACACATAAAATAATAATGAAAAACATTCACTAAATACCTTCCTGATCAATTACATTAGGCCACATATGACAATTTACTAATCTTAGGTCGTGAGCCTGCAAGACGTATCAACTTAAAATGAATCTCCAGGAAGACGCCAGATTCGAGATATTATTTCTGAAAATGTGGGACGAAATACATGGGCGTTCCGAATACTTTTGGGCTTCAGTGAATAAAAGAGCGTATTTTTACCGAGGTAAGTGAAACGACAGTGCATGTTTAAGGCTAGTTTAATGTCTCATATTTGCAGTTCCTTTTCTGCTGTACGATCAAGCATTGGAATTGCCTCCCGTGTAACGTCGTGTCAGAGATGCGCGAACAACGGTTCGCCAGCATGTATTGAATGAGCAGAGCTGCGTTTGTGTCCTCTCGGCTGGAGATAGTGTTGTAAATATATATATATATATATATATATATATATATATATACAGACAATCAGCCTTCCGCCAGAACACCTGGTTTCCTTCTTCCTCCTTTTTCTCGCTCGTGGTCCGAGCGTTCAAGCCCCAGTGCGCATCTTTGTCTTCACATTCGGCTACGCTGCGGACCCGAAAAAAAGGACCGACTGTTCATTTTAAAATGGACCGTTCAATTGAAGCGCTGGAACCTTTTCTTGAGGCGTGACACGTGCACGGTGATGTTATTTCTTTTGCGCCTGCCGAGGCCGGCATCTGGAATTTGAGGTGCTCACGCGCCAGGTGTACTCTCCTATGCATTCAGTAATTGTGAAGGGCCCTTCAAACCTCGGTTTGAAGTTCAAGCCTCGGTTCAAACCTCGGTTGAAACCAGTCGTGGGTGAGCTAGTACAGAGGGCAAGGTAGGCAAATTTGCAGGCTCACCTGTAGGTGTCGGGACTGGCGTAGAAGTGGCCGTGGTGTCCTGGGCCAGGGTTGTAGAAGGGCAGAGCTAAACACGACCGTGGTCGATGGTGATGTGAATGTCGTCGAACAGCAAGAAGTCCGCCCCCATAATCATATCGGCAGGGAGGTCCTCGAAAACAGGAACGACTGGGATAAATTTTGTCTCGGCCGACGTCTGGACATGAATGTCGAGCATGCCCACTGGCATAGCGCTGCCTCCGAGTCCGTAGAGCGGGGGTTGCGTCCATGGGCGGAGGTGTCAGGAGCATGACGTAGGTGTAGCGCCGTCCTCGCAGCGCCAGTACCCACAAGCGCCAAGAGGTCCCCTATGCCTTCCACAAAGACCGGTAACAGGGGAGATTGGTAGGCCTGATAATGAATACGGGTTTTAGTCGACTGAGGGAAATCCTCGGCATTGTGACCAATACGACCGCAAGAGAAGCAGCCGCGTCGTGTGGAGGCGGTCGGTGAAGGTCCAGCCTCCGGCATACACACAGCAATACGAAGGCGAGTCATCTGGTGCAGTTCAGCTGCATTTGGACCAAAACATATAGTATGACGTTTCCGGAGGCTGAGCAGATAGGATGGCAGCATGCGTAGAGTCGAGCAAACCGTCGACCACATACTGGCGAGCAGCAGGAGAGAGCCAGGTCATGCCGTAGTCCTCGAGAAGCTTCACCTTTTCATACACGTAGAGAGCCATCGCTTCGGTTGGTGCTTGTTGGCGTGAGCGCATGCGCATGAAGCGATCGTCATAGGCAGAAGGGAGCTGGCTGAAAGCAGTCACGAAAGCTGCGCTCCATTCGGCCCAGGAAGTGTACGCAGAGCCCTCGTATCTGTGCCACGCCGTGGCGGCATCACGAAGCCGACTTTTCGCGAGCGACATGGTCGCGTCTTCCAGCCAGGCGTGTCTACGGGCCAATGAATGAATTGCGTGTATCTACAACGTTAGATCATCCTCGAAGCCACGAAACTCTGGAACTTCCAGGGGCGATGGTGAAGGAAGTGCGCTACGCGCAAGGGCTGTAGTGACGGATACCGCGACGTCTTCCAGGCACTTGGACAGCGCTGCTTTGGCCTGTGTGTACATACCGATTTCGCTGGAGGCCGCAGTTGATGGGTTACGGACAGCGTCCACCGACGACGCAGTAGGCGCTGGAGTCGTGGCAGCAGAATCCACGTCCAAGGGAGCGTGTACGGCGGCCCTTGGCGGTGAAGTGGTTTGCATAGCGACGGGATGTGAATCCATGACCTGAAGAGTTGGGACGAGAGGCGCGGTACCGACGAGATGCGAGGCCGAGGAACCGTGGGGCGCCGCGTCCGAGCGGGGCGGCCGGCGCTGAAGCAGGCGCCGCAAGATGCCGGAGCACGCGCCCGCTCAGCAACACAGTGGACGAGGACAGGTCGTCGAACAGAGGGCCGTTGAGCGGCTGCGTCATTGTAATGAAGAGAAGCAGACAGACCATCGGCCTTCCGCCAGAACGCCTGGTTTACTTCTGCCTCCTTTTCCTCGCTCGCGGTCCGAGCGCTCAAGCCCCAGCGCGCATCGTTGTCATCATAATATATACAGGGTGTCCCAGCTATCACGCAGCACGATTTAAAAAGAGAGGAACTGCATTACGCAAAGCCAACCTAGTGCGTATTGTTTCCAAGTACAGTGGAGTAGTCTCCAGTAATGTTTTGGTTACTGATATTTAATTTATTAATTGTTATTAATTATTAACTCGAGAAGTACTGTCCTAGTTATCAAAGTGTCAATGAGAAAGTTATAGAGCAACATGAAAAACTCCCGATACAGCTTTCTGTTGCTCAATACGTGCTACATAAATGTGTTTTTCCGAGTGGGAAAGAAGCCCGCGAATACACGCAGAATTGCCGCACGACTGGCCGCTCGAGGCACTTTACGTGTATGCCCGGGCTTCTTTCATGCTCGGAAAAACACTTTTACGGAGCACGTCTTGAGCAACGGAAAGCTGTATCGAGAGTTTTTCATGTTGCTCTACAACTTGTTCATTGACACTTTGATAATTAAGATAGTACATCTCGAGTTAGATACTTAATTACAATAATTATTAAATCTCAATAACGAAAAAAATGTACCACCGTACTGTAAACCATACGCACTAGGTTTGCTTCGCGTAACGCCGTTCCCCCTTTTTTTAATCGTGCTGCGTGATAGCCGGGACACCCTGTATATGTACACACACTATATATATATATATATATATATAGAAAATATGAGACATTAAACTAGCCTTAAACATGCACTGTCGTTTCACTTACCTCGGTAAAAATACGCTCTTTTATTCACTGAAGCCCAAAAGTATTCGGAACGCCCATGTATTTCGTCCCACATTTTCAGAAATAATATCTCGAATCTGGCGTCTTCCTGGAGATTCATTTTAAGTTGATACGTCTTGCAGGCTCACGACCTAAGATTAGTAAATTGTCATATGTGGCCTAATGTAATTGATCAGGAAGGTATTTAGTGAATTTTTTTCATTATTATTTTATGTGTTTCGATTTCTCATGCTAGTAATGTCCGCCTCTTCGAATAATCCAGCTCAAGGATTTATATATATATATATATATATATATATATATATATATATGTACATATACAGGGTGTCCCAGCTATCACGCAGCATGATTAAAAAAAGGGGGAACGGCGTTACGCGAAGCAAACCTAGTGCGTATGGTTTACAGTACGGTGGTACATTTTTTTCGTTATTGAGATTTCATAATTATTGTAATTAAGTATCTAACTCGAGATGTACTATCTTAATTATCATAGTGTCAATGAACAAGTTGTAGAGCAACATGAAAAACTCCCGATACAGCTTTCCGTTGCTCAAGACGTGCTCCGTAATAGTGTTTATATATATATATATATATATATATATATATATATTGTAAGACGACGCCCGGGACGAAGGCAGAGCTCTTGTATTCTCACACAGCACGAGACAACCCACGAACACCAACCCGACAAAATGATGGTGATTATGAGGATGGGTATATACACATGAAGACGATGATGAACTGCACAGTTAGCGCTCACACTAACTTCCCCCCCTCACGAAAGCGCCGGTAAGGCTGCGAGTCAGAAACGGTCGGAACGCCGAAGATACGGCTTCAGGCGAGAGACGTGAACAATTTCAGTGCTGCGGCAACGGCGGTCAGTAACCGAGTTAACAGGAGCTACGCGATAGTTCACGGCAGATGTTCTTTCAAGCACGGTATATGGGCCGTGATACCTATGAAGAAATTTTTCTCAGAGCCCTGGCACTCGAACAGGTGTCCACAGGAGCACTTCGTCGCCTGGGCGGAACGAAATGACACGACGGGTCGCATCACAGCGGACTTGCCTCTTGTCCTAAATGGTCGCGGTGTGGGCGAGCGCAATTTCGCGGCAGTGGGCGACCCGGACTCCTCTGGTAGAGATGTGGATGGAAAAGAAGGCGTAGAGAGAAAGGTGGTGTCCAAAACAAAAGACGGTGCACGGCCGTACACGAGGAAAAAGGGACTGTAGTTTGGTGTGCGTTGAACGGCAGTATTATATGCAAACGTGACGAAAGGAAGTATAGTGGCCCAGTTTGTGTGGTCGGGTTTCACATACATGGAGGTCATGTCAGACATAGTTCGATGCAAACGCTCGGTAAGACCATTGGTCTGGTGATGGTACGCAGAGGTGGTCTTATGGATGGTGTTTGAGGCTTGCAGGACTTCAGCAAGGACATGGGAAAGAAATGTCTTGCCACGGTCACTTAGAAGAACACCAGGCGCACCGTGGCACAAGATAATGGCTTGCAGGACAAACTCGGCGACCTCAGAGGCCGCACCAGAAGGAAGAGCTGCCGTCTCAGCTTAGCGAGTGAGATGGTCCATGGCGGCGACAATCCAGCGGTGACCCGCGGGAGTAAGCGGAAGGGGTGCGTATAAGTCGATGCCCACGAATTCAAAGGGAACGGACGGGCACGGCAATGGTTGTAAAGGGCCGGCAGAAAGAGAGGTCGAACGTTTTCGATGTTGGCATCACGCACACGAACTGACGTACTTGGCAACACTAGTAGACAGGCCAGGCCAGAAACAGCGAGTCTTAATGCGGTGCGGTGACGGACCAAATAGGCCCAGCTGGCGGAGCTGAGGTGGTGGCAGCAGTGGATGCGGTGCTTTGTGCCATGACTGGTGTTGGCGAGCACAACCGTCGACCAGAGCGGAACTCCAGGGGTGACCGGTAGAGCAAGAGGACGGGGATATCAACGCACGCTCCACCACTTGTGAGACGACGCCCGGGACGAAGGCAGAGCTCTTGCATTCTCACACAGCGCGAGATAGCCCACGAACACCAACCCGACAAAATGATGATGATTGTGAGGATGGGTGTATACACATGAAGACGATGATGAACTGCACAGTTAGCGCTCACAATATATATCTATATATATAACGCCGCACAGGAGGAGTGTAGAAGAGGAAGTGGACGCGGCGCGATGTTTTTGGCTAATAGGCTGTTTCGGCCCGTCCCATCTCTTGTCTACGCCTTTCACTGTAACTAAATCCATTCTTCATCCGTAACAAGTGGTGTAGGTGCTGGGTGCTGGACGCCCTAGACAACCCAGTCCTCTAAGATCTTCTAAGAAGCAGACGCCTGGCCGGACTCCCACCAGAGCCAACAAGCATGGCCACTGCCCAAGCATGCCGCTCAACGAGCACCAACGAAGAGGGCATCGATCAAGTCAGCCAGCGACCAAGGCCACCTAGCTACTGGTCGCCGGAACCACGCATATTGTCAGGTAGAGCAGTTGACGGGGATGACTGGCTAAGGCAAGTGCTATGAAAGAGTACGCCGCCATAACGGGTGGAGCACGCAAGCGCAGCTTGTGAACGTTGCACTTTTTCTCGCTGGCACCTGACGACTTTGGTTTGACAATCATGAACGCGTGCTGACCACTTGGGAGACCTTTATCCAGGAATTGAAAGCCTGCTTTGGTGACTCCAATTCCAAAAAGAAGACAGCAAAACGCACGTTCTCGCGCAGAGCCCAACTGCCAGGCGAAACGTGTACAACGTATATTGAAAAAATATTGAAGCTATGTGGAATTGTAAACGCGAATATATCCGATGAAGACAAAGTGGGACATGTGTTAAAAGGCATCGCTGAAGACGTCTACAAGTTTTCTAATCACGAAAGAAAACCTGAGCACCTCGTCCGATTTCAGGCAGCAGTGTCGCGCAGTTGATGCTTTGAAGACCCGAAGGATCTTACCCAAGTTCGGGGCGCTTGGACAACGTCACTGCAGTTGCAAGTATAAGGACGTCGCTGCCGATGACATCGCCTCGATCGTGCGTCGAGTGGTTCAAGAGGAGCTAAAGCGACTTTCAGGGAGCAGACGCTGCTTATCAGTGCGCCTTCACAATAGCATTCCCGAACCACCAACCTGGTCGCGAGAACGTCGCATCGAGCGCCGACCGCCATCTGAGGAACCACATTTAACCAACCCCAGCTTTCCGTCTCTCCCGGCAACTCTCAGTAGCCGCCAGCCCACACCAGTCCGTCGTGGTACAACGAACTACTACCCAACACCACGACTTGTTCCTGCGGAATACTCGATGCCACGACAAGCTCCTGCGGAATCATAGCCGGAACCACGCCTACTGCTCCATTTACTTTCAACTGTGACCTACCTGTCTGCTACGCCTGCGGTTCCCGAGGACATATTGCACCCTATTGTTGCCGCCGCCCGCAGCGAACGCCACGTTTTAGGGGCGAAGCTCCTTAGTGTCGAGCCTTGTCCCCGTTGCGCCGTCGCGCTGTTGTAGCCACGCTAGTACTCGCCGCTCCCGCTAGAGGCGCAGCTGTGCTCTTTCTCTCTCGTTCCCGACGCACGCTCTCTCTATCGTCCGTAGCTAGGGGCGCTGCGGTGCACGATGGCGTTTGTTCCCGACGCACGCTATCTCTCTCTCATCCGTAGCTAGGGGCGCTGCGGTGCACAAGCGCGTTCATTCCCAACGCACGATCTCTTTCTTCCTCGTTCCCGACGCGCTCTCGATCTTTCTCTCTCTCATCCGTAGCTAGGGGCGCTGCGGTGCACAAGGGCGTTCATTCCCGACGCGCGCTCTCTCTCTCGTCCGTAGCTAGGGACGCTGCGGTGCACAAGAGCGTTCGTTCCCGACGCGCGCTCTCTTTCTCTGCGCCGTGCTCCCTTATGGGCTGCACAATTAAGCGTCTCTTCCTTATGTATAATAAACACCTCCTCCTCCTCTCTCGTCCGTATGTCTGGTTCACCCGAATGAGCCCCCGGTGCTTCGCCCACTCATCATCGTTCACGTCGTGGATATGCAGTGATTTTTTTTCGGCGTACGTAGCTCCTGTGCACGAAGACCCGCCCGCACAATTTGGAGTTCAACCTCTGCGGCAACAGTGGTCGTACCAATCGCACGATGAGTCCACTGTCTCCGAGCGCAGCCTTACACTGCCACCGAGCCGACTGCGCCGTTCGCTATCCCCGCGCCGTCGTCGGTCGCCTTCCCCGCCGTAGCTGGGAAACTAGTTGGTGCGGCCGATGGAGGTGCGGTCGCGGGACGGTCAGACTCGCCAATTCCTCCGTCTATTGTTATTCTGAAGAAAAAGGTGTGTGTGTGTGTATGTATAGATAGTGTAAATACTACTGCTCTTGTCGATACTGGTGCCGCTATTTCTATTATGAGCCTGCGCTTGAAACATCGCTTTGGACAGAAAGTTGAGAGAAGACGAAGTTCCGCCAGAACGCGCTCATTCATATGGGATCCGCCGACTATCAACGCTTTAGCCGAAAGTTCGTCAAGTGCACCTGCCTCGAGTATCCCATCGGATTCCACTCGACCAAAGCTGCGTTTCAAGACCAAGTTCAAGTCCGTGAGTGATTATTTCGTCATCCCGCGCGACTTTGAAAATTCGAAGCGGTGGAAGCCCCGTTAGGCCTTGATAGGCTTAGCGCGTGAGCGACCGACCGCCTCCCCACTTGCCCCTACTGAGCGTAGGAGATGACTTCATCAGAAGATATGGATCTCCAAATAACCCCCCTCCCCCCGCATCCGAATAACAACGCGGACGAAAACGGGGACACAAGACGAATTTGCGAAGCGGGGACTAGCAAAAGCCAGGGGATCGCCGCCCATAACCAGGCGACGGACGGCTGGCAGTTAGTTCTATCGCGGCGACAGCGAGAGGCTGCCAAGCACAATGACAAGGAAAAGGCTTCCAACAAGAATAATATTAATGAAGGGCCATCAGCTGACGGCGCGAAAGGAGACGGGCAAAACAGCGAAACAGGCATTGGTCGTCGCAACATGCGCCCGGCGAGGGGGAAGCCTCTGCCACCATTACCGAAGAATGACATCAAAATAATACTGAAACCCCACAAAGGACTAATGCTCAAGGAATACCTGAAAACAGAAATACCACGAGAGATTATTCGCTCTACCGGGTCGATAATCCCAGGAAGCGGACCAAACCAACGAAATATTACCGGAGAGGACTTCATACTGCGAATCCGAGAGGGGGCGACTATCATCATCGTCTCCGCACCCTCTCTGGAAGTGGCGGACGTCATTCGTCGAATAACATGCATGGAGCTGCGAGGCAAACAACACTCCTTCAACTTGTACGTAGCGGATCCAGATGATAGCTACAAAGGGGTGGTGCACGGATTTCCAGCACACAGCGAATCAGCAGATCTACAGCAACACCTGCGAGTAAGGACCCAAGGAGTGACCATCGAAAGGGCCCGAATGCTTGGAAGTTCAAACACCGCTCTCCTCACCTTCTCGGGCGGCACGCGCCCCAAATGCGTGTACTACATGGGAGTAGAAATGCGGTGTACGGACTACAGGCCGACAGTCCAAATGTGCCTGGAGTGCATGCAAGAGGGACACCGCTCGGACGTGTGTCCGAACCCCAAGAACATATGCCGGGGCTGCGGACTCGAAAATCCACCCCCACAAGGACACGAATGTGAAGTGAAGTGCGCCGTGTGCAGGGCGGCGGGGCTCGAGACCCGTCGGTGCCGGAACAAACTGATTGCCGCCAAGCGCGGGAAGACGACTCGCCAGGCTCGATCGCGGGAGAGGTCGGAACAGAGGACCAAAAAGGCACCGGGGCGCTGGTTCGAGTCGACAGAGGAGGAGGACTTCTATCGACGCCGATCGTGATCCAGATCGCCACAAGGAGGTACAGCGAAGAGCAGTACCCCTTCGAGGGACCCCTCAAGCTCCAGGGCTTCGCAGCGGTCGAATTCGCCACTGCCTAAAAAACAGCAGATGAGCTGGGCGAGGGTTGTTTCTCCCATTGCTCCAAAACAAAACACTGGCGAAAATGATAAACGCATTCAGAAATTGGAAAAGGAAAACGCGCGACTTAGAGAACAGCTCTTAGAAGAAGAACGCAAACGAAAATCACTAGAGAAGCAGATGTCAGAGTTAGAGGCGCGACTAAATAACAAAATAGAACAGCTGGAAACGCCGCGCCAGGCTAAAGAAATAGCCGAAACGAACACGGCGACAGACATCACCTCGGGCTCCGCGCCGTCTCCGACAACTTCAATCGCAAATAACGAGCAGACAACAACAGTGCAAATGCAAACAATTGATAACGGAAAACCTAAAAATATTCATGCACGAAATGATGACGTTAGTCAATGAAAAATTAATGTAATTTCAGCAGCTATGCACGAACGATTTTGAAAAACATAAGGTATTTGTGGCAGAACAACTTAAGGCAGCCACGAAGGCTGTTCCGACCAAAAAACGCGCAATTGCGATTGGAGCGGGTTCGGCAAAAGCTAAAATAAGCCACTGCATAACAGAATCTGATAGCTCGGACGCGGAAACGTCACGGGCATAAAACAAGAGTGGGCAACATGGCTAATCAAACTAGGAAAGCCCAACGAATAACAAATTCAGAACAATTGGAGATCTGGCAATGGAACTGCCGCTCCTTCTCCAGGAAAGCGGCAGCGCTCCGACAGTTTGTCAAAAACTTCGAAATCGCTCCGGACGTGATATGTCTGCAGGAGGTCGGAGCCAAGCCGGCCAAAATGCAGGGATACTACAGTCTGAGCGATCCCCAAAATTCGAAGGTCCCCACGCTGGTGAACAATTCTATAAACGCTCAATTATTAACACTTCCACAAATTGAGGGAGGTACTCATTCCATAGTTATCAGTGTGATGCCAAAGAAACGAAGTAAAGCACACACAATAATCCCAAACTTGCACAGTCCTCCCAAAAGCAAAGGGGACGATCTACCACAAATTCTCTCGGCAACAAAAGATTTAACGGGCACCAGGGAGAAGGCGGTGATAGTGGGGGACTTTAACGCGCCCCATATACTATGGGAATACGCGAAAACATCGCCCAAAGGGTTCCCACTAGAGCGTACCGCCACAGCCTTGTGCTTACGGGCAATCAATCAAATTGGCAAACCGACACGCACGGGTAACAGCGTCAGCAGAGACACGGCGCCCGACCGTGCATATGCAATTCATGTCAGAGACGTACAATGGGTTTCCCTCGACGAAAACCTGGGAAACGATCATGACAATCAGAATAGCGCTCTCCACACCCAACATACGGAGAACAATAGGAACCACCAAGCCAACCGATTGGCCTCGTTATAGAAAACTCCAGAGGGCACAGGAAGCTTCAGATACCGCCCCGACCAACATGCGGGAATGGACTAAATTCCTTCAACAAGTGCACGGGGACACCACCAAAGCCATAGAGCGCACAGCGGAGGCGCCGGTGATAGACTCTCACCTAGTCGGCTTATGGGAAGAGAGGCGGAAACTCGTGAAGAGATGGAAAAGACAGCGCCTAAACAAACACCTAAGACAACCCATCGCTCTATTGGCAGAGCAAGCCCAAGGCCACGCCAACGAGCTAGCTAAAAACGAGTGGACGACCTTCTGCGGAAACCTATCAGGGACACTGGGAACGACCAGTACGTGGCGAATACTCCGGAGCATGCTAGACCCAATGAGCACACGTACTGAGAATAACAGAAGCTCCAAATTATAGCAGACAATTTCGAGGGTACAGATCAAGAACTAGTCGACGTCCTTCAGAACAAATACATAGGACCCTCACCCGCGGCGGGATCATCCGTACATGGCGAGACCATTGGCGGGAGAGGCCAACCCTAAATTTGACGAAGAAATAACGTACGCGGAAGTGTACGAAGCGGCGCAAGCCGCAGTTAAAAACTTGGCACCGGGCCTAGACACAATCACAAATTCAAATGATTCGAAACATGGATTCGGTGGCCCTAGCGAAAATAACAAAGACTTTCAATAGCGAGTACAGGGCCAAGGGAGATTTGCCCGAAGAATGGAAATTGGCTAAAATAATCTTGATCCCCAAACCGAAAAAGAATCCCTCGATCGATACCCTCCGGCCGGTATCGCTCACGTCCTACCTCGGTAAGCTCTATGAGAGGGTGATCCACAGCAGACTACAGCGATACCTGGAAGAGCGGAGCTGGTTCCCAGACTCTATGGTAGGATTTCGCGCAGGTTTATCGTGTCAAGACGCGTTCCTCCTACTAAGGGACGAAATTCTAAGCAATATGCCGTACGGTGACGAGAGACTAGTCCTAGCACTAGACCTCAAAGGAGCCTTCGACAATGTCTCTCACGGCGCAATACTCGAGGAACTCGAACGCTCGGGTTGTCGTGAGCGCACCTACAATTACATAAGGGCGTTTCTTTCCAACCGCGAGGCCGGCATCAGTATTGGCCAAATCACATCGCAGATATTTAAAATGCCGAGCAAAGGAACCCCTCAAGGAGC
The DNA here is from genome assembly GCF_013339745.2 of Dermacentor silvarum. Lineage (NCBI taxonomy): Eukaryota > Metazoa > Arthropoda > Arachnida > Ixodida > Ixodidae > Dermacentor > Dermacentor silvarum. The sequence goes on along the minus strand of NC_051155.1, from coordinate 68,608,728 downwards.
GATAATATCTCCTCTGCTCTTCAGCATGGCGATGTGTCGCATCGCGCGCTATCTCGATCGGATACCTGACCTAGGTTACACGCTTTACGCTGACGATGTCACGCTGTGGGCGAGCAGAGGTTCCCTAGGGGATAAAGAATACACGCTCCAAACCGCGGTATTAGCGGTGGAGAAGTTTTCCCGAACGAGCGGGCTGAAGTGCGCGCCCGAAAAATCCGAGGTCATCCGGATACACGCGAAAGGCTACAAATCCAGAGGGTCGATTAACATTGTGTTTGAGGGCCAAATGGTCCGAGAGGTACCTACGATGCGAGTCCTGGGTTTGTGGCTTCAGAGCGACGGGTGAGCAGCACAGACACTCAAAACCATCAAATCCGCAACCCACAACATCGCCCAAATGATACGTCGGGTGACGTATAGAAAGCCGGGAATGTGAGAAATCGATACCCTAAGGCTCGTACAGGCCTTAGTGATTAGTCGAATCAAATATGGCTTGCCCTACCAAATCCTGAACAGGGAAGAGGAGAGGCAGGCCAACACGATAATTCCAACAGCTTTCAAGGCGGCTCTGGGCCTGCCTAAATCTATCTCCACGGAGCGCATGCTAGCTTTGGGAGTACACAATACTTTCGACGAACTGAGGCAGGCCACTCTGATGCGACAGAGGGAGCGCCTCAGCTTCACAAAAACTGGCAGGGCAATATTGGCACGACTTAGTATCCCAGCATACCCGTTTTATCTCACCGAAGAGGCCGACCTCTCCTTCCTTCGGTGACATCCAAAATTACGGTAGCTCCAATTCCCAAGAATATGCATCCCGAGTACAACAAGCAAAGGCGCAAAGCACGCACACAACATATTCAATCGATGTACTACAATAACGCTAGGTACAATATGTACTGCACGGACGCAGCTGTGTATGCAGAGGCTACCGGGCAGCGCTACCAGAGGAGGTACGCCCTGGCAGTCGTGAACGCGATCAGCCAGCAGCAAATTACCGCGTCGACCACGGCGGGCTCCCCCACCTCGGCGGAAATGTTAGCAGTGGCGATCGCGGTCGCTCACGCGGAGCGTTCGGAAAGGGACTTGGTCGTGGTCACTTTCTCCCGGGAGACATGTATGTTTCTTAAGGGCCACGTGACTGCGGCTAGCCTCGCGATAATCCCCAAATCGTTCAACCACTGCCATCGCCAACTCTGGTGCCCGGGACATGCGGGGGTACACGGGAATGAACAGGCTAACGCTTTAGCTCGAGCGTCTACTAACCGAGCGATGGACTCTTCTTCGAACCCCAACCCCTCACACTATCCCTCACAAAATCTCATCAATTTAAATGTAAAAGACATCCTTGCTCATCAGCGCGGAGTCCGCAGAAAATACCCGCCGCCTCACCCACAACTTAGCGGGGAAGAGGTCGCCGATTGGCGCAAAATACAGACCGGGGTATTCCCCCATCTAAAACGGCTAAGTGCCATGTATCCCACCCACTATAGGGCCACGTTCCCTTGGTGCGGTGGCATACCTACACTAATACATGTGACCTGGGAGTGTACTAAGCACCCTCATAGGCCCACTAATAATATCTCAATGGAGCAGTCGGAGGCACAGCTCGCCCGTTCCGACTTGGCAGGACAAAAGTCCTTAATTAGCCAGGTCGGGCAAGCGGCAGAGGCCAGTGGGGCCCTGGACTGAGGGGCTCCCACCACCGCTATACTTAAAGTATTTTCCAGCCAAATATATATATATATATATATATATATATATATATATATATAGGCTTGCGTGGGATAATAAAGAAACTTTTCGTGGAGTTGGCGGCGCAATGTTCCGCCGTGTTGGCGTTCATTCGGTTTTAGTTGCGATTGGAGGACAGCGTTTAAGAGCGGAGTTCACTGTTTTGGTCCACGCAACTCATGATGTTATTTTAGGCATACATTTCCTACGTGCATCCAGCGCTACACTTGACTGCGGGACTGGAGAAGTTTTGCTACGGAGCGCGCTGCCAATCGCCATACTTTATGATCTGCAGACCGATCAAGCCGCCGTGTTTTCGCTGTCTCAAGATGTGTTCCTGCCTAGTCGCGCAGTGCTAGGATTCCCTTAGAGCGGCGATGCTCGGACCACGTGCAAACGAATGGTAATCGGCGTTCGTAACGATCTCGCTCGTCAACATGAATAGACGTGTCAGTCGCGATGGTTCAGAGACGAAACCTGTCGTCGCCCTGCAACCCTTCCTCCCCCGCTGAGGACGTTCACCCCGCTACGGTCACCCACTATCTCTACTTCATCTGGTTTGCCCTGTCCTGCAGTAGGGTTGAAGAGGGGGGGGGGGGAGTGCCCGGATGGTGGAGGGTATAAGAAAGCCAGCCAGCAGCCACGTGGAGGACACTTTTGATTTGTCCTAGGTGCATACACCCTGAAATTTTCTTCTATGTTTTTCTTTGGAGCGCACCACTCACCCGTAACCATGTATTAAACTTCTGTTACTTGTTACGTCGCCTCGTCTTCCCTGCCGGACCCTCTCCGATGGTCAACCTGGTTCGAGCTCCAAGCAGGCGCTGTTGAAGGTTCCACAAACCCCTGCCCGTAAGAACAGCCATGTTTGTTTCAGTGTGCTCTTCACGTGTCCGGATGGGATCATGCAGTGGTCTTGTCGAGCCAGACCACAACAGTGCTCTTAAGAAGAATTTGTTGGTCCCTCAATCTGTTGTTAAAGCCATCCACGGGCGCGCATTCTTGTGGATAGTCAACGCGTCTACGGAGCCTGTTGCCCTGCCTGCCGGCCTTAAACTGGGAACATTTGAAAAGCAAGCCACAATTGGCGTACGAATAGTTGCAGCGGCTTCAGACATCACTCGACCATTTCCCGCCTATTCGGATGACTTGCGACATATGATTAACAAGTCGTTGTCGTCTTCCGAGCAAGGTGTACTCCTATAAGTGCTTGCCTGCTACACGTCAGGTCTTTGATTTTGCTCAACGCGAGCGGTTACGGATGTTGCCGGAATCCCGCATGCACCACCGCATCAACACAGGGCAAGCGACTCCGATATGTAAGAAACCCTATCGCGTATCTCCCACGGGAAGCAAAGTGATCGCCGAACAGGTCAATGACATGCTGCAGAAAGGCGTTATTCAGGAGTCTTGCAGTCCTTCGGCCACTCCTGTTATACTAGTGAAGAAAAAAGACAACTCATGGAGATTTTGTGTCGACTACCGCCACCTCAATGCCGTCACAAAGAAAGACGTATATTCCTTACCACGCATTAACGATGCTGTTGAATGCCTTCACTCCGCCTCGTACTTTTCGTCGGTTGACCTCCGGTCCGGGTATTGCCAGATACCGATGCACCCGTCTGACAGTGAAAAGACCGCTTTTCTTACGCCTGACGGGCTATTTGAGTATAACGTCATGCCATTTGGCTTATGGAATGCCCCAGCAACCTTCCGTCCTCCACGGTGTCAAATGGGAGATTTGTATGTGTTATTTAGATGTTGTGATTGTTTTCGGCCGAAATTCCCACGAGCACAATCAGTGTTCGGCGTTGTTTTGGACTGCATCCAACAGGCTGGCCTCATTTTAAACTCTAAGAAGTGCCATTTCGGAGGGCGTCAAGCCCTTGTGCTGGGATATGTCGTCGACAAGGACGGTATACGGCCAGACCCCCCAAAAGATTTCTGCTGTTTGCAACTTTAGGCAGCCGAAGACAGTGAAAGACCTCAGAAGTTTCCTGGGCTTTCGTTCTTATTTTCACAGGTTTATTAAAGACTTAGCCCAACTTGCATGTCCCCTGACTAACCTGCTTCGCAAGGACGCTTCCTACATATGGTCCACTCAGTGCGAGGCTGCCTTCGAGCAGCAGAAGTTTTTGCTCATCTCAGGCCCACTTCTCCGCCATTTCGATCCGGAGGCGGTCGCCGAACTACATACTGATGCAAGTGGTGTGGGAGTTGATGCTCTGCTCGTCCCGTTTCACGACGCTCGCGAACAGTCGTTGCCTACCCAAGTCGTACTCTGACGAAAGCAGAGAGAAATTATACAGTCACGGAGCTGGAATGTCTTGCTGTTGTTTTCGCCATCCACAAGTTCAGACCATATGTGTACGGCCACCAGTTCAATATTGTTACCGACCATCATTCTCTCTGCTGGCTGGTTGACTGCGTGACCCATCTTTTCGGTTGGCTCGGTGGGCCTTGCGGCTCCAAGAATACAACTTTTCCATTGCTTAAAAGAGTGGTTGGTACCAAACAGATGCCGACTGCTTATCTATTCTGTCCTCTCAGAGCAACGGCACTCATGATGATGATTTCGACGACTACCTAAGTGCCATCTCCTCCGACGTTCCTGACTTCGCCGTCTTCCAGAACAAACAGCGCGACCCTTCACTAAAGTCGATTATTGATGCGACTCGCAGATCCGAACGGCCTAAGCCATTTGTGATTCGTGACGGTCTGCTTTACCTGAAAAATTATTCAAACAACGGTGCTCCACTGCTCCTCGTAATCCTAGGATGCCTGCGCCTTGCGGTACTTCGGGCCATATACGACGACCTTACATCCGGGCACCTTGGATTCGCTCGAACGCTCCACTGCCTCCGGCAAGGTTTCTATTGACCCCAATTGTGGAAGACAACCAAGCAGTACGTTGCCTGCTGCGATGTCTGCCAATGCCACAAACAACCGACTACGGCTCCTGCAGGAGCCCTGCAACCAGTGAAACCGCCGACTTCACCTTTTTAGAACGTGGGTATAGATTTACCCGGTCCCTTCCCCAAGTCTTCCACCGGGTGCCGCTGGATAATCATGTGTGTGGATTATATAACACGTTATACTGAAACAATTGCACTTGTCTCAGCTATAGCAGCCGATCTTTCGGGGTTTCTTCTGCATTCAGTTATCCTCCGCCACGAAACTCGTCCTCTGGTGATACGTGATCGCGGCCAACAGTTCACCGCTCACGTCGCGGAAGAGCTTATGCGCCTTTGTGGAACTGATTATCGCCATTCCACGCCTCACCATCCGCAAAGCAATGGCCTAACCGAGCGCACCAATCGTAGCCTCGTCAAGATGCTTTCAACGTATGTCACAGCGGATCATAAGAACTGGGATACCGTATTACCGTTGGTCACGTATGCCTTCAACACACCAAACATGGTGTCACAGCATACGCACCTTTCTTTCTCCTCTACGATCGCCATCCTCAAAGTTTCCTCGACCCCATACTTCCTTTCTCACCTAACGAAGATGCTTCTGTCGAGCAGATATTGTGTCGTTCCGAAGAAGCACGTCGACTCTCCCGGCTCAGAAGCTTATCGTCGCATGTTCATGTTAAGGATCGCTACGACGCACAACAGTTGCCCGTCAGATTGGCCGCCGGTGACTACGTGTGGTTGCGGACACCGGTTCGGAAAAGGGGACTTTGCCAAAAGCTTCTCTCCGAGTATTAGGGTCCGTTCGTCACTCTCAAATGCTTGAGTAATGTGACGTCTTGCTTGAGTAATCTTGAGTAATGCTTGAGTAATCTACATCATCGCTAAAGTGACAGTTGATAACTGCCGTTCTCGCAAGGCGCAGTTTGTGCACGTTGCACGATTGAAACCGTACTATCAACTCTGACTCATCTCTGAGTCAGAGATGAGTCAAATCAGCTCTGACTCGCTCGGTGAGCTTCGTCTGCCCCGGAGGCAAATATACCGCCGCACAGGAGGAGCGTGGAAGAGGAAGTGAAAGCGGCGCGTGGTTTTTGGCTGATCGGCTGTTTCGGACCGTCCCATGTCTAGTCTACGCTTTTCACTGTAATTAAATCCATTCTGCATGCGTAATATATATATATGAACGTCCAGTTATATACGAGGTTATCAAAGAAGCTCGAGAACAAGGTAAGGACCGCACAAAGGGCGATGGAATGCAGAAATGTAGGCCTGACGTTAAAAGACAGGAAGAGAGCGGCGTTAATCGGAGAGGAAACGGGGATAGCCGATATTTTAGCTGACATTAAGAGGAAAATTGGAGCTAGGCAGGCCATGTATGCGTAGGATGGATAACCGGTGGACCATTAGAGTTTCAGAATGGATACCAGGAGAAGGGAAGCGCAGTCGAGGACGGCAGAAAACTACGTGGGGTGATGAAGTTAGGAAACTTGCAGGCGCAAGTTGGAATCGGCTAGCGCCGATTCACAGGGAGAGGCCTTCGTCCTTCAGTGGACTACTTATGTGCCAGAAGGGAATGCCGGAACTACGCTGGGAAGACCGTCGGAGGATCGTTCCCACGCGATGGTCGAAGCTGCTAATCATCCCGAAACGAGCTCCCTCGTAAAGGAGCTCCGTTCTGTAACTCTAGTAGTCCACCGGTTATCCATACTACGCATTACATGGCCTAACCAGCTCAATTTATTCCTCTGAATGTCAACTACAATATCGGCTATCCCCATTTGCTCTGTGATCCATACCGCTCTCTTCCTGTCTCTTAACGTTAGGCCTAGCATTTTTCGTTCCATCGCTCTTTGTGTGGTCTTTAAATTGTTCTCGAGCTTCTTTGTTAACCTCCAAGTTTCTGCCCCATATGTTAGCACCGGTAGAATGCAATGATCGTACACAACGATTGTTGTAGTTGTGCATGAGTCTGCAACGAGCACGTAGGCGCGACAAATTTTCGAAATGGTGTCGTAATACACGCATTTGATTATAGAAACACGGCCCTCGCTCGTTTCGCTCTTTCCTTCGTTTCGCTCCGTTCGTTGGCTGGTCTCTCCTCCTCGCCGAATGCTCCTCGAAATGCCACGTGATATACGTCATCGCCAACGCGCTTTTCAAAACAGGGTTCACTTCCGGTTGAGAGATGTCAACGCTAGCGGCAAACATACCGACGGCCGTCTGCCGCGCGAGAGGTGTTGTTATGACTGCAGTAGACAGATTGCTGGTGATCACGCGCCAGAACGGAATGCAAGAACGACGCTCGGAAGATTGTTGGAGATGGTGGTGGTGATGTTGAAGCAGGGGGGTTAGCATGGCATGCTTAGCCGGCAATTGTTCCGCCTGATCCTCATTTGAATTGAGATCAGGGGTGCGTCACCAGGTGTCGATGAGGCCCTTATCTCGCAGGAAGCCTATCAGCAGTCGTTGAGCTCTCTTCCTGATTACCGCGGGCCCTCCGGGGAAAACGATGCCTTCAAAGGTCCTGTGCGTAAGCCCACTGCGGGCATAGCCAAATGAAATATTCGATGTCGCCAATGTCACCACAGAAGGTGCAGAACGGGGAAGCGCAACACCCAGTTTTGAATAACCACGCTGGGGTGTACGCACAGTCGGTTCTGATGCCGTACAACCGCGTCACTTCTTCATGAGTAAATCCATGAGTCACACAGGCTTCGTGTGGAGTCTTGTGGATCGCCCTAAATTGAAAGCGGATTGCATCCTTAGAGTTCTGAAAAGCATTTAGAACTTTCACTTTTGGGACACATATCAGCGCTAGGCGTGCAAGGGTGTCTGCTTTTTCGTTTCCATCAATTCCCACGTGGGATGGTATACATTGAAACCTAACGTTAAAACCTTTGCTCTTTAGGTCGTTAATCAGTGCCAGAGATTGCCTTGTAAATTTCTCTCGATGTAGGCCACGATGTAATCTCTGTAACGCTGACTTGGAGTCCGTCAGCACCACGACATCTCGTGCACAAAAGGCCCGTAGTTACCGTAAAGCCGCGGTAATTGCGGCGCTTTCGACTGTTGTAGAGGAAACTACGCGATCCAGGCGACCAGACCATGACGCATCAAGGGAGGGTATGCAGAATGCGGCTGCACAGCTATCTGTTTGTGCGCACACCGACCCATGTGGTCCGCAACACTTGTAGGGGGCTTTGAAACGCTGTGCTCAAGTGGTCCAGCACAAGAAACTTTGCTTCAGCAGTTGAAATGGTGCGTTTCCCCGGTAGGTGGGGTACACTGAGGCTGCAGGTAACGTCCGAAAAGGACCATGGCGGGCCAAGGCGACTCCGTTTGGGCCATTCCAATCCTAAAGATTGGAAGATGTTCAGCGCCGCATGGAAATGGGAGCGAGTTCTTGCTCAGCCACCGGAGAAGCGCCGTGAATGCGCGGGACTCGCCCAGCCTTAATAGCTGCGTGAGCAAACCCTGAGATGCCAAAAGGTGGAGTAGTAGAGATTCTGCTTCATCTGCAACTTTGTTGTTAGAAGCCGCCTGAACCAAAGTGCATTTCCGTGCACTGCCTCCAAGCGTTCGAATTGACTCCATGATGTTGATATCAGCGGGAGCTGATAGAGAATGCCATTTGTTATTAGGGCACCGTTCCCACGCGATGCTCGAAGCTGCTAATCATCCCGAAACGAGCTCCCTCGTCAAGTAAGAAGTGCCACAAAAGGACGAGAGAGTTGAAACTATGGGGGAGGTAGAGACGACACGAAGGGGTCATCATTACCTGGAAGCAGCGGAGGAAACCAGTTCGAAGAAAAAGATCTCCTCTCCCATTCCCGCCGCCAGAATTTCCCTTCAGGGCCTTTGTGCCCGCTGGAACTTTGGCGGTGTCGCCCACCGATAGTCTGTTTGTGCTTCTTGATTGGCTATTGTATTGGTGGGTTGTGACCAGTGTGTGATTGGCGACCGCCATGAGGGAGAGTTTTCAACAGAGGTGTTAAAAAGATAGTGCGAAGAATAAAAGGTGCTCTGGGCCATGGACACACGGCTCATCCAGACGCTCGGAACTTTTTACTGTCTGGTAGTGGTGGTGGTGAATTGTAGCAATAGGTGGGTTTAGCCTGGCGATCAAGGCCGGCAATTGTTCCGCCCGAGCGTCTCTTACAATATCGCTGGAGGGTTTCACTTTTTACTGTTTTACCTATTCGATCATGTAAACAAGTTGTACAAGTGCCAGTAATCATGTTTGTTTCCGTTTGCCCAACTTGCGAGCATCGGACTTCTTCAACCCGAAGCCTACGCCACGCTACCAAATGCGGTCGGGTTCAAGGCAATACCTAGGGCCGCAACAACTGGTGACCAGCTGTGACATCTGAACCTACAAGCGGCAACAACGTCGGCCAACGAGAGATCAGCTGTCTCAAGGCATCGATCACGTGTGGGTGAGTGCTTGGCTTTTCCTTTGATGTGAGCCAGGTTCTAAAAGAGGGTAGATTTTAGAACCTGTGGATAACTTCGCTGAAAGCCTAGAGGTTAGGTATTTTCGGATTGTTGTTTTGGAAGTAGCCGCACTCGAAAGGATCATGGACTTCCAGAGGCTGCAGAAGCCGGACCTGTTGCTGTTGGGTGAGGCACTGGGGATTGATCCAAGTGTTTGGCACGAAAACCCATAATCATACAGGCAATCATTGATTTGGGGGCCCATGATGAGGAGCTCAGTGAAGCATGGAGCCTCATTGAACAAAAAAGGAAGAGCAGCTCAGACAGCAGCAAGAGCCGGAAAGGCTGTGAGAAAGTCAGGAGCAGGAGGCCAAAAGGCTAGAACGCGAGATTGAGCTCCGCAAGTTAGAACTTGAGTTCAGCAATAGGTTGGGCAATTGTCCCCAACAAGTGGTACCTCTTCTCAACAAGGAGGCAGAGTTCAAAATATCTAGGTACATATGTGGTATCAGGGGATATTGGTCTGTATCTTGCCAATTTTGAAAGAACCTGCGACAAACTGTCGTTTGAGCCAGACAGAAGGTCTAAAAGGCTACTGACGGTTCTGCCCTGCGAGGCAGCAGGGGTTGTTGCACGGCTCAGCAAGGAGGACGCGGACAACTACGAGAAGGTTAAGGTTTGCCTTTTGAGACAGTACAGACTTAGCGCAGAAGCGTTTAGACAAAGATTTTGGGGCGCCAAGAAGTCGAGCGACAAGAGCTATCTCGAGTTTGTGTACAATTTAGGAGTAAACTTAACCGAATGCTTAAAAGTCACTGAGTCCTACAGTGACAAGGACGCTGTAGTGGAGCGGATTCTGTTAGAGCAGTTTTACAACTGTCTCCCAGAGCAGGAAAGAAATTTTGTACAAGACCGGGGCGACGTACCTTCTTCGACGAAAGCAGCCGAACTCGTCGAGGAGTACGCATCGCGCGGACATCTTAGCAACAGTCTAGGAGTTGATAGGCCCTTCAATTCTAAAACAAGCGCGAATAACCGTTATGTGAAGCACCCTTCGAGTCATCGGGTTTAGGAAAAAAGGTCTCTTCAGGTAAAAATGAAAGAAAGGACTATTGTGTACCGAGTGAAAAAGTGAACAACCCACAAAAGGCAAAGAACGCTTTTGAGACTGGTACACCGATAATTTGCTATAAATGCAATGAACTGGGTCACATAGCGGTAAACTGGAATAAGGAAAGGGTTGCTTTTTCGTATGTCAATGACTGCGACGAAAACATCAAGTTGTTCGAGGCCTACATGCATGATCTGATAGTGAACCGGAAACCGTCCAGACCACTGCGCGACTCGGTGGGTGGCAACAGTGGATGTTGTCCATCCATCGTATGTGTCACCATCTGACTACTCAGGCCATTGTACATTGATCCGCCAGCTGGTGGAAGAACAGAGCGTGTGCTTGCTAATCGCGACAGTGGTCAGCGAGGGGCCTTTCGGTAGGTTAACAATCGAAACTTTCATTTCGGGAAAGCTCCCCAAAATTCTACCAGTACGTGTTCTCGAACAGATTAGATATGTTATTGCGAGAGAAGGGCATTATTTTCGGTGGCCGGGTTGTACAAGCATTAACCCGTTCAAAGGCGCGAGAATTGGCAACTCAACTCCGCCCCAGGGAAACGTAAAGAGGTGTGCATTTACCATTGCAACCTAACGAAACCTTACGTGCAAAGGGAGGCAGTGGTGAATATTACCCTAAGCCTCCCTGAAGAGATGGAGGACAACCTGGTTTGTCTAAGTGGAGGGGGAAGCAGCGCTCAAGATCTCCTGAAGGGGACTGAGCCGAGAGAGGAACTAAAAGAATCCCAGTTGTCTGATCTCGGCGAAATTGTAGTAGAGTTTGATGAATGCTTCGTCGACAGACCGGGTAGCACTGATTTGACTGAGCACGATATTGAGTTGACGTCTGCGGAGCCAGTGCGGTCAAAGTGTTATCGAGTTTCTCCTAGGAAGTGAAAAGTCCTTGACCGGGAAGTGAAGCGCATGGTCGAATGTGGCGTAATTAAGCTCTCGGAGAGCGAATACGCTTCACCTATGATTTCGGTGGAAGCTCCGGGTAAAGACCCATGGCTCGTCGTAGACTATCGGAAGTTAAATGCTCTCACCAAGGATGACGTGTATACAATTCCAAATTTTGAGGAGAGGGTAAAACAGGTGAGTCGAGCAGCTTATGCGACTACGCTAGCCCTTACTCGAGGGTACCGGCAAGTACCGCTCACAGAGCGGGCCACCAGACACACGTCATTCGTGACACCAACAGGCAGCTATCAACCGACAACGATGAACTTCGGACTCAAAAATGCTCCCTTTGTTTTTCACGCCTCATAAATAGGGTTCTAAAGGGTTGTGAAGCATTTGCCGTGCCCTACTTAAATGACATCTCCATTAGTCAGCCATCTTTTTTTGATTTTGGATTTCCAGACCAGCTGACAATGACGGAACTGGGTAAGTGCCCCTTGTTATCCTTTGCACATGTAGCGATCCTTGCAGATAGCCAGTACAAGTACCTGAAGAAATACTTTCCACCCGGACCACACGCGCCGTACATAAGACATTTGAGCGGGGCGCAAACACTAGATATTCTTCCATTAGTTTGTGACGCACCAGTGGACACCACACCCCAAGTAACGCAAAATGTTGCCGTAACGTTCTCTGAATGTGCACAAATGTCGGCGTATAACGTTGCCTGCATGCTGCTAATGTCCTCTTTTTTGATCACCAGACAACGTTGGGTCGTAACGTTGTGGCAGCGTTGAGCAGCACATTCACGACGTTAACATAACATTAACAGAACTTCCTGGCAACGTAATGTGGATGTTGCCTTTTGTCACTTGAGCTTTCAGGCAACGTACGTATGTGACGTTGAAGCAACACTCAACTGACATTGCAGAATATTTGTAGACATGCATAACAGCAGTGCTGTCAGCATGACATGGCTGACAGCACCGCAAACCCTTAAATTTATATTTGCTTGACAGATAATTTACTCTAGTAGTTTTCATGTTGCATATGCATGAAAATGTGAAACAAGAATTAGTGAAAAACAGCGTTTATTACGTATATATCTTGTGTAGCTTACCAAGATATCTGTGTACCTTACCTTGTGGTAAGATACACTATATACGTAAAATAATGCTGTTTTCACCAGTTCTTGTTTACATTTTCATGCATATACGACATGAAAACTACTAGAATGCATTATCTGTCAAACAAATATAAATTTAAGGGTTTGCGGTGCTGTCAGCCGTGTAATGCTGACAGCACTGCTGTACGGGCAGCTCATCTGTCTTGCACTATATATAGTACCAACGCGCCCTAAGCCAGAATCTTTAGTGTTTCACATGGTGGTTTGCCTGACTTGTCTTGCTGTTGTCCATAGCACAGCATATAAATGCTAACTGCAAGTGCAAAGTAAGTGCAAATACTAACTGCAAGTAAAAATGCAAAGCTGCAAAGTGGTTCATAAGACCAATTTTTCATTTTGGCTATAACAGCAAGAGAAGCAGCATGCACGTCCAATGTGCAGAGGTTCTCGTAGCAGGAAAGTAAATATATTCCACAAATGTTCATTTCCATTAACATATCATTTAAGCTTAGACCACAGAAAAAAATCAATCTTTGCTTCCAACTTACTGCTCTAAAAATCATGTGTCGGTAGCTGCATGTGCTTTCAAGAAATTGCATAATAGCCAACATCAGCTGCTAAGAACAAATGCTAGTATGTAGGAATTGTTTGTGCAGGAGGAATATGTGGTGGTTAAATATGCACCCATGAATATGCATTGGTCCACCTTAAATAATAGTGAATGCCAGACAAACCTGGTTATAATGTCAAACCATGCATTTATTTACTGTCTGCTTACATCATCCTGGCAAACAAATGACACTTATATAACAGTAACTTAAAAACTGATAACATACTGATAACACACTTAAATATATTTTGTATTAAACATCAAGGTCTTCTATCGCATATTAAGACTCTACTAACAGCTACAACTACAACACAATATATTTTGCTTTCCCATGTAGGTCAGACTTTGAAATTTTTTGCATTTTGTCGAGTTCCCTTATTTCAATGGCAGAACACAATTTATACTTCTTAATAACAGCACAAATACTGTTCTCCTTCACTTTGTAATGTACAACACAACACAGTAACACTGCGGTTGGATACTATCTCCTGCCAAGCATCCAGCCGGTCTTTTTGCCTAAGCTTGCAGACATGGCAGCAAGTATGAAGTAGTCAACACAGCCCAAGGCGTAGAGTAACAGAAAGTCATCCAAGCACTGACAGCCAGCCATCACTTTTGCAGAGGATGGCCAGCAGCACAAGTGATGCACACATGCCTCCCTCGGTAGCTTCACTTGCATCCAGACCTCACTGGTTTCCAAGTCAATAATGCGGTAACCTGCAGAGACATCAATTACATCAAACTATAAAGTGCCATCTGAAACACTGAAGTAAGCCATGTTTACTGTGAAAACAGGCTATAAAAATGCTTACAAACAACTTAAGCTTCGCATAACTGTGAAACAAACAATAGTGACTTTACACAGGAGAATAATGCAAAACATCAAAAAGCAAATTTCAGTAAAACCTAACCATTATAGCTATAAGTTTGGACACAAGAGCAAGGAAAGCACAATAAACAATACCCACAACTTCCTTTATTGCGCTAAGCAGTTAAGACGTTAGTATCAATATATTCCTTTAACATAAAGCTTCCTTGCAATGCCACGGCTGCTTGTTACATCCAGTTCAGTCTTTGAAGAAAACAAAAATTAACAAATGATGTGAATGCTCTACCACGGTACCAAAACCACATTTCATTCGTGATGAAAGAAGTTCCAATGAGTGAGTGATAAATTTGACTTGTTGGTACAACATATTGGTCAATTGCAGCACAGATATTGACGACAGAAAAGACGAGACAATAGACGTGTGCTGACTTCCAACAAAAAGCTTTATTTTCAGCGACCCATGTTTATAGCCGTCACTCATCACATTGCACACGCGCAATTCACACCCTTAGGAAGGTCAACTCTGTCTGATAAGTGTACAGATGCTGACACACACAGAGCCAAGTCGCGCAATCTTTTCAGCTTCAATAATTTCACGTGTTAGTTGATCACCGCTACTGCTGACAACAGTACACCGAGCAAACAATGGTTCACAGGCACATGAACTGCAACAACATGCAAGCCAACTGTCATGCACGTTTTTCTTGACATTGTAGAGTGTTCTCTCAGCTGGTCATTGATACAGCGTCCTGTTTGGCCTATGTACTGTTTACCACAAGAAAGAGGGGTACAGTAATTCATGTTGCTAACATAGGTGACGAACAGATTTTTGTGCTTTTTGTTACACTTGTGTGCTGCGCTGAAACATTTCCTTTGATTACACAACTTTATAAGCTTCTGAGGTGCAAAGAAGACAACTTTAACTTTGGAACGATCTGCAGTTTTCACGATATTGTGAGACAGCTTATGAATGTATGGTATGACAGCCACTTTAAGTCTGTCAGATGGAGTGATCACATGGCAACCACTCGGTGCATGCGCTTTTCAGAGTAGAGGTCATGTGGTCACTGCATCTGACAGACATAAAACTGGCCGTCATACCCTACATTCATAAGCTCTCACAATATCAAGAAAATTGCATATCATTCTAAAGTTGTGTAATCAAAGGCAATGTCACAGCACGCCACACATATGCAACAAAACACCAAATTCCGTTTGTCACCTGTGTTAGCAACGTGGTTTATTGTATCCCCCTTGTGGTAAACAGTATATAGGTCAAATGGGACACTGTATCAATCACCGGCTGAGAGAACACTCATACAATGTCAAGAAAAATGTGCGTGACAGTAGGCTTGAATGTCATTGCAGTTCGTGTGACTGTGAACCGTCATTTGCTCAGTGTACTGTTTCCAGCAGAAGCGGTGATCAACTAACACGTAAAATAATTGAGGCTGAAAAGATTTCGCGACTTGGCTCTGTGTGTATCAGCACACCTTCTGTACACTTGTCAGACAGAGTTTACTTTCTTCCTAAGGGTGCGAATTGCGCATGTGCAATGCAGTGACTGACGGCTATAAACATGGGCCAGCAAAAATAAAGCTTTTTGTTAAAGAGTTGCCGCATGTCTCTCGTCTTGACTCTTCTGTTGTTGCCTACATCTGCACTGCAATTCAGTGCCTGAACGACCGGCTACAACTACGCTACAGGTGTTGCATATCGGGAGAAGGGTTGAATATTGCTCTACACTGCAAAAGTTGTCGTTGCTATCCGCGGATGACGAATACGGAAGTTCTGGCCGTGGAAAAACCAAATTAGAACGCGAGCTTTTGGAAGCGGTGTTAATCGAAAATTCTGGACCTGATAAGTAGGTTAGCGCCACTTCGCAGGCACTTTTAAACAAAGAAATGCAACTCATGAGTAGCCACAAATAAGCTGGTTTGTTAATTCTGCTTTTGTTTCTTCTTGGGCTACCTAAACGCGAAAAACTTTGTCACTCGATTCAACCGCTCGGCCAAAACCAAGCATGAGAAGATGATTTTTTCTCCTCAGGGGCACCACATTTCGAAAGATATGCATCAAATGCATCTGAAAAGTTAATCATTTCGGTGCAATACATGCATTGTTACAAACATTACAAAAACTTGAAAAAATGTGAATGATACTTACTACCCACAGCTTCCAATTTATCGGGGCTCAATGTCGGCTTCTCAACAGCATTGCCGTCCTTCAAGCACCGACAAGGAGCCCCTGTGACGCTCCTACGCCGAGCGCCAGGGCTCCCCACATCAGTTATGCCAGTTCTTTGCAGAACAGGGAATCCCGGCGATGGCACTGGAGCAGGCCCCAGTTATCGTTGCCAATGTATACAACATTTCCTAGGTGTACCTGCAATAAAAGATGGCAGAGACACATTAAGACTGCTTACGTGTGGGAACGTGAAAGCACCTTTAGTCAACCAAATGGCTGCAATGTGACGTGCACAGTGTGACACGCACTAGGCACACCTTAAGTCAGCCAGAACCAAAGAGCTGCCGTGGCGTAAGGGAAGCGTGCTCCTTTCACACTCCAGGTTCTATTCCTACCCAGTCTGCACAACTTTCTTATTAAAGCAATTAATTTGCTTTGTTTACATGAACCTACCTAAATTTGACATTACTCCAAGCGTTTTGATGTGCTTTTATTGCTTGTGCAATAGGCCATCGGTTTTATGTCAATAAGTGCTGGTAGCAAAAAGAAATATGTCTAACCGTGCGATAAATGTAACCGGAAATGGCAGGTACGTCCAGTGGCATTAGTGTGGGGGCTGCACACAAAATTATATAGCTTACCCTGTTTCAAATTTATTTTAAAGAGCAGTTTCAGTGAGCCCAAGTAGAGTCTTTCAGCTTTTTGCAGTGCAGAAACAGGTACAGTTTGTGCCAGCCAACCAGATGAAGAGCTCTCCTAGTAACTGTCTCTAATCACCCTCTCAGCAATTAGTGATAGCCAAAGTAGAGCTTGTATCTCTACAACTGACACATGTCCCATTTCCTTAATGTGGTATTCGTCACTGATTTTGATGGTCAATTGGTTGCCATAGATGAACAATCGAAATTTGGCGCGCAGCACCAGTCGTGTCAGTGCATCGTCAAGTGGCACGAACATATTTCTCCCTTGAGTGAATTATGGTGCTCTCCTGGGCACATGTTGAGGCACCAGCCAGTCTGCCCCATGTACATTTGACTGAATATATACATGATCAAAGGAACAGACTATGCTACCCCTGACGAACACAAGACAAATTGGGTTGCATCTTTAACTCAGCAAGCCTCAATTCTCATGTGGACTGCTATGCACGCACATTTCCAGCGAAAAATAAAGTAGGCAGGATATGCACGACAGTTCACAAGTGAATTCAGAAAGGCGAGCAGGCAAGGGAGGTTTGCTTGGTTAAAGATACCACCAAATTTGTCTAGTGTGTATGAGAGGCAGCTCACTGTATTTCTTTCACACCTGGTCAAATGTACACAGAGCAGACTGGCCGGTAACTAAATGTGCCAAATAAATTCCCATATTTCACTCAAGAGACCAGCTTGCTCGTCCAGTTTGGCCGTGCATTGCCGCGATAGGACTTCAGGCTGGATTAAGATCATCTGTTTTCACCTACGGTGAAAAATTGACACGAGAGATCAGTGAGGCATACCACATAAACAAGACATGCGAGCCAGACCCCATGATCAATTCATGAAATAAAAGGCGTCCTTTCTAGATGACAAGTGATTGAAGTTAGTCTGCGCATATTTACTTTCCTTTTTACACAAATACCATTTATTGTGATTTTATGCCTTTATATTACAACTTACGCCTTCCCTCTGAACGAAATTGTGCACAACATAAGCACACATCCAGTGTTGCTATTTTTAATCCTTCCATCAAAACAAATGGTCAGTTAGCAGCAGTCATGTTGTATGGTACCCTTTTCCTCCCCATGTAAATTCTATCCTGAAAAGTTACATGAACTGACCGGCAAACTCATACGTACACTACAAATTTCACCTAGCAAACACGGCTGGTTCTTAGAAAATGCACAAATACGGTGATAGGTATCTGTTGGCATACTGTAGCAATAGTAAGTGCCAGTTAGCTTCGACACTAGACAGTTTTAGTATAGCATATGCAACTAATAGCGTACGCCTATACGCTATAGTACAGCGTACACTAAACAGCACACATTTATTACAGCTTTAGTTGGCCTGCGAGATATTCTGATCTCAGAGGCCATATGCCATCGTCGCACCTATCTCTCGACTTCACTGACAGGTGGCGCTGATTATGTCGGTTGTTTGAAGCCAGGACGGGAGTATTGCGGACTAAGATGTACCGAGTCAAGTACCAAGGTATAGACACGTTGTGCTGTGCGTGTGGAGAAGAGGAAACGGCTGAACACCTCATACTTTTCTGTAAAGGGCTTAACCCTACAGTGCAAGGCAACGGGGCTGATTTTTTCAAAGCATTGGGGTTTAGGGACAGTGAAGGCAAAATAGACTAAGCGGGTAGAAATAACCAAACAGAGGTTATCTGATTGGTGAATAAAATCAAGGCAGGGGTGAAATTTCACCCACCACAAAGTACAAAATATGTTAATAGTCATGGCTAGGTGGCATATGCCACCGCCCGGTTTAAAGGGTTCAGCCTCATCCATCCATCCATCCATCCCTCGTTAGGCTTCGTGTCATTCAAAACCAGAAGCGAT
>NC_051155.1:68544775-68590235 GCF_013339745.2 Dermacentor silvarum | reverse complement strand
ATGTTAAACAATGGTAAGCACACTGTGTGCTTACACCTATGACATATTTGGCCCATTACACTTTGAATTCTTATATGCGCAGAAGCTGCACAACAGTGTAGTGTAAACACTAAAAATTCGGAAATAAAATCCTACAGCATAGGAAACAGTTTCAAAACAAGAAAACCAAAATGAAGGGTGATAAATAGTGTGTACTAAGCAAAATTAAAATGTAACTTGCAGCCAAGCGATTGATGCAAGAAATAATACTTAACATCAGGACATGTTAGGTCTACTTTTATATAGAACACAATAAGGTGTGCATAACAGCTATGAACACAAATAAACAGCAAGTTGCATAAATATTTGGCCTATTTAGTAAGCTGTGTTGACTAATGTCGATTAACTTATCCACGAATGATACCAAGATGCTACTTTTTGGAACACGTACACTACATACACACCTGACCCGACCATCCAGATTACACGTTGCACTACGGCAGGCATAGCCAAGGGGTCTGGTGGCTCCTCCGTTATGTGGGCACTGTTATGGGTCACAGCCTCGCCACTATAAAATAAGTTCTGTGTTAACTTATAGCAGTGGCACACAGCTTTATAAAGCCGTCAAATTGTCTAGACATGCATGTAGTCACAAAAACAATGTTTGCATTATTGCAGGGTGGCAACAGAGCACAAAGTAGAAGTCACTGATGAATGTCTTGATAATGGGGACCCATTGATCACAGTAAAATTATTGACACGCAGCAGCACATAGCAAAGAAATGTTTGTTTACAAAACAATTAATTTTTTTTCATGACTCAGTTTAACTTTGCCCTGTCATGTTTAGTTACGTATAAGGTATGTCAAAACATCTTGTGTTAAAAAGTAAGTTGGACTAGTAGCAAGCTGTAATTGCATAATTTTTTCTCTAAAACTGTCGTAAACCAAAAACTTCGTAAGAAGATATTATTTACAACGTCGAGGCAAGGAAACATGGCAAGGAAACAAGTTTCCTTGGACAAGTAGATATGAAAGAAGTTTCCTTGCCATGTAAGCAAGGAAACGTCATTTCAATAAGAATCGGTGAAGAGGCAAATGAGTCGTTATTATGCAACTTCAGCAGAAAAGCGGGAGCTCACGCGCCGCACGCACATGATGAACACGATTATTTTCGAACGTTATATTTCTCATCGGAAGAAAACGCTTATCAAGATTTTTAATTTCGCATCGAAGCAATAAACTTGCGTAACTAAGTGCTGACAACCAGCGTTCAGCAAGCATCAGCACAGGTATCACTGTTGTCGCGGGACTTCTATTTCATACGCTCGCGCACGCAATGCACACACGAGAAGCTCACACAACACGCGTGTAGTTAGCCAGCATGATTACTTACCTTTTGAATGGTACGACGCGGTCGCGAAGCGCTCTCCAAGTTTCCGGTGCTGCGTCGACGATGTTACTCCCCGCATACATGCCGCTGCGTAGTGGACGAGCTGATGCGCGCTAACACACATTTCTTTGCGACGTCCACCCAACTTTCCAGAACGAGAACAAAGAAACCGCACTCCACGGCATAAAATCGTTGGGCCACATTTGCCGGGCGCGCCACGCATACGGCGAGTTTGCAGCATGACACAAGGTATCTTCAGGCACTTCTGTGCACGCTAACTGCGACCCACTTCATAACAGCAAACACAAAAACACACGATCAAGAAAACGCGACGCTCGTAGCACCCCGCACATACGACCGCCATCACAGAACACGGAGGAAATACAATAGCGCCACCTGCATACTTGTGAGAATGCTGTGGCCTCTGTGATGACAAAAATATTAACCAGTACACTCACATACTAAAATTTTGTGCCGGGTTACACACAACTACGTATAGATGTTGCGAGACAAAATAACCATAGAACAATCTATATTTTACACTATAGTTTAGCGTAGGAAGAAATTTTAAAGCGTATTTTACCTTTGAATTGCTTCCGCCGTCTGCAGCCAGCATAAGCATGGCCTTCGAGATTAGCTTACGTTATACTTATCAAGCTGTCGCTGTGGCCTCATTTGAACGGTTTGGGCTATCTCGAAGCTGTCTCGAAGCCAATCCATGACGTTTAGCGATGCTGCCTACTTTTCCTACGCCGTCACTTAGTTTAAGATAACTTTCTGATGTCGTCAACATGAATTGTAGCCTCAGGAATTGTTGACACGTTATCGGAGGTACAGATGTGCAGTGTTCGATGTTTCCGTGCGCGCTGTGACTCTTTCAGGCGGAAAGGATCAAATCCACGAGGGTTGATAGCTCGTGTGGCGCAGGTTACACCCTTATCGTCCGCATTTCCTTTCGTGTCGGTGTGTTGAATGTGCGCGGGTTTTGCTCCTGTCGTCCGTACCTTCTGTGTTTATAGTGCGGCTCGCGAAGATTCCTCAAAAAAAAAAAAGAAAGTCTGCAGCGTGCATGTGTCCTGTGTGGTGTGTGAAACAAATGTGCGCTGGTGTACTATGTGTTTGCAGCCCTATTGGTGGCTTATAGTCCTTTGCTCTAGTGCTGTTTCTATGATGTAAACCATACGTGAACTGAAAAAAATGCACTCTTTTTCAAATGGACAAGTAGATATGATCTGTGTGTATCCACTGTGCAGTGTGCATGTGTTCGTCATTTTTATGCAGCTCGTATCATGGGGCTTGGGCCTATTCATGATGGCCCTTGCTTAATGTTTCCACCTTTAGGGGCATGTGGCGTGCAAGCAGTCACAAAGTTTTGTGCATTTGGTGTGGAAGAAAGGAATACTTTTATGCGTAACTTTGTCTAATATAGGTGAACCGTTGCAACAATTAGCATTTTTTCCATGTGAATGCTTCTGCCATTTGATATAATTTGTAGCAGTTCTTATCTGTGGAGAAGCACAATAAACATAATTTAACATGGTGTTCCTTAGAAGATACTAATTACTGCATAACCACTATACATCTCCATACCTCACTGTATGATAAAGATGAATGTTCAGTTGAAAATGAAAATGTCTTGTAGTTGCATGAACGTATACATGCGAAATGCTACAGCAGCCTGGCATCACATTAATGTCAATATTGGTGACATCCGGCAACGTTCTGGGAACGTGCTGTTTTGTAACGTTGCTACATTGTTACCATTTACATGTTAAATTGATGTTTACATGCAACGTTGACACAACGTGGGTGTGAGGACGTTGCTGTGACATTTATTTATGACATCACTTGAACGTACAGCTGGCAACGTACATTCAACGTTGAGGTTGGCTGTTTAACGTTGCCTGACATTTGTTACAATCAGGCAACGTTTACGCTACGTTCTGTGTTACTTGGGACACTTCATCATCAATGCAGGCACTAACAACCTCAACACACACAACGCCACGGAAACGATCGAGCCCATGAACGACGTAATACGCACCATACAAACAGCTCGCCCAAACGCACACATAACCGTGACAACGGTTGCTCCCCGCCTACAAAACAAACACCGACCACTAATCCACCAAACTAACAAGCTCATGAAACACAATGAGGAAATGAACAAACTCAACTCGTTAATATTTAACTTAGAACACGTCCACAAGAACGTCGACACAATGCACCACGCAGAAATACACGAAGCACCGCATGAACACCTAGCTTGGGATGGCTTCCATCTGAACCCCAGACGAATACATCTAGCTTCCGAAAACATCAAATCCTTTATTAAGGACAAGTACAGAAAAACACTCTGTAAATCTAACCCTACCGACACTGCCACCCCGCACAACACAAGTGCAACAGTCACTTCGGGCACACAGAAAACTCATTGTGAAACGAGCCACCGCGCACATGTTATTCCAAAGACGAAATCAACGGCAGTGCAAACAGACACAACTGTTACAGGCAACACGAAATCCATAACCGACGCATTCACACAGACACACACACGCTCGCCTGCACCCGCAACGGCAGTACAAACAGACACAACTGTTACAGACAACACAAAATCCGTAACCGAAGCATTCACACAGACACCCACACCTTCGCCTGCACACGCAATGGCAGTACAAACAGACACAACTGTCACAGACAACACAAAATCCATAACCGAAACATTCACACAGACACCAACACGCTCGCCTGCCCACGCAAAGACTCAAACAGAAACAGAGGTGGAACTAAGTGAGGCATGCGGAAACAAACCCGCTAAACAGAAGCAAACGACACGCAAATCTACCCGCCAAAAGGCAAATAAATGACAGTCATTGAAAGTTAATAACCACTCTCAGCCACGCAGTACAGAATTTCTGCAGGCCAGAAAACTTACCAAGAAACGTGTGAGTTACACTTTTCATCTGAAAACGTACACAGACTGCACACAGAACAATATAATCCCCAAGGGACTAACCCTGAAGCCTATACCAGCTCTAGGAACACTCCCACCCCATCATCGTGCAAACTGGCAGACAACATTAAACAATGCCTCCTTCTCACTTTTGAATATACTCACGGAACACTGCGAAGAACAACTGGAAAGTTTTAACCATAGACTTCAGAACATAGCTCTGACACCAGATGAGACGAAAGATTTAGAACAGTACCACGAAGCACAGGTCTCGAAAACTGGTTCAAAAACGGAGGAAGAAAGCGAACTTCAATCAGAAAACAACCTTCCAGGCAAACGGCTACCTCACGCCAACAAAAGGGAGCTCGAATCTACAAATAGCAGACGTGGCTGAAGGCTCCCCAAAATTAAATCAGTCTAATGTTGTAGATATTTCAAAAACATTAAGTAGGGAAGAAATAGACGTACTTAGCAAGGGCCTAAACTTTTGTCCCACGAACAACACAATAAATGAATTTGAGCTTCACAAGGATCTTTCGGAATTTTCCCGACGAATGCGGATAAGACATTTTTTCGCCGACAACAACGCACCAGACACCGGGACGACCCCACTTAGAGCCCAATCTACTTGGACTCCTGAACCAGAACAAGCCATAGAACTCGACCTATACCTCAAAACTGTTACTAAAGAAATTATAAGCCAATCCAAGACAGCTAAGCGACCTAAAAACATAACTTCATCAGAGAATCGTATCATTTCAAATCTTAGTTGCCGGAACGACATTGTCATTAAGGAAGCAGATAAGGGTGGAAGTATAGTTATTTGGCCGATAGATAAGTACAAGCACGAGGCTTACAGACAGCTAAACAACCCTGAACATTACCGTAAGCTAGACAATGATCCGACGTTACCATACACACTGAAAATTACCAACAGGCTGAAATCACTTTTGGATGATGAATTGACAACACCGTCAGAATTCAAATTTCTTAAACCAAGCAACAAAGCTGCAGGACGCTTCTACCTCCTTCCGAAAATTCATAAAATTCCACCCACTGAACTTCACACCGCTAATATCCCAGGGCGTCCGATAGTATCGAACAACAACACCCCGACAGAAAGCCTCTCCACATTTCTTAACCACTTCCTTGGTGACTTTCCGAAAACACTTGCGTCATTTGTACAAGATACCCCCCATCTACTCAGAATTATAGAGGACATTAATACTAAAGGCACACTACCGCAAAACATAATTCTCGCAACACTAGACGTCACGGCCCTATACACCAACATTCCAATCCCTGATGGTTTAAACTCGATAAAAGAAACGCTGTCCAAACACAATGCACAACACTCTATTGAAGTATACTTGTCTCTTCTTGAACTAGTTCTGACATATAATTACTTCGAATTTGAGGAAAATTACTATCTACAAATACATGGGACAAGTATGGGCACACCTTTTGCACCAACCTACGCCAACATATTTATGGGTACTCTAGAAACGGATTTCCTATCTCGTTGCACGCACAAGCCCCACACATACCTACGATACATAGACGATATATTCATAATATGGGAACATGGTCAGGAAAGTTTAGATAACTTTGTAACTTTCCTAAATTCTTTTCACACAACAATAAAATTCACGTCGGAATCTTCAAATGAGCGCATAAACTTTCTGGACACAACAATATATATTGATAATGGGACACTAAAGACAACGCTGTATAGAAAACCTTTTGATAAACAACAGTACCTAGACTATACAAGCCACCATCCCAGACATTGCAAACAAGGTATCTTTAAAGGCCAAGCCACACGACTTCGTCGCATTTGCGTTGAAAACCATGACTACATAGACAGACTCGATCACCTTAAGGAAACCCTATCAAGCAGGAACTACCCGAACACTGCCCTTCAGAAAGCCTACACCGCTGCAACCAAGCTTGATCGAGCCAAGGTCCTCAAACCCCGCCCTAAGATCACAAGGACAACAACGCCTCTTCTTACTAATAAATTCTCAAACGCACTCCCCAACGTGAACAATATCCTCAGGAAATACCACCCAATTCTCACCAGCAACCAGAAACTTAATAAGATCTTTCCCGACCCGCCCAGAGTAGCCTACAGACGGAACAGTAATTTCAAGGACATTCTTGTACACGCCAAACTAAGGACAAAGACGAAGCCAACATCCGGTCCCTGTGGCCGCTCCGGGTGTTCCACATGCAAATATATTCAATCTACTACTACAGTAAAAAGTACAGCGTCAGATTACATTCACAAGGTAACTGCGAATTTCACCTGCACGTCAAGCAACGTAGTCTACTGTCTAGAATGTGCCACTTGTAACAAGCAATACATAGGTGAGACTGGACAAGAAATGCACACGAGACTCAACGGCCATCGCGCAGATACAAAACACAATTTACCTAAAGCAGTAGCCAGCCACTTCAATGAGCACGGCCATATATTTGATGAAGCAAGACTCTATATACTGCAAACAAATTTTCGTTCACCTCGCGAGAGAAAATATACAGAATCATACCTCATACACAAGTTTAAATGCCTGCACCCCACGGGGATGAATTTATCGCGTGGCAACTTAGAATCGCTAAAAGCAGTAACATAAACCTTAAATTGTTATACCATTAACAAACGCGCATAACAAGTTAAACCTCCAGCTAATCTCGATGCTCAACCTCACCTATTCTTTCATTTCCAGTTCTTCACTGCATCTCCCCTACCACTCAATTTATTATGCTCCTCCATGCTTTTAGTCATTGATAAACCATACGAACGCTTTTCCAGGTACACCTGTCCCCTCAGTGTTCATGTTTCAAATTATATTTCTTCCGCTGTCACTCACCTGTGCCGGTTTTTTTTTCCCTCAACCTCACCTATTCTTCCATTTCCAGTTCTTCCCTGCATCTCCCCTACCACTCAATTGATTGTCGTCCTCCATGCTTTTACGCATTGATCAACCATACGAGCGCTTTTCCAGGTACACCTGTCTCCCCCCCATGTTTAAATTCCTGATTATATTTTTTCTACACTGTCACCCTCCTGCGCCGGGTTTTTTTTTTCTTTTCTTTTTTTTTTCTCAAACGCGCGTTTTTTTCTCGTTTTTTTTCTCCACACGAGATCCACACCGAGACAGTCCAAAATTCCCAGACGCCAGGATACCTTTTTCGGCGTCTTGACCACACAAGGTCTCGCCAATTCTGTATACCGCCGCGACGACGCCTAGGGCGAACTAGTGAGGCTAACGTCCCTTGACGGACCAAGCTGCTCCCTGTCAACCACAATATTACCCGATGCCTTGATGCTACGCTACTCAAGTCATGCTTTCAACTCGTATTGTGACCTGCACACTGACCGGCTCTTCAGGGACCCCAAACGCACGCCGACCACGACTCCTCCGGACGCTCACTCGCCTCTCGCTCCCCCAACCCCCCTCTGACGGTGTTTCTTCTTTTTTTATGTATATATATATATATATATATATATATATATATAATTTTTTTGCCACTTTCTCGCTCTCCCGCTCTTGTCCCCTCGTCTTAGAAACCGCGCCTAGCCAGTCAAGCGCCGGCGCTCATTTTGTTTTCAGTTTCTCCCTTTACAGACAGCCACAGCGGACATCGACGTGGCGTCACTCCACTAACCCTTTAAAACTAACCCGCCGAGGATGACGAGGCCGCCTTTGACGAAGATAGGTCCTCCTATCGAAACGTTGGCCAGCCTTTCTGAGGCACCTTATCCCTGTTTATAATCCTTATTCATCGCCGTCTTTTTTGTTTCATAGGAAAACCATTTGGTGCATTTTAGAGCGGTGCTCAGTCGTTTTCCTGAAGCTGGACGGACCGTAAAGTCCGAGAAGAGCTGTCTTCAAACGGCGACCGTGGACTACCTAGGTCACAACATAGGTCGAGGTTTTAGGAAACATAGTGAGGTTAAAATATCAGCAGTGGCAGACTATCCTCTAGCGGAAACTAAGACGGACATTTGGGCATTTTCAGGCTCGCAGAGTATTATAATCATTACAATCAGGATTAGTCAACTTTGGCAAGCCCCCCGACTGATGCTCTCCGCGGGACAGAACCGTCAAACGTAGTCGGGGAGGAAAAGAAGGAAGCTGCCTTCTTAAGCCTGAAGGCTGTATTGATTAGCTGACCGGCTTTGTGAGCTCCTGAATTTGACCGAGAATTCATGGTCCAGTGTGATGCGAGTGATCGAGAACAAGGTGCCGTTCTAGGGATGACGACGGTAACGAACATCCCGTGCTATATCTAAGCCGAAAATTGAGCTCTCGTGAGATGGCATACTGCGCGGTGACTAGGTGCACCACACGAAGCTTTGATCACAGCTTCAGAGAACATGCAAAAGCGCTTTCCGAGCTGATTAAGCTATGTCCAAACGGCGCAAGCAGCGTGTACGGTGCTTGTTCTAAAAGCGGGGCTAAATATGTATTCCAAGCTATCCAAACATTCCGCTCATGAATTAAGTCAGGATTAGTGTGTTTTGCTTTTTGTTCTTTATTCGGCAAATATTTTGAAAGAGTGGCTTGTCAGTTTCTGACTCAGGGAAGTTCCTCGGTGCGGCCACTATCTGATTATTTTCTGCCTAATCACTCACGGGTGTGCTCAGTTCCGATGGATTTCTTCTTGCTGCGCACAAGGCTTGAAACGTAGCTGTTTTGGACATTGTAACACCTTGTAGCAAATATATATTAGAGATAGTAACTCGCTTACTCTTGTGGACCGTCACGAAACATTCAGCTTCGACCACTCGTGCGCCATCGGTGTAGTCCGTCATTTATTGTGCGTATGCAGTGCGCATATATTCAAGTGTGCGCCCATTCACTTATTCTTGATACGTCGAGGATAGAGTGGGCATAAGTTTACCTGCCATTTGAGACAGATGTGTTAAGATAACGTGCGCGAAACTTACCATGACAGGAAGCGGCGCTACTCCCTTTGTCATTGTTTAACGAGTGGTACTCACTCTTGACGACGTTCTGGGGATGAAGCCCTTTCTCTGAAGGTTAGTGATACAATGCTGGCGGATTAGCAAATGTCTGTATCCTCGAGGAAAGCCTTGCATCTCGAAGG
Organism: Dermacentor silvarum; assembly: GCF_013339745.2. Taxonomy (NCBI): domain Eukaryota; kingdom Metazoa; phylum Arthropoda; class Arachnida; order Ixodida; family Ixodidae; genus Dermacentor; species Dermacentor silvarum. The sequence goes on along the minus strand of NC_051155.1, from coordinate 68,580,794 downwards.
GCCGGTAACACGTCCGGACAGTTGCAGCAGCGGTCCGCGAACTTGGCCACACAGATTCATTTCGTTCCTTAACATGCCAGTCACTATTTTTGCAGCCAACTACTGCACACGTCTTCAATACACATTGTTTATTCTAGCATGATTGGAGCACAGTGTATCACCGAAAACTCACTTGCATTTCCGACAGCTGATCGCAGAGAAGCAAGGTAGAAGCGGTGATGGTTTCGTATTCGTGCGCGGTCGCTGAGGAGAAGCATGGCGCGCCGCCGTTAGCGCCATCTCGTTTCTCTAAAACAAACTGCTCGGCGAAAAGGGTCAATAGTCGGGTACAACTTTAGAAGGCAGCGGCATTTGCCCCTCAAAGGCGGATGCACACGAGCCTACACCAATAGGCGCGCACTTCAGGTGACGTCATGAGCCAGTAGGCCGGTGGCCCTGCCGACGGAGCACATGCCTAACATGGCCGCCATTCCTTAAACTGAGCCGAGTCGCGTCAGCTCTGTGCGTCTCCCTTCGTCAGAGTGAATTCGAATTGTTTGCGGTGGTCTGTCATGCCGGAAATATGATTGTGAGCTTACGATGCACAATTTGCGCCGCGTGCGTTTGTTCTGAGCCGTGAGCCGGCGAAAAAAAGATTGCAGCGAACATCGGTGACACTGCGCTGCACTCCGTCTGGAAACAGCATCCCGCGGCGACATACCGCTGCAAACAAACATCGTGCTTGCTTGTTACATGGTGTTTTGTTTTGCTCCTAAGTGAAGTTGAGGACGAGGAGAGTTTGCCAATGTTTGGTACCTACGGTGAGCGGCGGCTGTGTTTGTGAACTGTGCCCCTGCGTTTCTCGAAGGTCGTGGCGAAGTGATGGAGCAAAAGCATTATCAGGATAAATGAGAAAAGCGTCCGCGGATGAAACCAACTTACGAGTTTCTCAACAGAAAAGATTCGCGAAAGCAACCTCCAACGCGAAGATTCGTTGTTGCCACCTCAGCGCGCAAACGACCGATCGTTGGCAGCAGTGTGATAAGATAGCCGAGCGTCTAGCAGCGTCGTTCGAGTGTTGTGTAGCAGCGTCGATTGATTGCTTTCCACCAATGCTAACAATCAGTGGCTTAACACGCGCTGCTTGAGCGAATGTCATTGGATTATTAACGGTCAGGCGTTTGGGAGCAGTGTTTGTTTGCTTAATGTCAGCCTCAGTGCTAATATATATTTTGACTGATACACTGGTGCCGTTACAAGGGAGCTTGTCATGAATTTGCGTCGCTGTGTGGGGGAACTTTTCGCTCACTGCACGCGCCAGCTGTATACAGAATGGCTGCTGTGACACAATCACGAATAAGTTGTGCTACCAGCGCTCGACTTGCTTTCTCACAACACAGCTTTGCGCTGCTTTTCGGTTGTCGTCATATGTCGCTACTAAAAAATTCCTATCACAGTGAAGGCAACAGAGCCAATATGTACATAGTACGACAGAGTAGGCAAAACTGCTTGTGAACTGACTCCTAATAGTTCTACTCGCGTCAAAGTTAAATTTGTGTGCGTGTTTTCTTGTGTGTTTGTGTATATTTGTTACTTTCCCCTTTTTCGTACTTTAGATCTTAGTTTTCGCGCTCGCGTTTGTGGACATGTGTGCGAATATGTGAGTGCTTCCGTGCGTGTATGTGTTTATTCCTATTTCTGTCCTTTTATTTTTGCGTTTGTTCTTGTAAGCATGCTGCAGCCACATCTTTCTTTACAATTCCATTAACTCGTCTCATTCAAAGCACCAAGTCCTGTGAATAGCAGGGCTGGCCTCATCGATGTCATGAATGGCTTTCTCTCTCGTCAACCTTGCTTCCTCAGTCTGCCGTCTTGCTTTGTTTTCTCCTAATATTCTGACCTTGCTTCTTGTGCTGTTGCCGCAACGTGATTAACCAACTTCCACTAAAGAAAGTTCTATCAGCTGGGACAACAGAAACAATGACAGATACAAAATGTTAAAAGCATCACGTGGCTTGCACAGTTACTTCGTCTCTTACCTCTGTTAATGTGTTTATGCATTAGTGCATACGGCAGCTTGCCAGAAGTGCACATGAAAGGGTGCCATATTGTGAAATAGCACCTTGCTATGTGGTTGCATTCAGTCTTAATAAACAGATGGTTTCGCTGACCGTCACATGTGTTGGTACACATATATAAATTGTGCAGTGGGGTATCATTTCCTGTATTGACGTTTTCATCATTACACACGCAGTTTTCTAGTGAACGGAGTCCAGCAAAGCAGTGCTGTGAGAGCTTTTGCAACTTTCACCACTTATTACTTCACCAATATCACTCTCTGAATCTGTCCGTCACTTCGCCTATGGCTTGTAATGAACGAAGTGACTCACTAAAACACGTTTCACTTTGCTGATCTAAAGGTGTCTATTGGAAGAGCTCGGAGCAGCGCAACGTCGACGGGCAGGGCAGTTACAATTTCGAAGCACGAGAGCCGTTGCTGAGCGAGAGCGCTCGACCCACTAGCGTTTAGATCCAGTAGCACTGAACCCACTAGTGTCTGTCTTCTTTGCTACAATCACCGCCGGGAACGATAAGGGAGCCGCCCGGCGACCTAACAGCTCGTCACGATGAGCGCGTCGAAGTAACGCTTTAGACGGTCGACATGGACAATGTCTCGTCCACGGCGGCGCATGTCTGAAGATGGCTCAACTGGTTCTATAACGTAGTTGACAGGACATGCGCGTTTGAGAACACGATAAGGGCCTTCATACTTCGGGACCAGTTTTGATGAGAGGCCAGGGGCAGTCAAAGGGACTGAGAGCCACACGAGCGCTCCCGGATTGAAGGTGACCGTGGAATTGGCGGCACCGCGAGTGCTCCTGGCGCTCTTGATCATCGGAAGTAAAGGCCCGTGCTTGGTCGCGGCACTCTTCTGCATGCCTGACCGTGGCAGAAATAGGCATACACTCGGATGCATCCAGCCGGTACGGTAGAATGGTGTCGATGATGTGCGAAGGGTGTCAACCATACAGTAAGAAATAGGGTGAAAATCCAGTGGTGCTCTGCGTAGTGGTATTATACGCGTAGGTCACGAAGGGCAGAATGGCGTCCCAGTTCGTGTGGTCGGAGGTGACGTACATTGAAAGGATGTCGCCGAGTGTACGGTTGAAGCGTTCTGTGAGGCCATTCGTTTGAGGGTGGTATGCCGTAGTCGTACGATGAACAACGTGGCACTCCTTGAGAATCGCTTCAAGTACTTCCAACAGGAAGACGCGTCCGCGATCGCTGAGCAGTTCTTGAGGTGGACCATGCCGCAGGATGAATCGGCGAAGCAGGAATGATGCAACATCGATCGCTGTAGCTGCTGGGAGAGCGGCGGTTTCGGCGTATCGCGTAAGGTGATCTACTGCCACAATGTCCCAGCGGTTACCAGCCTACGTCAAGGGAAGTGTCCCATACAAATCGATGCCAACGCGCCCGAACGGCCGGGTAGGGCAGGGCAGAGGCTGCAGACCAGCTGGCGAGAGCTGGGGCGAAGATTTCCGGCGCTGGCAGTCGGGGCATGAGTGAACGAACTTTTGAACGTAGTTGTACATTCCTCGCCAGAAGTAGCGTTGTCGGAGGCGCTGGTAGGTTTTCAAAAGTCCTGAGTGTGCACACTGTGGATCAGAGTAGAACGATGCGCAGATCTCAGAACGGAGGCTTCGAGGTACTACTAATAACCACTGGCGGTGGTGTAATTGCGTCGGTAAAGCAGGTCGTCACGAATGGAGAAATGGCGAGCTTGACGGCGTAACGCACGAGAGGTTGGCGGCGATGACGGGTCAGCAAGGAAGTCTATGATGGAGGCAATCCTGGGGTCCTTGCGCTGCTCGGAAGCGATTGTCCCAATGTCGACGGAAGAAACGTCAAGCTGGGATAGTGAGCAGCAGTCATTGTCGTCAGGCAAGGGAGAACGTGAGAGGGCGTCAGCGTCAGCATGCTGACGTCCGTTGCGGTACAGCACGCGGATATCGTAACCCTGTAAGCGAAGCGCCCAGCGGGCGAGACGGCCTGAGGGATCCTTCAATGACGACAGCCAGCATAGTGCATGGTGGTCCGTGACGACATCAAATTGGCGACCATACAAATAGGGCCGGAACTTAGTAATCGCCCAGATGATTGCCAGACATTCTTTTTCCGTGACGCTGTAATTGGTCTCGGCTTTAGTAAGCGTACGGCTTGCATATGCCGCAACATAATCAGGAAACCCTTCTTTGCGCTGCACTAGGACAGCGCCGAGGCCAACACCGCTGGCATCTGTGTGTACCTCAATAGGTGCCGTTGGGTCGTAGTGGCGCAAAATGGGTGGAGACGTCAGTAAACGACGGAGCTTAGTGAACGCCTCGTCGCACTCGGACGACCACGATTGGAGGGGTCCGTTGCTTCCAAGGAGCTTCGTCAGGGGTGATATAACGGCGGCGAAATTGCGAATAAAGCACCCGAAGTAGGAACACAAGCCTACGAAACTGCGTAGTTCCTTGACGGACGTTGGTTTAGGGAATTCAGCGACGGCACGAAGTTTAGCTGAATCGGGGAGGATTCCATCCTTCGAGACGACGTAGCCTAGTATCGTGAGCTGCCGCGCTGCAAATCGGCACTTGTTTAGGTTCAGTTGGAGGCCAGCGTTTGCTAAGCACGTCAAACACGCCGTAGGCGTTGAAGGTGCGTGGTGAAGTCAGAGGCAAAAACAACAACGTCGCCGAGATAACGTAAGCACGTGTGCCACGTCAAACCGCGCAGAACTGTGTCCATCATGCGTTCAAAGGTTGCTACCGCTTTACAAAGTCCAAACGGCATGACGTTAAATTCGTATAAGCCGTCGGGTGTAACAAAGGCTGTCTTCGGCCTATCGACGTCAGCCATGGGTACTTGCCAATATCCGGAGCGTAAATCTAGCGATGAAAAGAATTCTGCTCCTTGTAGGCTATCGATAGCGTCATCGATTCGCGGCAGCGGGTATACATCTTTGCGAGTGATCTTGTTCAGGCGCCGATAGTCTACGCAGAACCGTACCGAGCCGTCTTTTTTCGTAACAAGGACGACAGGAGATGCCCATGGACTGTTCGAGGGTCGGATAACTTCGCGGCGAAGCATATCGTCCACTTGCTCATTAATCACACGACGTTCTGTGGCAGAGACAGGATATGGGCGTTGCCGCAATGGCGGCGGGGAGCCGGTGTCAATATGGTGCGTGACAGCAGACGTCCGGCCCAGGGACGGTTGCCCAACATCAAAAGCAGAACGAAATTCTTCTTCAGCTCAGCGTTCTCAGCAGAAGCTGAGAACGCTGAGCTGGGGTGAGACCATCGTCAATTGATGAATCGAACACACCTGTAGGCAAAGGGTCGCACGTAGAGAGAGAGAACCGAGCGTGTTGTAACTGGCGCAGGATGTGGCTTCGGGAACATTCGTAATTTGTACGTCGTCGATCACCTCCACATGGCCAAGACATTCGCCTTGAAGCAGCATCACGGGCTATGAGAAGGGGTTACAGACGAAAATAGCTGTGGAGCCCTGTTTGACGTTCACAGTCGCAAAAGGTAGCAGCAGACCTTTTCGAGTATAAAAGCGGCCAGACGGAGAAAGTAGTGCGACGGCGTCAGAGAGGCTGCTGCAATGCATTGAGACAATCACTGACGAGTTGGGAGGAACGCTGGTGTCGTGCCTGACGAGAAGTTTGTTCGCAAAAGAAGCATTATCGGCAGGCGTCATATCTGAGATCGGTGACAGTTCTAGCTCGGCCCGTGCGCAATGAATAACAGCATTGTGGCGGACGAGAAAGTCCCACCCCAGGATAACTTCGTGGGAGCACTAAGAAATCACAATAAATTCCATGGCGTATACAACGTCCTCGATGAGGACACGAGCGGTGCACGCCGCTAGCGGATGAATACGCTGTGCGCCTGCTGTGTGGAGGGAGAATCCGGCAAGGGGCGTCGTGAGCTTTCGAAGGAAGCGACAAAGCTTTGCGTCCATAACTGATACAGCGGCTCCGATATCCACGAGGGCATATGTGCGCACACCGTGAACTAACACGTCTATCACATTGGTCGGGCTACGTTGAGGACTTTCGCGTTTCGACGGCGTCACAGCCCTTGCCTCATGGACTGCGACGATTAGTTTTCCTCATGCCGAGCTACGGGACGAGGCCGCATCGGTGATGGGGAGCGTCGGCGTGGAGAAGGTGAGCGGCGGATGTTGGCAGACCGGTGGAATGGTGGTGCCGCAGCCCGAGGTTCGTCGTCGTAATATGAGCGCGGAGAACCCACCATAGCACTTGGCGCATATGGTGTAGCGCTAGGTGATTGCACGCGACTACAGTGGCGTGCGACGTGGTCTGCGTAGCCGCCCGCAAAACATATCGGCCGATTGTCCGCCGTACGCCACCGGGTCGCTGCGGCAGGTCCCATCCATGTGGGAGGACGCGCTGGACGTGGCGGCTGGTGAAGTGCTTGCACGGCAGGCTGTTGTCGGGGCATAGCGAGGACTTCGGCGTAGGTGAGAGGTCCCCGTTGGGGTTGAGGCTGGGTAATGACTTCCGCGTAGCTCAGTGGCACAGTCGTCGGGATCTGTTGGGGCCTGGCCATGACTTCGACGTAGCTGTGAGGCGCAGCCACAGGAGTGCGCTGGTGGTGCTCAGGCAAAACCTCGTGCAGTTCTTGCGCTATGACGCGGTGAAGCGGAGGCGCAAAGCTTGGCGTTGGCGCGTGTACCGGCTGCGGCTGTGCCAAATCCATCAATGATAGTGGCCGGGCAACTTCGTCGAGGCCGAACGCCTTCATTTCTGCAAGCAAAGCTGTCTGGTCGGACATGGCAGCCAAACCAGCGAGGTGTTCGTCACGCGGTAGAGATCGACGGGTCAGGGATCGCTGCCTGCGGAGTTCTTCATAGCTCTGGCACAGTGTGATAATTTCGGCCACAGAGCGAGGACTTTTGGCCAGCAACATCTTAAAGGCGTCGTCTTCTATGCCGTTCAGGATGTTGCAAATTCGATCAGACTCCGCCATGGTCGAATCGACTTTCCTGCAGAGGTCCAGGACATCTTCAATATAACAGGTGAATGTTTCTCCTGGCTGTTGAGCTCGTTCTCGCAAACGTTGCTCGGCACGCAGCTTGCGAACAGCAGGGCGACCAAACACATTGGCGAGGGAAGTCTTAAATTCGGACCATGTCTGGAACTCTCCTTCATGGTTGTTATACCAAAGGTTGGCCACTCCAGCGAGGTAGAACAGAACATAGCTCAGTTTGGCCGCGTCGTCCAACTTGTTATGGGCGCTTACCCTGTCGTACGCCGTGAGGCATTCGTCCACGTCAGTGTCGTCCGCTCCAGTGTAGATAGGAGGGTCGCAATGACGAGGCACCCCGGGACACGCAGTGGGTGCGGCAGGAGGTGTTTGCTGGGAGCCGTCTTGGGGCATGGTAGATGGTAGGGTGCGGGTCCGGAGTTCCAGGATGATTGTCTGAGGTTACCCAGCACACTCCACCAATTCTAAAGGTGTTTATTGGAAGAGCTCGGAGCAGCGCAACGTCGACGGGCAGGGCAGTTACAGCTTCAAAGACCGAGAGCCGTTGCTCAGCGAGAGCGCTCGACCCACTGGCGTTTAAATCCAGTAGCACTGAGCCCACTAGTGTCTGTCTTCTTCGCTACACTGAGCATTTTTGCGGTATGTAAATATGACAAAAAATGCTAGCAAAGTTAATCACGTTAATAATTGTGCTTGCATTCGCGTTACTTGCCCGACTCAGATTAATAATTAAGAATTGGCTATGACAACATTTCAATTTTCAGTGCATACTGCTAACGGAGCCATAAAGCGTGCTCCGATTACTGCTATTTCACTATGGGGCTCGTCAAACTCGACGGTGGCTGCCTGAATAAGAATTTGGGCCTCACTAAGCTAATGATGTTTTATAATTGTTCTCTTACTTCCATTACTTGTGAGAGCCAGATAACCAAAATAAACAATGCAACCACATGAATGTGCTTTGGCGTGAGAGCTGCTAATAGTGGATGTCAGTTTCGTGTTGACTACTGCTATTTCACCAGCACTGGCTATGACATGACTGATTTTCAGGGCAGACTGCTAACAGAACCGTAAAGCGCGCTCTGACTACTGCTATTTCACTATGGAGTGCGTCAAACTCGATGGTGGCTGCCCGAATGAGCATTTTGAGCCCGCCAACGATAATCAGGGTTAACAATTGTGTTTCACTTCAGATATGCCAGCATTTAATGTGTTTCTATGCCACTTCCTAAATCGAGCACGATGTCTGCAGGACGTTGCTTATCAGAATTGAGCTTCTATTATAAGGAAAACGCCATAAATTGAACTGCTTATTTATTTGAGAGGTCACTGAATGGATGGTTGAATGTTGCGAACCCACTGGCAAAAATTTGGTAGCCCTAATAAGGCCTCTTCTTTCGTTAATAAGAAGCCGTTATGCTTCGTCGAGCGGCTCAATGCCAGACAGCTCCCAGTCGGAGTCGCTTTCTTCAGTGTCATCTTCACCCTGCTGGAGATGATGGGTTGAATGTGCTCCCTCCCAGGCGTGTCAAGTCTGAACTTTGCCTCCAAGTCCATCACATGCTGAATGCTCTTCCTCCAGTCTTCTGCCGTTACCTGCTTGATTTTCTCCCTCAAGATGACGTCGACCGTGGACAGCTTGAAGTCCCTGTTGTCCGCAGCGATGCCATTTTTGGCCTTGGCCCACACAAGCTCAATGGGATTAAATTCGCAGTGGTACGGCGGGAGCCTGAGTACAATGCAACCGGCCCTTACAGCTGTGTTGTCTACGATGTAGCTCAGAAAGCGTGACTTTACAGATGCCACCAGCTCAAGCAGCTGCTTCTTTATCATCCTTTCACCGTAGGTGATGTTCGTGCTTGTGAGCCACTCCTGTATCTTTTCCTTCTTCCAGGCCGTCGTCGGCAATTTCTCTTCTCGCCGGCTATGGTAAGGTGCATTGTCTAAAACAGTGCCGCTACCAGCTGGCAACTTCCGTTGAACGTCATTGAACCAGCCCTCAAAGCGATTGCCGTCCATTTCCTCGTGTTAGTCGCCTGTATTTTGGCATCGGAATACATCCAAGCAGCCGTCGACGAAGCCATCCTCGCTGCTGATGGGCGTCACGATCAGGCGCTGACCTTACCCAGAAGGTTGTTTTAGACCCGTCGTCAGGCCATTTGCTCGAGCGAACAGGCGTGCTGGCTTCTGCACGACGGTGTCTGTCCACACGATCGACCGAGTGTGTCCCGCCGTCACCCATGTCTCGTCCAGGTAGAAGATCTTTCGGCCTTACGCCCGGTAGCGCTCCACGTCACGGAGGTAGCGATTCCGCCAATCGGTGATGTCATCCCGGTCGATAAGCAGCGAGTTGCGCCTTCTCTTTTCATGCTTGAAGCCGATCTTGGCAAGCAGGCGACGCACAGTACACCGCCTTAGTGATGGGAGTTCCATATATACGCTCCGAAAACTCAGTAGTTGTCTTCTCGACCGTCGGTATCTCGTTGTGGCGAAAGAAATCGTGCACACATGACCTCAGCGCGCACAACGTGAAGCTGTCAAACTTCGCGCTGCCTCTTCTCTTCTCCGCATTGCGTGGGCGCTTTCGCGAGGGCGTCGTCAGTTTGCCACCCAACAAATTCCTCCCTCACCCTGAACACAGTCCTTTCGCTGACACCGAGCATGTCGGCGACAAACTTGCTCGTGACCTCCACGCTGCGTTCAGGCTGCCTATTACTCCAAAACGTGTATAGCAGTGGAAGATCATGTTGCGTGAATCGCTGTTCAGGATGTGGCCACTCTTGTTCTTGCCGAGGCTCCTTGGTGGCGTGGTCATCGAGGCGACACAAAGCTCGTTCGGCAACAAAGGTTCGCGTTCCGATGTCTCCTCGCTGGGCTCGATGGCGGAAAACTGGCACGGAATGCCATGCGCGAACGTGCGGGAACTCGATTGCTGGTTCGCAACCGCAAATAAGAAGAAAAAATAATGATTAAAAAATAAGCCTAATACATTAAAAAATAAGCCTGTGCAATCACACAAAAAGTATACATGAATCTTGTTCTATTAAGCTAGCGACTGCTTTATAATTACACGCCCCGTGCCGTCGTTCTTGCTCCGTAGCAGACGACGCACAGCGTTGTAGAAGGCACGGAGTTCTTATTCTCCCGCGATCCGGCATGTGCTGTAGCATTTCCATCATAACAGTTTTACCAAACCCCTGGTCAAGATACACAATCTTATTTATACCGACAAATACGGGTTTGAGAAGCAGTCACAATTTTTTGAGCGGGACCATTTCTTTTGTAGCGGAGGCAATTGGCTGCTGCGCTTCGGTCATCTCGGCGGGGCCTCTGCTGTCTTCTAAAGTTGTACCCGACTATAGAATAAAAAAAATTGCCGCGTATCTGCGTGCTTCGCTGCAAATGTCGTCGAAAGACGATAGTCTTCTGCCGGCCGTACTACATGAGTGCTGGTCTGATCCGCGCCCACCCGTGATGCTGTTCTCGTACCATTTCCGTCCTAGTATGAAGGTTTGTTTGAACAGATTTCATTTTACCGCATTATTTCATCAAGCGGCCATTTATGTTTTGCCTTGCCTCAGACAGCGCTTCCTTTATGTTGAATCGGCCGCATCTGGCTGGCATTGATAAAATTGAGGAGGCGCTGCGTGAGACATGGACGCCATCTGGCAATACATCGGGAAACATGAGCTTGTGCAGAGGGTTTCCTTCCTCCATGGCAGAGGGCGCTCGTCGGCGCGCAGTCGGGGAACGTCATTCGTCGGCGCGCATAGCATGGCATTTTCAGCGCAGCTTAATAAACTAGGGTCTTTAGAGTTACGTATCTCTGTATTTTCTATTGAAGGAACACACCTCCTAATACTTACCTAGTGATGTTGCGCCTCAGATATGCGTAATATTTACTTTGTGATCGATAACGTTCACAAGTATGAACAGCCGTACCAGTTTAAGTAGTGTGGGCGGTAAGCAAGTGGTCCAACTTTGGCCGGGTGGCTGAATCGGGTGACAGACAGACAAACAGACAGACAGACAGACCAAATTTTCAGCGTTTAAGTTCCCCAAGAAAGACTATCGTCTTTAATAGGGGATGGTCCAAAGCGCCGGCGAGGCCCTTTTTCTGTGCCGCGCCGCTGCTGCTCCGGACCCGTGGGCTTTTCGCGCTCGCGAAGCGCGAGGAAAGCGAGGGTCGTCTGCTACGCGCTGTAGTTTTTTGCGTTCATTTTCCACGCAAAGCACTTAAACTCTATTTAACTTCAACAGTGTGGTGCTGCATGGAGCTTACCCATCTTTGAGCGTTGTCTTTGTGCTTGGGTGGCAATTTGCATAATATGCATAATATGCACTTTGCATATAGCACTTTGCATAATATGCAATTTTCTTGCTTTAGCCAGAGGAATCCAACAGCAGGTAAAATGCCTAATAATTATAATAATATAACGACACCAAGAATGATGACGATGTTTATTTCGTCGGCGTTTTACTCAACGTAATTTAAGAGTGAATGAATAAATACAAGGCGGTCATAGTATGTTTGTTAATCAGGAAGATTCGACCTCGAGCCACCTCCTGAATTGTAATGATAATGTGAACAGAGCACTGAAGGTACACGTTGGACTGGTGGGGCTGGACGCGTGGGAGGGGGGGGGGTGTTTACGACACCCTAACGTCCCCCCCCCCCCCCCCCTGTCGGTGTGCCACTGCCGTGGTAGCTTAGTGGCTTTGGTAGGGTGGTGTTGGGACTCGGGCAGCGTTTGGGCCGGTGATCCTTCAGCCAAAGGGATGAGTACGTCCGGGAGTAAAGCGAGAGAAAAAATGGTTTATTCTACATATTTACAGGGGCTCCAAATATGGAAGCCCACTCCATGGGAGAGCACTTTCAAAGTCTGAGCTCACTACATGTCTGAGCACATAACAGAACACCTCAGGACACCACCGCTGTGTTCAAGGTGTCTCCTTATAAAACATTCGTCTTCCCTAGTTGACCAGGCTAGGGAATCAGATGACCTTGATGCGGCCAATCAGAGGGGTCGTATTGTTCACTGAACTCCGCCTCTAATGTTGCACCTTCGAAGCAAGGACGAGGCAATCCGGAAACAGGTGTTCACACTCCTTCCACGAAAGTCGCTGGCTTAGTTTCTAGCCCTCCGATGGTCATCTTGCCAGCGTCGGGATAATGGCGTTCGCGCTAATCCCCGCTTCTAACGAAGGGTGGCGGTTGTGGTCGGTCGCTTCTAAGTAAGCTTCTTTGTCATTGCGTCACTGCGATTGTCGGGCCGCGTCGCCAGGTAGGCGGCCGCTGATGAAGGGGGTGGCATCGGGGGAAGCACCGAAAGAATCCGCACTGCCAAGTTGGGGCGCTTCTTTGCCTATCTGGTCGGCGTCGGGCACTGTCGCCGTCTCGGCGACGCTGATGAAAGGGCCCGCGTCGATGGGAAACAATCAAAGAATGCGCCCTGGCCGATTCGAGACGCAACATTGGACTGCTAAGCTCGAGGACGCGGGTTCGATTCCCGGCCACGGCGGCTTACATATCGATGGAGGCGAAATGCATAAAACACCCGTGTACATAGCTATAGGTGCACGTTAAAGAACCCCAGGCGGTCGAAATTACCGGAGCCCTCCCATACGCGTCTCTCATAGCCATATTGTGATTTTTGGATGTAAAACCCAGAACTTATCATTACTATTATTACCCTTTACCTGTGCTCTCAGTTCATGATATATGGGTAAGTTCGACACGTTGAGATCGAGATTGGCATTCAACACGTTCTTATCATCACACCCACACCATCAAAGGGATTTCTGGCCGAAATTTCTCCGGTCAAGCGACCTGTTTGAACGACTGTGACGCTCCTGAGTTCCTTTGTGTTTGTGTGTTTTCTTTTTCTTCTTCGTTTATCTCCCTCTCTAAGTGTGTGCATTTTTGTTTATCTTTCTGTCTCCCCTTACCCTTTTCCGAGGGTAGGCTAGCAAGCTGGATATCTACCTTCTGGTTAACCTCCCTGTTTTTTGCATCTCATTTATCTCTCTCTATCTGGCCGAAAAATGCAGGTGTGCACCACATGTCATATTGTTGTCGTTAATCGCAACGGGAATGCAAGTATGTCCAGTTACTAATGCCATGGCCCATAAGTCATCTTAGTCTCAAATTTGTGCCTTTCCACGCTATACTTTGGTATATATACCAAGTGAACGAGACGCGAGAGTTACGCGGTTTGTATTTATTTTTGGTACCGCGGCCCCGCCGACAGACACATTCCGCTTCTCAAGAGCCAGTTAAGGATTTCGCCGTAATACAGAAACAGCAAAGCACAGGAGGCAGTCTTGAAAAACAAATCGAATGCATGAAATAAACGACAGACCACGATTGGGTGTAAAAGCGTTAACATGAGCTAGCCATATCTGCCACGTTCTCCTGGTTGTCATCGCGATCTCAAGCTTATTTTCTTCTGCAGCTCGTTCACGTTGCTCATTCCACGCATAAATAAATGAATTAAGCGCGCACAATACCTTACTCAAACCGCCGCGTAAGCGTAGACCAAGCGAGCTGGAAGGATATAGACAAAATACCCGTATTCACAGCCGACAAGCGCGTTCTCTGTGCGGTGAGTCACTGCGGTATTACCTTGCGGTGATGTGGTACTTAATATATCCCAAATTATCGCGATGTTGGCTAATAGCAAGCAAAATATCAGGCTCGTAGCAGACGCCAGCCGCCTTGGCGCGGCTTCCGCAGCGGTGAAAGCCCACGGAAGGATGGATGGATGCTATGAGCGTCCCCTTTGAAACGGGGTGGTGTGTTGCGCCACGAAGCTCTTGTTATTATTTTGCCTAATGTGCTACCTTTATTTTTGAGAAACACACAAATACCAAGAATTCCAGGCATCAACCTCTTTGAACCATTACTGGGAACTCTCTTTCTGCACGTCTCCGTTCTTTGTGGTCTCCCTACTAATCTGCCACCAAACCTCCAACCGCCCCTTACTAATCTCTACAGCTAACATGTTTACTTTGCCCGTGCTATCCCTGAACCCAAGGACTTCAAGGAGGTCAGAGGAGCCTAGACTTGCAGCTGGCTAGATTTCTTCACATTCCAATAAAACATGTTCCACCGTTTCTCTAGCTTTACCACAGCAAGCACATGCGGCTTCGTCCTAAATGGTGTATTTCGCTTTATAACTGCGCATTCTAAGGCATCCTGATCTCACTTCAAAAAGTAAGGAGCTTCCCTTTGAGTTATAATTTTTTTCTTTCCTGATTTCCCTTTTTCCTTTGAGGTAGTTAGTCATAACATGTTTCTTTTCCATTGCCGCCACCCATAACCTTGTCTCAGCCTCTCTCACATTGCGTTTGACGTTCTTTGTTGCCATGTTGCTGGTCATACCAGTCGCATATTTTCTGGTAAGCTTCCTAGTTATTTTCCTCCACTGTGAGTCAATGTTTTGCCTGTACAGATACCTTAATACTCTTGCACCCCATCTACTTTCTTCCATTTTCTTCAGTCGTTCTTCAAAATCAAGTTTACTCTGAGCTTCCCTTGCTTCAAAATTTGTCCAGTCCATGTCACCCTGCACAGCTTCATTAGTAGTATTCCCGTGGGCGCCAACGCGAGGCGTCCCACTGACCTTTTGTGTCCCCACGGGTCCGGTACAGCAGCGCCGCTGCGCGGGAGTTCACATGAAAAGATCTTCGCTCCCCCTATGCATTCGCGCGGCGCTTTGGACACTCTCCAATATACTAGGTTGCTCTACCCGCGCTGTAGCAGACGACGCGAAGCGCGACTTTACAATTGCTAGTAGGCACAGCGGGGGGACTTCCGGTGGAGCTCCTAGGTGCGTAGGGACATAATCGCCTACGGACTTTTGCGGCACTGGTCTGGCACGAGACGGTCTTTGGAGGGACCGCCAATAGTTTGTCCGCAGGCGCGAGGACAAGCGGGTGCTAGAGAAAAACGATGGTATTTCTAAATAAACGCATCACTGTATTGATGATTCAAATATAATCTCACTATCAGGGAGGGAGCAGTCTACCTGACTGGAGCAGTATTTTTTTATTTGGGGCATTGCTACGCTGCGCTCCGCAACACCCCAACGACCGCCGCTTCGTGTCGGCACCCGGCACCGCGGCTTCCGCCGCGGCACCGGGGCTCATTCGACCGCACCCGCCAAACAGAGAGGAAAAAAAAGAAAAGCATGATACCAAAAAAATATTCCTGCCACAGCGGGACTCGAACTCGCGGTGTCAAAGCGAGCGTCGTAACCACTAGGCCATACAGCCACGCTTTCAGATCATGTATTCATGCGAACCATATGATTGCGTTCGAGCGCCCTCGGTGAAAGAAATTACCTAGAAAGATGGTAGGCGCGAGAAGCGCATGGCGGTGTCAGCGGTCGAGCGCTCAGCGCGGGTGCAAATAGAAACACGCGTCCCGAAGATAAGAGAGCCACGCTCAGTAACTAGCAGCCGACGCGCGGCCCCGCAGACCAGCGCCTCTAGCATGCCTAAGCGATTATGTCCCTAGGCACCTAGGAGCTCCACGATTGACATGACAACACGTGTTAAGCGGAAGTCTCCTCGCTGTACCTACTAGCAATAGTAAATTCGCACGCGAAGCACCTCCCCTAGGCCCCTGTGCGCTGCGCCCCATCGCTTTAATGCGCGGCCGCAGCGGACGGAGTGGCGCTCGGCAGAGCGCTTTGCGAGGCGAATGTTGCAGCTTTCCTCATATTTGCGGATGAAGTTGCATGAAGATTTTAATGCTCTTCGCATAGCCGGACTCTTCGTTCAGTTCAATACAGAGCACCGATAACTGTGCATATTGTTTTTTTCTTGAAGTGAGTCGGCTGAAATTTTTGTTGACTCTTCGACCCGTGACAAAGCTTTTTGTGTTTTCGCGCGTGCGTTAGTTTTCAAATGTATGTAATTTGTGATCTAATGCCTGTAACTCATATTTGTAGTTGTGTGCGTGTGTGTGTGCGTGTTTGTGTATGTGCGTGCGTGTGTGTAGTGTGTGCGCGCGCGCGCGTGTGTGTGTGTGTGCGTGTGATCCTTGCGCCTGATACTTGTGAAGCCAAGGAACTATTTTACTCTTATTGGGTGCTTATTGTATCTTTGCAAAGTTTCAATACTGCGAGCATTTCTTTTTCTTTACGTACTTTATGTTGCGAAGGCATGAACCGCAATATATATGTAGATAAGTGGTATTATGTATTATTCGCGCATGCTCATTAAGTACAAGCCACGCGCTTCTGATAATCTCCCTCGATTCTGATTAACTTGCCATCTTGAAGTCTGTAAGTTAATTATCAAGTGCCAGTCTTAGCAGTTTCCGTGTAAGCAATCAGCCTTTTGTTGTTGTTGTTGTTGTTTTTGAGAGAGAGACTTAGGTTACTCCCACAGGTGATGGAATGTAATTTCTCGTCGTTTCATAGTGACGGAATACAGGCGCGTGTGTAAAGTTCTATGTTGGCTGTTTCGCAAACACAGCACGTATTTTGCACAGTGGCATTGGTACAAAGGCTTTTGGCCCACTCATTTTGGCGAATTCACTTTAAGTAAACTATCACATTTCTTCTTGGTTACCTTCTCTGAGCATTTTAAGAGCGAATATTGTGAACCAAATTCTAGTTTATACTCTAGGCTGCTTATATTGTATGCACCCAATACACCTCCGCGTTACGGACTATCCAAGTGGCGACGTAGAGGTAAACAGCTCAGCCACTGCTTGGTACTCATTTTTCGGAGCGCTTCCGCTTCTATTTATCGAATTGTCCTCAAAAAAAAAATGTCACGACGTTCTATCGGAAACGGACTTTCGTCATGACAGTTTCACAAGGGATAAATTCCCATACAACGCTTGAAAGGGCCGAATAAACAAGCGCGCGCATTGATTCTAATGCGGCTGCAGCGAGCCACTGGAGGGTTCAGCGCCGCGCCGGCAGAGCGCGGCCCCGCTCAGCCTTGTTCACCCTAAGAGTGGACGAACCTGTACGTGGGTTGCGCCACGCAAGGGCGCAAATTTCACGTGCTGTGATTTCACGGCCCCGATTTCACGTGATTTCACGTGCATTTATTACTTCAGAGTGAGAGCAAAGATACGCGTAAGCGTCCTAACAGCTAATAAGATTCCTTAAGGCTCCTTGACGACCCTGATGGAAGCATTCAGCTACTTTATAGAATACAAACATGAATTGACACGACAGCAGAATGGAATAATTACCATGATCCTATACCCACTGGCATTGTTGTGAAATGTATGTAGATTCCAGAAAATATAATGAAATCGTGCGTATTGTCCACAAACTTACATATATATGTAGCTGAGCCTGTCATTCCGGTGGCGTGCACTTTGCGTACTTTCCGCTGCCACGTTTTTATGTTTGACTCCATCAGTGAGTGTGTGTCTAACCTGCGCCGTGACGGTATAGAAGTTTAATAGCAAGCCTCGACAGATACATCCAGTGCTTTTAATTACCGAAGAGGTCGGCTGCAAGTACAAGTAACACGTATCCTTCCCGGGAATTAAAAAAAGTCACGTGCACATAAAGACGATGCAACGCGTGAAACGCTCAGTTTTGCAGAGGGTACGCAGACGGTCTTTACACTGGCTTACCTCCCTGTCTTTCCTTCTCTTTTTCCTCTCCTCTCCCTTCTTGAATGCCAGGGCATCTCAGAGACAGCAAATGCACTGAAGAGAGGTCCTATCTATATTGTACTATTTGTGCCACTCTCATCGATACAAACACCTGTTTTCGACAAACATGTAAATTTTACGTGTATAATAGGCGGCTTACTTTACACAACACTACATGCTAAGTCTGTACGTTCACGTAAGTCGCGACTTAGCAATCTGTACATCGTCAAAATGTGCGTTGAGCACTCGTCGATGTACGCTGGACGCGAACGTAGGAAAGCTTGCGACAATAATGCCATTTTTTTGCATGTGGTTGAAAGAAATGAGAGTAAAGAATTGCATTTTTCCGCTTGTTGTGTCTCCTTCAATGTAATACTGGAAACTGCCCTGCGTGCAAAGTGAGATGTTTCCATCTAAAGATATTCTTCGTTATATTTACTGCAAAAATGTTCCATAAACAATTCCCTTCCAAACTGCATTTAGTTTCAGATGTCTGATCTCTTGTGCCCATGGGTCCCACCCCGTATAAGGCAAACAGAGGAGGAAAATGCACTATAAACTTTCTATGAAAGTGAGTGGGTTTAGGGCGTTATGTTGCCATGCCCGTCGCACTTGTAAAATCACGACATTCTGACAAAGATACCGAATTCGTGTGCCCTTTAATCTAACTAAGATTGTGAAGTTCATGGCTATATATTGCGGGATACCTTTGGTATGGCGGTGTTCGCTGCACACGCGTAAAAAGTGGTATTACCCACACACGATTGCCTTAATTACGCAAAGTAAAGACATTGTGTAAGCTCTAGCGACAAACCTAGGTACAAAAATCACACTTATGGTCGTCATTATCAGATGCGTCGTAGTACCAATCTGTCAAACTTTCTTGGGAGCTGAAAAAGTTATGAAGCAACTCATCCTCCACTTCAGACCGTTTGATCACGCATGCGACTTTTCAACAAGCACAATCATGGTTACTAAAACGCTGGTTCTGTTTAAAACACTGAAGACCAATGAGTGCATCGTGGGTTCGAAGCAATGCTGGTTCAATTTTGTTCAACGCACTCACAGCCGCATTGGCCTGCGCCCTCCAATAGTCGCGTTCCGCGACTACGTCTTCAAGCTTCAGTTCCATTTTAGCCATACGGATGTCATCCATGCGTCTCCCCAAGCTATCACGTTGCCATTGAATAGCAGGACAAGAAACTCTGACGTTTTGGAAACGAGGCTGAAGACAGTTGGGAATCACTCCGGTAATTATGTCTGTCATTGCTTCAGTAGTCGTGTTGGAAGCAACATAATTAACCGTTGAAGGCGAGTTCGTCTTACTGGCTGTATTTAGTTTCATAGATCGTCGCGTACCCTTGAGCTTGATAAGTCGATTTACAACGTTCTGGAAAAATGGCGCACTAGGGGAGTTCTGTACCACTGGTTGCTGTTTGGCCTGCGTGCGTTTCTGGCACAAACAAGCAGTTGTAAAGAAGTCACAGGAGCTACAGCAGAGGATTTATGTATTTTCGTCGGCGTTGTGCTCCTTGTCTGCGTCCGAGCACATATCCAGTGCTGAGATAGCAAACGTTGCTTTCTTCCACAGCATCGTAGACAGTCAGATTCTTCCTTGAAGTACATTCGAAGAGTAGAACACAGCGCCTTGAGCCAGCACTTCACTTGCGATATTCTGGCAGGGCACTTTTGTATACAAATACAACGGTTTGCTGTGATTAAGGCGTTGAACACAGCAAATGCTGCCGCAAGTGTTCACTAAGGGATTCACGCGAAGCGACTACCCTCGTTTACACTGAATCTGAGATGTCGCGTCTGACCAGGTGTAGGTATTCGCAGTAGGGGAGAGAATGTGATGCGATGAGACGGCAAGGGTTTGACAAACTGGTTTGTCTCATTTATTATACTCTAGTTCGTGTGAGCAAATAGTTGCGCTAATCCAAACAACGTAACTCGAGGCGTCGCACTTTGATTTACTAGCGCCCTTCTTCGCAATACTAGGATCACGCAACACACTTCCAAGGGGCAGTGAACACACAAAAAAGTAAATTAGCTAAGCGAGCTTGACACAAAACGTGAAGTGTGGAAGTGAAAGAAGCGACACGACGCGCAAATTATCTTGACGGACAAGATGCCAGCCGTCTGCCGTCCCAAAGAGCAAAACTGTTGCGACGCCTTCCTAGTTCTGGTACGACGTATGAAAACGAGAGGAAAGGGGCAGGAGAGAATAGCGTTGCGGAAAGTAATGTTGCAGACACTATAAAATGCTTACCATGTCCGCTGAGCAGTCACACCGCTCCGAACTGCCTGTCTCCCCTTAACTCAAGTGCAGAAGTCTTAGGAGGTAGTAAAAGCAGTTCTGCCGTATAAACGCAGCCCAAGGAAAAAATGTTGCCAAGGTAAGTATGTTTTCTTCTATAGAAAGCGAATTTGTTGCACATCAGTGTTTTACAGAAAGCTTCTGAGTTCGGAAGTTTAGGTTATATCTAAGGCTATATACTGCTTCGATGGGTTCGTGTCTTAGCGAACGCTGTCAATTATTCTAGATTTCAGCTCCAAATTTACGCAATTGAAGCCTCGTGACAAATTCATAACATAAAGCAGAAATATGCCTTCTCCTGTGGAAGAAAAGTGTATGTAAAACAAAATAATATTTATATGTTGCTTCAAGCACTTTTGGAGGACGATAAGACTTTGTTTATGATAATAAAACTTAGACACAGGTGTAAATCATCCGCGGCTCCGTAGGGAACACACCGAAAACATTGGAATAACGAAGTTGATCTATTCTAGCCTGTACTTTTGCATTATACTTGTCATTGTCACACCTGCATTTCCGTAGAAGATTATTTGGACGAGTGTACAATGTGTTATCTAAAATTATACCATTGTTTCCCACATCTTCAGATCCTGGTTGCTACCCTTATCCCTGTCGTCCTCTCTGAGGGACCATTTGGACAACAGGGCCGCTTCCTCGGTGGATTTCGCGGACCTCTCGTAGGAGCAGCCGCCACCCCAGGCATCTCCTCGGTCGAGCCAGTCTACGTACGTATTCATCAGACACACGTGGTTTTCTATAGCTGTATTACACCTTTGTCTAAACTACATGAGGTGGCTATTTGGGTCCGTTGTCCATCAATAATTTCAATATGTCTGCACGCAGTCACTGATTCAATCATGAAGTGACAAAGCCTACAATGCCCGTCGCAGTAAAGTTTATTAGGCATCAGTTTACATCAGCTATGCCATACCCATTAAGAAATATTGTCACCTGTAGTAGTGGGAACAGGGCAAGCGCAGAGGCACAAGAAGAAAGAAGTGCGCGCGCTAAACGCCCCGCTCGACATTTCGCTCTCGCCGCCGTTTTCTCCAGAGCCCAGCTGCTCTCAATAAACGTCGTCAGCCCACCCCTTTGAAGGCGCGTGGCATAGTGGTAGAGGTTATTCAGTAACATAAAATAACTGCGCGTAACTAAAAAGACGCAATAAGCTCCCATAAGAAATAACGCGTTTAGTTAAACTGCTGCAATACTGCAATGCCTCAACGCATCTTCTTGTTCTTCAAGCACACAGTGAGTAAGTTATTGCGCCACACAGAACGGGATGATGGAACGGCAATAATAAAAAAAAACAATACTGCCGATTGTTGCAGGAGTACTTCATCTTCGGCTAGTTGTTTATACTTAGCTATTCGAAGAGGAGAGGAAATATCTTTTTTTTCTCGCTGAGATCAAACAAACAACTACCGGATTTCTGCCGTCGCCTTCGCCGTCGTCGTCGCCGTCGCCGTCGTCGTCGCCGTGAGGTTCCCTATAGATAAAATCTTCGCCGCGCCCCGTATGCCCGAGCGGAAGCGTGCGGGGACGCGCGCTATCACGGAGAGCGAACGCACTCAATCACCCATGCGCAAGCAAGGAAGCGGGAAGCCAGCGCCGGAGGGAGCGCGGGCGGGGGGGGGGAGGGCACTTCTACGCTGCCAACAACCGCGCTCGTCGCTCGTCCGCACCATCTCTTATCGCCACACGGCTCTGACCTTTCTGCGCCGTGCATTCGCCGCTCAGTTTCCGTTGAAGCGATCGACCGCACGTACCTTCGCCCGCTGCTGCGGCGTATATATGCGCTTGCTGCCAGCGTTTTGACAGTCGTTGTCTGCAGTCATTCAGTGCGATCTATTCATGTTTGTTTGTGCGCGCTCGCACCACGCTTGTTCAATCAGTTAGTAATAGTCGGGCCACATTTTCCAACGCACGCTACACATGCAATGCTGCCCGGGTCGGCAGTGCAGCGCTACAGGTGTGTCCCTTCGCACGCGCTGCCCACGGGAAGCGCTTCTCATCAACACCACCGTTTCACAGGCGCCTCCTCGTGGTCATCGAATCTCTCTTCATGTCGGTCTACTTACGCCGCAGCACACCTGCTAAACTACAGCCCCCGCAGCCATACAGCTTCGGCTACGATAACGTGGACGAGTTCGGCACGCAGTCCTACCACAAGGAGCAGGGCGACGCCAACAACGTGAAGACCGGAACGTACGGCTACCGCGACGCCAGCGGCATCTACCGACGGGTGTCATACGTGGCTGACGCCAATGGCTTCCGCGCCACCGTCGACACCAACGAGCCGGGAACGGCGCCTGGCTACAGCGCTGACGCCGTCTTCAATGCCAAACCGGCCGTTGTTCCTGCTGCGGCAAAGTCGGCGTCAGCACCCATCCCTGCCTACGCTGCTCCAGTTGCATTCGGCCCGGCTCCCTGGTCAGGCTGAACGCTGACGAGCACGCTTAACTCCAAATAATGTAGACTTGATGAGTGCCTGTTCCTAAATAAAACTGGCTTATCAGACCATCAGAAATTTTGTTGAATTTTTGTTGGTAATGGAGCTACAAATATTTGGTCAGCTGGTCAGATTGAAACGTGCGCGTGATCATTACTCTCAGCACGACAAAACGCTGAGAGAGTTGGCAAGCTTATGAGTTATAATAAATTAATAAACAAGTAAGAGCTTGCAGCATAAGTGATGATGACATCATACATTCAATAACTTGCATCTGTATTGGTTCTGCAAGAATTGAATGTCAACTTTTGTGCGACGCGAAAGTAAGTCTATGGCTGGCGACAATACAGGTGGCGTAATAAGGTGCGGTATCTCACAGTAATCACTTCATAATCTGATGTAATCAAGAAAAACTGAGAAATAGTTCGGAGTTCGTTTGTCTAGAATAAAACAGAGACTTGCTTGCTTGATTTCTTGAAAGCCTTTATTAAAAACAAAAAGAGAGGTGGAGCCCTTAGGGGGCTTCGCAATGGGTGGAATCCCTATTCCAGGACCCCATTGGTACCAGCCGCCAGCTTAGCCCTCCGTAGCAAGGCCTTTTGGGCCTTAAGGTCTGAGCAACTACGCAGGGCCGCCTCCCACTCCTCTCGGGTTGGGTTAGGGTTGGGGGGAAGAGCTGAGTATAGCTGGCAAGCCCAAACCATGTGGTAGGTGTCAGCCACCTCCCCACAGTATTGGCACTTGCCAGTGAAGGAAGAATCGAAATGTTTTAAGATTGCCGGGCACAATAAAGTGTTAGTGAAAAGTCGGAACAAAATGCGTTCATCAGCCTTGCCCAGCCCCTTTGCAGGAGTTGGGTATTGGCGGTGCCCGTCCTTGTAATAGGTCGTGATGTCTTTAATAATATGAAGGTAGCCGCCTTCGGGTTCCAGGTACTCAGGTTCTGAGTAGGACGGACGCCCGGTTGATGAGTGCTCGGCCGCCGTGTTCGCGGCTTCATTCCTTACTAGGCCCTGGTGGCCCGGAGTCCAGACTATGCAACGGGGGGTAGGGTCGATTCCCCCGTTGCTATAGTTCTGCAATATTCGTTCCGCTAGCGGGTTGACCCAAACAGCTTCATAATTTCGACAAGCCCCACGCGAGTTGGTTATGATATATTGAGATCGGGAACAGATCTAGGGTGATAGCTACTTCTTCAGCTTGCGTTGAGCCCGGGGCTTTGAAAGTGAGCCCTTCTACTTGCTTTTCCTCGTGGATGACCGCTGCCGTATACCACCCCCCACGACATGGACCGGCCACATCCACGTAGAAGACTCCGTGTTTGTTGCCATAGTGGCGTTGCAAGGCGTCCGCTCTCGCCTGGCGTCGACCGCTATGGTCTTCCCTATCCATTTTTGTGGGGAGGGGTCGAACTCTGACGGTGCGTGACCAGAGCTCGGGCACTCGGACCCACTCCTGAATATGAAAGTCATGTTTGAAGTGGAGCCGGTCAAGCAAATGCCGTCCCGACTTTGTTTCAGCTAGACGTGTATATTGGTTAACGAGGTGGGCTTCCTTGAGCTCCTGAAAGGTGTTCACCACTCCCAAAGCGAGAAGTCTAGCGTTAGAAGTTGTGACAGGGAGGTCAAGAGCCCTCTTCATCACTTTGCGAAGGATAACCTCGACTTTGTCTTCATCATGCTTCCGCAGATGGAGATAGGGGACCGAATATAGAATTCGGCTGGTTACGAATACATGA
This sequence comes from Dermacentor silvarum, assembly GCF_013339745.2. Taxonomy (NCBI): domain Eukaryota; kingdom Metazoa; phylum Arthropoda; class Arachnida; order Ixodida; family Ixodidae; genus Dermacentor; species Dermacentor silvarum. Next base: position 68,556,605 of record NC_051155.1, on the reverse strand, counting down.
GCTAGCCGCACAGCGTCCTTGCTTCGTAATCCCCCTCTCTCGTTGGAGACACGTCGGACCATTCGGCCCACTTGGTCCCCAACCTTGCGGAGCTTTTCTAATGTGGTGTCGACTCTTCCTTGATTGTGAATAAAGAGTCCGAGAATTCGGATCACCTTCGCCTCGTGTATGGGGCCACCAGCCAAAGAGAGGCGTATTTGTGTAGTGTCCTTAGGCTATGGTCTAAGGTGCACAAATTCTGATTTGTTTGGTGCACACTGGAGGCCACAGCGCTCTGCGTAGCGATCCACTACGTGAGCGGCTGCTTGCAGGCATTCCTCCATGTGCCCTGTATTTCATATCTGTGGCCCAGATGGTGATATCGTCGGCGTACAGCGTGTGCCGCACGCCTTCGATACCGTGTAGCTGGGCCGGGAGATGTACCATTGCAAGGTTAAAGAGTAGAGGGGAAAGTACAGCGCCTTGTGGCGTCCCCCTAGTACCCATTTCGTAAGGTCCATATTCAGTGGCTTGGATTCTGACGAGTGCGGCTCGATCCGTCAAGAAATCCTTGATATAGGTGAAAGTGTTTGTGCCACAGTGGGTGTCGCTGAGGTGTGCTAAGATAGTGCTGTGTTTAATCTTGTCGAAAGCTCCCTTCAGATCTCAGGCCAGCACAAGCTTGTCGTTGTGAGGGTGCTCCGTCGGTTGTAGTATGTCATGATTGAGTTGTAATAATATGTCTTCTGCCGACTTGTGTGGGCGGAAGCCGAACATGGTGTCTGAAAAAGTGTTACGATTTTCCAAATATTTGGAGAGCCTATGTCGCACCATCGCCTCCATTAGTTTGCCCACACACGATGTGAGCGAGATACTGAGGTATCAGGTTGTCCGCATTAATGTGCTTCCCTGCTTTAGGAATGAAAGTGACAAGTGATGTTTTCCAATCGAGGGGGACGGGAGTCTCCCCTTTCCATATTGCATTAATGTAGTTAAGAAGGGCTTCATACGCGTGATCGGGGAGGTGGGCCAGCAGTTTCACTGTGACCTTGTCCCTACCGGGCGCAGTGGCTCTCTTTATTTTGGCTAAGGCCGCCTTGAGGTCGTAGAGTTGGAACGGCTGATCCATCTCTGGATTATCTCTGCCTGCATAGAGATGTGTTTTTGCCGTTTCCATCGTTTCGTGAGACTGCGACGACCTTCCCAGAGATGGAGTAAATGATTATCCACCGCTGGGCGGTCCTCCGTAGTCTGTATGCACGTCTCGTGTTTATGTAATGTTGTCATGAGATTTCGAGCCCAAGAGTTGTAGCCATCTTCAAGAGGACTGGTATGCGGCAGGGACTTACGGAAAGCAGTCCAGTCTGGCAGTTTGGCTTGCGTTAGGGGCCTCTTTAGGGGCCGGGTATCTATCAAAGTATTAAGGATGCACTGGTCGCTTCCTAGCATATCCTCGGTGTTGTACCACTTAACGTGTTGTATGTGTTTGGAAAACGTGAGATCGGGACAAGTGTCCCGTGTCACGCAGTTTCCTACACGTGTTGGCTGTTCTGGGTCGGTCTGGGGGGTTATACCTAGCGTGGAGAGGAGCTCCGCTAGCTTCCTACCGCGCACTTCCTCCTTTTTGTAACCCCATACCTTACTCGGAGCATTGAAGTCGCCCACAATGAGTAAGGGCTCTCGACCCGCTATGTTCAGTGCCCGGCTGAAGATGTCTGCAAAAGTTATGTATTTTAGCTTGCGCGGACAATATATGTTAAGGATATGCACTTGTGGGTCAGAGCGTCGCAGGGGTAACACTGTAACCATGCTGTACGAATATGTTAACAGTAAGTCGAGGTCTACTTCTTGTGCTGTGTACGCTTTGTGTACAAATATGCAAGTAGATGGATCTCGCTGAAATGTATTGTACCCTGAAATTTTAGCTGAGGCCCCGGGTTCCTGCAGAGCCACGATGGGTATTAGAAATTGCGATGTTTCTAAGTAGAGACGAAAATGAGCGCGCTTAGCAGGATTCTTAAAGCCCCTACAATTCCACTGTACGATCGACAGTGGTTCCTGTCTTGATTTAGGAAGCCTTTGTCTAGTTACCTGCGCCATGATTAGCATTAGCAGAAGCTGGCTAGCTCACCGCTACCTGAAGGGCAGTAACGAGCGGGACGGCTTCGGTATCATCATCATCAATATTGCGGCAAACTTTGGAGGGGCGGTCCAGCTCCTTTATGGAACCAGCCGGCCTAAACAATTTGGGACTAGCCTGAATCCAGGACTTTATGTTTTGGGTCACCGCAGCGGTGATTTGCTGAGTGAGCGTAGTCACCAGCTGTTGCATTTGTGCCTGCATGATCAGAGCGATCATTGTTGGCAGCGGTGTCATCTGGTCGGCGACACTTTTCTCGAGAGCCGTCATGCGGCTTTCTAAGTTACTGTTTATGGGGCCATGCGTCACCGGTCCCATGCCTGAGCACAATGAGACCGATTCGTCACCACTACCAGAGTTCCTGGAAAAGGCAGCTCTGTCCAAACGTTTTGGAGGGCAATAAATTTCTGTTCTAGCTGTTCATTTTGAGTTCGGAGAAAGGCTATTTCCTTCTTCAGCTCAAGTTCTAGGGGCGAGGGGGAGGAAGTAGGGGTGGAGGCGATCTCCGCCCAGTTGCTCATCTTGGATGTTGTGGCCGCTTTGCTGTTGCCAAGTCGCGGAAAGTCTCCTTCCTGGAAAGCTGGCGGCTTGGTACTTTGCCCGGATGTCTTCCTGTTCTTATACTCTTCCGAAGATGACGTCTTGTGTCCAGCGGAATCTTTCCTTGCACTTTTGTTTCCGGTAGCAGGCCCGGTTACTTTTCCAGACTTGCCCGATGATGCACCTCCGTTGTCAGTAGGCTTGCTCGTCTTGTTGCTATGGGCCCCTTGTTGCTGGGTACGTGGACGTTGAAGTCGTCGGAATTTTCCCTTGCAGTCTGCTGAGCCGGTGAGATGGGCCTCCCCACAGACCATGCACGAAGGGGTACATTCGTGTTCAGCTAGGCCCTTCTCGGAGGCGCCTACTCTCTGGCCACAATAGCCACACCTTGCCACATCCGGAATCGGGCAATTGTCTATCCGGTGACCGATGGTTCCACACTGGTAGCAGGCTGGGACGGTCATCTTATATTCTCTAACAACTGCGCATTCACAGTTGTAGTGTACGTAGCGGGGCACTCTCCGGCCCACGAAAGTGAGCACCGCCACATTAGATGTTCCAAGCTTTCGCACGAAGGCCAGCTCGCCCTCGCGTCAATACCACCTTGCCTTTAAGTGATGTCGTTGTCTCGTCCGCCCGCACGGTGATGACGCCTCGACACACTTCTCCGTTGAGTTTGCACATGGCCCTGGAGAGGAACGGAGCCAGAATCCCACGTTGAGGTTGAAATCACTAGTCAGTTTGTTTGCGGCCTCCACATGTTGCGTCCCGCAGACAATCAAGTTCTGCGTCCATACTGGCCAGACGTTGAGGGTTGTGCCAGATTCGCCTGCCAACGTACTGAGCAATGGCCGCGCCCAGATCTCCAGTCTGGAATACCGTCTTCAGGTGCAGAGTTTCACGAGGCTTGAACACCACGATGATATCCTCTGAGCTCATCTTGGGAGTGTCGCGTGGGCGCCACGTAGCCGTCTTGCTTCTCGGCTGTGCAGCGCGAGCACTGCCGTTGGAGATGAGGCCACTGGGGTTCCCGGCAGCCGGATTTCACATCAGTGGAGCAGCCATGGGACGACGCCCTTTGTTGCCATCTTGCGCTGGATAGCTTTCCGTCGTAGATTCACTAGCTGGAAATGGCCATCACCTTCGATATTTGAGAGTCCATTTTCGGTGGTAGCAGCCTGTTGCACATCAACTTGAGTCCAGGCCACGGCGACTGGGTTGTAGCCACGCTGGGTAGCGGCCGCCATCGTACGGAGTCTTCGGAGAAGGCCCCGCACCGCCGGAGTATACGCTAACGCGGGTTAGCGTTCCGCGGCGCGGCGAAAAGACAAATTGGGCAAAAATGCCCAAATTTCAGCCCACCTGCGTCGGATTGGTATACACAGGTTCCTCTTTGTGTTAGGAAGAAGGTCGCCACACTTTCAGAAGGGTCACATCGAAATTTCTGCGGTTATTAGCAAATATTGCCGGAACCGAAGCGCAGCACGTCCGATCCTACCGCGCGCTAGCAACACCTCTAAAACAGAGACGCCGTCTGCTCGTTCAGCGTCGCTCTTTAATGAATGGGTGTTGGGCTCTACAAAACAAAACGCATCTTTTCGATTGTGAATCCAAGGTTAGCGATAGCATTATTACACGGCAAACTTACGTCACAAAATAAATATTCGAGGTCACCATATCTGTTTCTACGAGGCCAGATATTCGAGTGAAATCAATTGATTTGCTAGTGTCAACAAAAACAAAGTGATGAAACTCCTACACGTCAACTGCGTGTTACATAATAGACACCCACCAAACAAGTAAAATAACTATTACGGTTTGCCTCTGGCTCTCAAAAAAAGTCCGGTCGCATTTATTCCTTTTACTATGAATGGCAATAGCACGAGTTTCCTCCGCTTTTCGGTCAAAATTCCGTTCTTTAAGTCTAGGCTGAGCGATTGTTAATTACCAAGTTATAGTGCCATTACTAAACCTTGGATCTATCGTAAAAACAGAGCAACATTGGACATAGGATAAAACTTTATTCTCTAGGTCCTGAGAAGCCCTACCCTAGATCAGAGCTTCGGGCTGCTCCCACGTGAGGACGGGTAGGCCGATCGAACCTATGGAAAGAAGGAATTAAAGAACACAAGCGCTGGCACCCCATTGAGGGTTCATTAACAAGGCCACAATATGCTATACGAAGTCATCATTTTTCAATGTTGCAGTGTTTTTGAAAATCGCGTGTGGCAGATAGCATAATTCTTGTCCTTGAGCTGGATTATTCGAAGAGGCGGACATTACTAGCACGATAAATGGAAACACATAAAAACTAATGAAAAACAGTCACTGAATAACTTCCTAATCAATTAAATTAAGCCACATATAGCATTTACTAATCTTAGGGTGTGAGCTTGCCAAGACGTATCCACTTGAAATGAATCTCCAGGATGACGCCAGTTTCGAGATATTATTTCCGAAAATGTGGGTCGAACGAAATACATGGCGTTCCGATTACTTTTGTGCTTCAGTGCATAAAAGAGGGTATTGTTAAAAAGGTAAGTAAAACGAAAGTGCATTTTTAAGGCGAGTTTAATGTTGCATATCTCCAGTTTCTTTTTCCCCTGTACGATCAAGCATTGGAATTGCCTCCCGTGTGACGTCGTGGTAGTGATGCGCGAAGAAGCGTTCCCTGAAGTTTTGTGCCAGCATGCATTGAATGAGCAGAGCCGCGTTTGTGTCAGTGTTGTACAAGTTCCTCTAAAACGGGCACGAAAGCTCGTTCCTCGTTCCTTCCCAATATTGACACGAATTCCCGTTCCAAGTTCCCTTAATGCGAGGAACGCGTTCCAGTTACACTTCGAACATTGGAACGTCTCGTTACATGAAGGTTACATTTTATGATTATTTAATTACAATATAGTGTCGGATAATCCTCAGGCGAAATAAAATGAGCAATACGCAACACATCGAATACGTATATTATACGAATTTGAACATCGCGGGAGCAGATTATCTGGAAATAAAAGGAATCCAAGAAACGCTTCTACAAGAATTTTTTTCAGGGAGCACCGGACATACTCCAGAGATGTCTAACTGCACCTTAGGTGCTCGTCTATTACAAGTGCAAAACATGGCACTTTCCACTTCGGCCTTCAAACGCACAGTCAGGATGCTGCGCTTCATATGTGCAAATAGAAAGTTACTCACATGCGCCAATATAATTAAATTTCTTGCACAAGAAACCACATCGAAAAAAAACAATACATAGGTGTTTAATGAATGCTAATTCAATATTGCAGTACGAGTGGGAAAAAGAAATGTCCAGAATAGATATTCGCAACATAGTTAAGTCCCTTGTTTGAACTCTGCAAGAGTTGCATTTCGATGTTGGTGTCTCACAGACAAACCCGTTTTTCAAGCGAAGCTTTTATTGGCTCACAAGTGTTGGCAGTGGTGGTGGTGGTGGTAGTGTCACGCTAAAACCCTATCAAAAACATGTCGAAAACTCGCGTCTCCTTCGCTTCGCATATAGTAAAATTGGCGTGGAAGGGTACGAATGTATGACTAACATGACTTATAGGTCATGACATCAATACCATCACATGTTCTTCAGTTTCATCGCGATTAACGATACCACAATCACGCGTGGCGCATACCCGCATTAGATGTTCGCGTATGAGCCAGGGACAAGAATGAAAGAAAGAAAGGAAAGAAAGAAAGAAAGAAAGAAAGAAAGAAAGGCAGAAAGAAAGAAAGAAAGAAAGAAAGAAAGAAAGAAAGAAACCATGTGTGGCACATACCGGGACCGCACATTTGAGCGGCGCTCCCAGACTAGAGCTGGTGCGGGGAAAGCTGTGCGGGCGCCGGATCACGTTACGCGCTCGACCAATCAAGGTCTTTGGTGTGTCACGGGGAGGGAAAGGAAAGGAGCTTGGCGAGCGCTCCGCCGGGCTTCCCTCGCCTCAGATCAGTTTCGGCGTGCGGATAGGAAGGCCCGTGCGCTGTGCCTTCCGCCGAGGAACAGGCTGCGTTTGAGTTACGGCGCCACGAACTCGCTCGGGAAAGGGCTCGTCGTCGACGTGCCGATTCTAGCCTAAGGGCGAAACGTCAGCGAGGAGCCGCGGATCCCGAGTTGTGGGAGCGCGATGTTGAGGCCAAAGTTCAGCGAAGAGCCGCCGACCATGAGTTTAGGGCAAAAGAAGCCGAACGCCTGCGACAGCGTGGTCTTGCTACTAGCTTCGCTTACCCGTATTTTCTCGACAGGGCAAGGGCTGGTGAATTTTTCGTTAGCACTTCGCTGGCACTTCGTTGGCAATGTTGAAGAGCTGTTTCAACGAAGCGCTTGAGGGTACTGCCTTGTTGTACTTGAGGAAAAGTTTGGTCAATCCCTCGAAGTTTTTCATCTGCGACAGCGGGTATTCAACTGGTGCCAGCAAGTACCGCGACAGCTCATCCTGTGCCTCAGCTGGAAGGGTTCGATGCCCGTGAGCACTGTAAACTTTCCATTCGCTGCGAAGTCCCTCGAGTGGTGCTGCCATGCAGACGTCATGGCTCCTTTGCGGCAGGACGGCATACCGGTAAGAAACTACAGGAGGGAGCTTCACGTGGCAATCTTGAATCCTAGCAATATAAAAACATACAAGACAGATGTAACGAAAAAATGCCCCAGAGTCACACGACATGCAAGCGGTAGTTCTCTGGGCCTCAGGTGGTCCCCCATCCGCCGTGCGTGATGTGCTGCATACGTGCGTGCGTCTGTTCAATGCCGTGGAACGTTTACAGAAGGAACGCCGTTCCCTGTGGCGCTCCCTCTTAAAATAACGAATTATCGTTAGGGTTCCATCGACCCTTAATGGAAAGGTGGCGTTACTCCGTTCCTCCCAAAAGGGGCTAGGTCCATGCAGGAACGCCGTTCTGTACAGCACTGGTTTGTGTCCTCTCAGCTCGAGCTGGTGTTATAAGATATATATATATATATATATATATATATATATATATATATGTACATATATAAAAGCTCCTTAGCCGCTATTTTGGTCCATACAAAGTGCTGCGCCGCATTAGTGACGTGACCTACAAAGTCGTTCCGGACGGTGCGGCGCCAACACGGCGTCGACAACAACCTCGCCCTGATATAGTTCACGTAGCGTGCATGAAACCATATGTTGCGCGTTTGTGGTTATTATTTCTTCATTCATTTTATTGCGATAGCAATTATATGGACACTCAAAAGCAGATTTCTGCCGTCGGCGTCGCCGTCGCCGTCGCCGTGAGGTTCCGTATGACGTCATTTGGAGAAGAAATTGTCGCCGCGCGCCGAACGCTGTATGTGCGAGTGAAAGGGCGCGAGGGGCGCGTCTTTCACGGGGAGTGAACGCACGGCGGAGAACAAATGCGCGTTCTGCGCCGTGCTCGCTTAAGGGCTGCAGAAGTAGGCGTCTCTTTTCTCCTTTACAATCACCATATATGTAGAGCAAACGCACCTTCTTCCGACGCGCGAGAAGCCGTGGGGGAGGGGGAGGGAAGGGAGGCGACGTTTAGCTGCGGCACCAAGTGCCTATTTATACCACAGGCTCCAGCAACAGTCACCAACGCCGCACGCATTTTGAGCGAACGCGGGCAAAACGCCGATGGCGTCGACAACAGTTCTGCGTGTTGCCGATGCTGCTGCATGTCCAAGTTTATACAGCTGATAAAGCTAATATCATTACTCCGTATAGCTCTCTACAAATTTGCTATCGCAATTGATGCTTCGCCTTTCAGGTGAAACTGCGACCACTTTTTTATTTTTAAGCTCCTATTTGCAACTAATGCGGTTAGATCTCTGTTTCTTGAGACTGTGCCCGTCGTGCTTCACCGCTGCTGTGCGTTTGTTTTTCTGTAGCTGTCATTGTGTCCTTTTCACGAGCGTCTGCCTTGACCATGTTTTTCCTCCTCCTTTTCTTACACCGCTTCTTGAGCATCGAGCCGATGCTCTTTCCGAGGAAGGGGGGAATGCCACCAGCAGTAATGGGTACAGTGCTAAGAGGCAGACACGTACAAGAAGAAAGAGCTGCGCGTGCTACTCCGCCGGCTTGATAGCCAGCTCCTAGCGCCATGTTTTTCAGGAGCCTGCTACCGTCAATAAACGTCGCGTCGCCAGTTCTCTCTCAAGTAACGTGACAAAGGGTGGAGGTGCGGCGGAGAAGTCTCTTGTACGGCGGTATTATACGCGAAGGTCATGTAAGGCACGATGCAATCCTATGTTTTGTGCTGGACGTCGATGTACATAGAGATCATGTCTGTGATGGTCTTGTTTAATCGTTCCATAAGTCCTTTGGACTGCGGATGGTAAGCAGTCGTCTTTCGATGCTTGGTGTAGCTTAGTTGAAAAATTTCGTCCGTGAGCTGTGCTATGAACGCTGTTCCTCTGTCTGTGATTACAATGGACAGGGCACCATGGCGCAATACAATGTGACACATCAACTGTGCTACCTCAGAAGCCGTGACTCGTGGGAGCGCCTCTGTCTCGGCATTGCAGGTCAGTCGCGACAATCACCACTTGTTGCCATCGGTTGACAGAGGAAAGGGCCTTGAATGCCCAAGGCGAGTTGGTGGAGTGGTTTATTGGGTGGCTCGATCGGTTGCAATAACCGGGTGCGCGTCAGGGTCGGTTACCTTCGTCGCTGACATTCACGTCAGCCTTTATTGTACTGAGCGACACTTGCCAAAAACCCGGGCCAGTAATATATCTCGCGCACTCTGGCAAGCGTTCGTGAGGAGCCTAAGTGGCCAGATGTGGGCTCGTCATGGCAAGCGAAAAGAATATCGTCCCGCAAGTCTTGAGGAACTTCCAGGAGGCAGGCTTGGTCGTTTGAACCGGCATTTTTCTTGCAAAGCACGTTGTCTCGCAGACAGAAAGACGTCAATACGCGACGTAGATGGCGTGGTATGGTTGTTGGGTGACCCTCGAAGTGATCGATGATAGGTCGAATTTCAGGGTCATCACGCTGCCGTCTTATTAAGTCTGATGCAGTCATGGCACCTAGGAAGCCGTCATCATCCTCTGACTCTCGACTGACAGATTTGATGGGTGCACGCGACAGGGTGTCAGCATCTTCGTGCTTGCGGCCAGACTTGTAAACGATAGTGACGTCAAATTCCTGTAGCCGCAAGCTCCACCGTGCCAGTCGTCCTGAAGGATCGCGTATGTTTGCCAATCATCAAAGAGCATGGTGGTCTGTCACCCCTTTGAAGGGGCGGCCGTAGAGATAAGAGCGAAACTTCGTGATCTCCCACGCACCCGCGAGACACTCCTGTTCTGTGGTAGAGTAGTTTGCCTCGGCACGGGACAGCGAGCGGCTCGCATAAGCGATCACTCTGTCATAGCCGTCTTGACATTGGACGAGTACTTCTGCAATATATATATATATATATATATATATATATATATATTGTAAGGAAGATGAACATCGGCGCATAGTCAGCAGCATCGGTAGCATCAAGCGCGCAGCAGAAGCTCGAGCGAGAGGACTGTGCTCGGTGCATCCTACGACCGGCTGTCGCTACGAACCTCGATAAATCTCCTTTATAAGTGGTGGAGCCGTGCTGGGTAACGTTCCACTCTACCATCCTGGAACTTCGTTCGCGAACGCTACCCTCTGCCATGCCGGACGCCGACCAGCAGACTCTTCCATCGCCACCTGTCGCTTGCACTGGCACCGTTCGCCAGCGGGAACCTCCCATCTTCCGCGCAACCGACGACAACGACGTTGAAGAGTGGCTGTCATCTTATGAACGGGTGACCGTTCACAACAAATGGAATGACTCGGACAAGCTGGCTTACGTATCCTTCTATCTTGCGGGCGTCGCCAGTCTCTGGTTCAGGAATCATGAGAGGGATATCTGAACGTGGTCGGCGTTCAAGACGTTGATTACCGAAGTATTTGACCGACCCGCCGTCAGGATACTCCTAGCCGAGCAACGTTTGCGTACACGCGCACAGGACACGGGTGAGACGTTCACCAGCTATATAGAAGACGTCCTCGCTTTGTGCAGCCGCGTGAACGCTGCCATGACGGAAGCGGAAAAGATTAAGAACGTCATGAAGGGAATCGATGATGACGCGTTCCAGATGCTTCTGGCCAAGGACCCACGCATTGTTGGCGACGTTATCAGCTTGTGCCAGAGCTATGATGAATTGCGTAAGCAGCGAGCTCTGACAAGGCGACATACCACACCTGATGCGGCTTCACTCTGCAGCCTGACCACCGGCCCCGAATGAGCCTCCCTGATAACCCAAATCAAGGATTTCGTCCGTGAAGAAGTCGCACGACAGCTGTCTCTGGTGTCCATCACTCAAGAGTCTGCCAGCACTTTGCCGTCTCCTCTCCGTAATGTGATCCATGAAGAGGTCGCGAAAGCGCTGCCAACTGTTCACCAGCAGGATGCCGTGGCTACACCGCTAACTTATGCTGCGGTTGCTGCAATGGCCCCTCGCAGTGCGCCCGTACCACGTTTCCAACAGCCTGTGCACCGCCCTCCTCCTCCCGATCCCTGGGCTAGCACTGCCGTCTCTAACCCGTGGCGTACACCGGAAAATCGCCCTATATGCTTTGCATGTAGGTATCCCGGTCACGTCGCAAGGTTCTGCCGCCGCCGATCGCAGGCGTTCGATGACGATCGACGAGCGTCCTATGTGCCGCCCGATCTAAATGCGCCTTACGGACCCTTCAATCCATCACCTACCTCGCTCCCAGACTGATCGCCGTCCTCGCTTCGAACGCTTCCGGTCACCCTCCCGACGTCGCCGATCGCTTGCCCCTATGCGTCAGCGACCCGTCTCTAACGAAGAGGGAAACTAGACGACGCAGTTCCTGAGGCAAGAACTGCGCAAGTGTCGACATGCCGAAGTCCTCCTCCTTTACCTGCCAATGTCATTGATGTGCTTTGTCGAAGATGTCCCTACAGTCGCCCTCGTCGATACCGGTGCCGCTATTTCAGTTATGGATGCCAGGTTTTGCCGCTTGCTTGGTAAAGTAACGACGTCTCTGTCTGGATTGTCGCTTAGAACGGCAAGTGCTCAACCCATTCGCCCTACCGCTGCTTGTACAGCCCGTGTAACCATACAGGACGTTTTATACACGATTGAGTTCATAGTTCTTTCATCGTGCTCCCACGCCGTTATTCTAGGATGGGATTTTCTCTCAC